>NC_140950.1:127971558-128571558 GCF_014529385.1 Adiantum capillus-veneris | reverse complement strand
AGGTGTGATTTTGAGAGAGAGAAAGAGAGAGAACAATAGAGAGAGAGAGAGAGAGAGTCTTAGAGAGAGAGAGAGAGAGAGAGAGAGAGAGAGAGAGAGAGAGAGCAGATTGTCACAAAGAGAGAGAGAGAGAGAGTGAGAGTCTCAGAGAGAGAGAAAGCGTGATCAGCTTGTCACAGAGATAGGGAGAGGGAGAGACACAGATTGAGAGAGATAGAGAAAGAGGGAGTCCTTACTCTCAGAGAGAGAGAGAGAGAGAGAGAGAGAGAGAGAGGGAGGGAGAAAGACAGACTCCACTTGACACAGAGAAAAGCAATGGAGGAGACACCTCCCTTTGAGTTCCTGCAAACCCCACCAAAAAAAGGTGATCTCTCACTCTTTCTCTCTGTATTTCTAGCAGTTGGTGTGTGTGTGTGTGTGTGTGTGTGTGTGTTCTTCAACACACACACACCTCAATACCCATAGTTCCATAGACAAAGACACAGACACATCCTCTCTCTCTCTCTCTCTCTCTCTCTCTCTCTCTCTCTCTCTCTCTCTCTCTCTCTCTCTCTCTCTCTCTCTCTCTTTGCATTTGTCCATTGGACTAAAGGCGCGCGAGGAAGGGAAAGTTCCTTTTGCTACTCTCTCCGCGCGCCGTTAGTAATGTTATTTCTCTGGCAGTTGTACTTAAGGCGCGCGGAGAGGTTTGCAAAAGGCACATTTCCTTCCTCGCGCGCCTTTAGTCCTATAGACAAATGCAAGAGAGAGAGAGAGAGAGAGAGAGAGAGAGAGAGAGAGAGAGAGAGAGAGAGAGAGAGAGAGAGAGAGAGAGAGACTAGGTGTGTTTCTGTTTCTGTTTTGGTGAGAGACAGATATATTTATTTATTTATTTATTTATATTTATAGATATATTTATATCTATAAGGGGAGAGAGAGAGATCATGATGGTTTGGTTTTGGCAGAATTGTCATGTTTGCTCATGGTTTTGACTTGTTATGTTTCTTGATGATTAGGATTAAGGTCCAGTAGGCAGAAGAGGCTGAAACCAGATCCAGGGCTTGTGCCAGGATTTCAAACCTTGCAGGCTCAGTTGCTTAATGTATCTGCCAAAAGAACTGTTGACTTTTGTCAGGACATATCTGAGGAAAAGTTTCTTGGTGAAGACCAATCAGAGAGGTCACCAGGGCAAGAAGATTCCTCACCCGACAAGGGTGTGGTGCCCTGTAAGGTACATCTCAAGAAAAATACCAGAAAGAGAAATATAGACTTCTCAGATGATGCAGATGTGCTAGAAAGTACAAAATGTAAAGAAAAGGAGGATGTGTCTTCTCTGGAAGACCCAGCTGCAACTGATGAGAGGCTGTTTGATTTTGCAGCATCTTGTGGTGCTGGGGACAAGTATGATCTAATTCATTCTATGTTTAATCCAAAGTTTGACATTGAAGACCTATTAGCTCAGCACAGTAATTTCTTGCAGTCCTACAGAGATAAGTTTGAGGTGATGGTGCAGGTAGGAAGGGTTGTTCTGCCTACTATGACTCTTGTGCATTTAAATGACTGTGGTGGAAAGGGAGGGAGTGAAGAAGTATAGGGAATTACCACCCTCTTGCCGACATTCAGTCTGCCCTTTGCACCAAAAAGAATGCAAACTCATTCAGGAAGCCTTTGGCTTTATGATTTACCTCAACAGCCTGTTTGGATTCCTCATGCAGAATCCTGATGAGGTGTTAGAGGAGCAGGATGCAGCACCAGAAGAGGAATGCGAGGAGACAACTCATATGCAAGAAGTCGAGGAGGTTGAAGACATAGTCGACCTTGAGGTTGAGGCAATTGAAGTACAAAGAAGTAAGATGCTCTCTGTGAAAACCACAGAAATCAAACTTCCATTGGATGTCAGTAACTTCACTGAGAAGCATGCTCAGATGATGTTGCCAGCTGTGCCTGAGTTCAGGATTGGAGACAGGACCTATATCTTCTTACATGATGTGCAAAGTGTGTTTTATTTAAGGGAGGATTTCTCCCTGGCTATTATTTCCAGAGTCCAAGAGGAGAGGAGTGGATTTGTTTCAGAGGATAGTAGTGATGATGAGGCAATGGAAACATCCAGCAATCCAATGGAATGCCTTCGAAGATGCTTTGAGAAAGCTGAAAAATACAAGGAGACACTACCTGATGAAGCCACCTTCCAAGCAATAAGACAAAGCCTAAGACCATCGAAAAGTAACAAAGAAGTGGAGGATTGGTTTAACCATTCAGGTCAGGGGTCAACTACATCTGTAGACCTGTGGCAAGAAAACCTCTTTCTGCAGGATGAGAGCTTCATGGTATCTCTCTCTCTCTCTCTCTCTCTCTCTCTCTCTCTCTCTCTCTCTCTCTCTCTCTCTCTCTCTCTCTCTCTCTCTCTCTGTTTGTGTCATTTCTGACATTGTATGTGCAGTCTTGGATTGCTGACAAGGATGACTTCCTTCGGCGCCGGACAAGAGAGTATCGAGGAAGGGATGCGGCCCTAGCACAGTACCTTTCAAAGCTCTGCGAGTCACCGATAGTAGTTTTTCACAATTCCATGTCACAAGAGGGTTCAATAGCAACTTACACATTCAAGACACTATCACGCTTCTTGGGTGGACCGGTGCTGCCCAAAAGTGCAGATAAAGTCATTCTTGTTGACAAAGTGTTTGCTAGAGATTGTTTTGGTTACTGCCCAGGCTATACAGGTGGTCGGGCAGCGTATTACTACACGTACACAGCAATGGCACTAGCTCTTGGTAGACAAAACCCAGATGAACTTTTAGAGTATGGCAAACATCTCATGATTCGTTACAAGGGTGACGTGCCAAAAAACAAAATTGAACCTGCAAAATCTTGATACACTTCAAGTAGCAATTGTATAAGATCATGTATTACATAATTTTTTACAATGCCATCCACTCAGAGTATCTTTCTCCACTTGTGATTCACATACACCATTGTCTCTCTCCACCTTCGTTGACTTTCACGAGCTCCGGAGTTGTTGTATGCCATTGATCTTTTAGCTTTTTGTTGTTGTAAATGTCTGATGGCTTGTGCTGTTGCTGAATTTGCCAAGACTTCTTTTGCCTGCATTCGATGAATGATTCTACGATAGAACCATTCAAATAGTTCTCTCAAACTGTTAGCCTTGATTCGAGAGCCACCATGTCGTGTGTGCCTGAAATAAGCATTTCTCGCCATGTAATGAGACTTTTCCATCCCTTGGGTATTCCATATTGCCGGGTTCCCATACTTCTGTATAAAATATGGCAAATGATTGAAGATGATGTGCTGGATATGAAAACAGATTAGTTAGAATGTTTTACACTCACATATTTGCACATAAGAGAGAAAGAAATACATGATAATACCATGTAGTGAGTAATCTGGGTGTCTGTCCATGCTGTCTTGAATGATTTTTTCAGAAGGTTGAGATTTTCCTTGAACTTGTTCATATCACCTTGTGACCAGTCATCTTTGTCGCACATCAAAAATAGGATGTCTATTGATCGCCAAACCTCAGCCTTCGCGTTACGAGTAGTTGGTTCGTGGTCTTTGACTGCAATATGTAGCTTTTTCCAGTTCTGATACTCTACCTTGCTAACATAAGATGTGTTATATATTTTTCCATGTTTTGTTAGCTTTGGATCTCTTGTACCTTGGGGCTTAGATAAAAACCTCCGTGCCTTCACCCCACCGATGGATGGTTTGCATGGGACATCCTTCTCAGCAGTTGATCTCTTTTCATCCCGCTGGATTTTCACATTGCCACCATGAAGCCCCATATCCGACAGTACCATTTCTAAGCACTGCAAGGCTACTTGTCGTTCTGCAGAGTTCTTAATCTTCCAAGCAAACCCGATGTATAAGTAGACCAATTTCTCTACAATTCTACAAAGGGCATGCATTGTACAAATGTGAACATTCACAAGTGGTATTTTCAAAACTGGTCGAAAAGCAGGATCCTCAATGTGACGTGTTGGAGCTTTTCTCCACCACTTTGGGTTCATGACCTTTGCAGGCTCCATGCAGAACAAACACGGTGACTTTGCCATGGCACCCATTCCACAATTATACATGCACTTTAATGTTTTAAGGTCACCTGCAAGATGCCACTGAACTTGAAAGTCTCCCCTTCCATCTAGACGTAGTACCTCTCCCTGGTTAGTCTGTCGATCAATCAGCTCCGGAATATTAGTTCGATGGAACACCCAATATAGAATCTCATGATCTTCTTTCTTTACCTGCAACACAAAATAAATGAGACTTAAGTAGATCTGAATATTTGAGCTTACTTGAGAATATCGCTTACCTCAAACGCACCAAGCCACCATATGTTAGATTCTGATTGAACACTAAAATATAAAGGATCATCACTGGGACACTTTGAGAGGGCTCTATTCATTAAAGTAATAGTAACACGCTCTAGCTTTTTCTCTTTAACAAGCTCACACTCATCCAGTTTTAACACAAAATGTAATAGTCCACGTGACTCTTCAAATGTGATGTTGTAAAACTCCACCATTCTCTTCTGTAGTATCCGCAGGTCCATAAAAATATTGTTGAACTCATCATATGCCATGTTGGCTCCATGGCCACTGTAAGTTGCTTTAATATGAAAGGGTTGTCCAAGATAGTCTCCCTGTGCCTCGTTAAGCTGAAGCCTCTCTTTCCAAACACTTGAGGCTGATGGTAGAAGTTTGGATTTTATACCCTTCCTAACAAAGATGGATGAGACAGACTTTTGGATAGCCGAATATCCTCTTTTGCTTACACCAAGTGAATCAAGTGTGCCTTGTATCTCTTTTGCAGGCACTGAGTTCTCTGAAATAAAGCGGTCCACTACATTTCTTTGTAGAACCTTAAACTTCTTGTCATGTACTATATCTGCTGCCAGGCTTCTACTTATAAGTGGCTTCAATCTCTTTCCTATATTGGCTTTGGGGTCAATGTTTTCCTTGTCAGGATAGATTGAGTCTCTACATGAAGACAATGCATAAGTAAATAACAGAAAATTTGCTTCACTAACACTATTTAGGCACATGAAAACAATGCATAACAAGAAAAAACAAAGAGATTACTTAACTAAGACAATGTAGCCAACCAAGAAGCATCACCTTAATGCTCGGATTCTTTTCTTGAGACCTCCTGATGCAACCTGCAATGTTTCAAGATTGCGCAATTTCTTCTTTCGGATACGACCACCCAAGATGGTGTCCTTCATTTGACAACTTCGCACCTTTTCTTTCAGTTCTTGTACCTCTGTTTTATGTTGCAAAATGGTAACCTGATCTGTAGAATGTAAATGTGAAAGGCGAACAATCTCACATTGTTGAGCTTGGAGAATGCTCTTGTAAGTTCCAGCTTCTCTTGTAAGTGATTTACAATAACCCAGAAGGCCGTTTTCTCCATCACCAGCAAAGGTCAATAAGCTTATAGGATTGACAAACGGTGGAGACGCATTAGTTATTGGATTCTTAGGGTAGAGAGAGCCTCTCGTCCAGATATCTATGTGTTTAGCTCCTTGAGCTCTGAGCGTGTCTATGGAGGTGGGAGGTATATGTGTGTTTGTTTTACTGCGCTTAATCAATGGTTGGTACTCATTGTCCAAATCAATGTGAAGGTGATATTTGGCTCGTTTGTGGGTAACATTTGTGCCATTTGAGGAGTGCGCCATTAGCCAAATGTGCAGGTTTAATGGAAAGTGAATAGCGGCTGCGGATTCGTCCCTCCATGTTAGCCTCATTCCCTCCGTATTGACGTTGTTCATTCAATACAACTAAAAAGAGTATTATCCCTCAATCACTACGAACGAATGTTCAGAGGGGTAAGGAATCTACTTAAAGTACACTTTTTGAAGTTTTACTATGAAAGACCCAGCTCTTTTATTTGTCATTTTTTCTAGAGAGAGAGTGCAAAAAATACATTTTCTTAGAAGGCCCTCCAAATGACCTCCGAAATTTCCTAATGCAGATGTGACATGTGTAGGTCTGAGTCAATGTTTTGACTTTTATTGTGCATACTCGTTTGCTAATTGCTCTTGCTCCCCCTTTTTTTTTTTTTTTTTTTTGAGAGTATAAAGCTTTATATGTACATTCCCTAAGATTGGTGATTGAGAGGTCAGGGAAAAAGGTTGAGAGGGAAACAAGTGAATGATGGATGTCCACAAACACTCCCCCCTTCCTTGGGTAGATCATACCGTTTGAAATGAGCTTGTCACCCTTTGAAACCAATTGTTCTAGTTGGTAATAGGTGAGGATTTTTGCCAGTAGTTTTCTATTACCCTAGGTGCCTCGTCAAGTTGCAAGGGTGGTAAGGTACTCTCCCAGGATCGAACTTGAAGTGGTTCATCAGGTGATTCTTGAACACTGGGAGGTGTGGATTCTTTTGTAGCTTCACGGAGGTCCACTACTATAGATGGAGGCTGTGTAGAAGCTTTTACCTCTATGGATGTATTAGATGAGGAGCTAGAATCTTCATGGGACTCCTCCCTTCCTGAGCTAGGTGGAACAAATCGTTCTTTCTTTGGTACCCAAACTAGCTCGGAAGCGGGTGTGTAGCATTCTGTGATTTTTTCCTTTCCACGATCATTGATTCATTTTGGAGCTACGGGATTGGGCTCACTTGGGTCAGGTGATAGGTAAGAGCACAATCTACGTTTTGGCACCCAGATTTGATCATTTCCTTGATAGTAGCCTTGGGCTTCCAATAGTCGTTTAGGGATCCATCGCAACATTTTCTTACTTTTCTTGGAGCGAGTGGTACGTTTCTTACAAGGCTTCTGTTTTTTAGCACTAGCTATGGTCACTAAAGAAGCTTTAGGGACCCACTTGTATGTTTTCTTCGTTACATTAGGATGAGTCTTGTCAGAAGCGATATGCATTGCTTGTAGCATATTTAAGGGTATAGGCATTTCATTCCCCTCAGGTGTTACCCAGGTCGTCCCCCTATTTCCCCAAGTGTCTATGGTTGATGCTAGGTGGACCCAATCCACATTGTCCGACTCAGTCATCCCAGGTAGGATATCCATATAAGGAGAATCTTGGCCAATGTCTGTATCCTTCTTACAAGTGTAACAATATTGTAGTGGGGCCGAGTGAACTGTGGTGTCAGAGCGATGATCAATAATGGTTTTACTCCCTAAGGGGTGTACCTTACCAGTCACCAAATCCACTCTAAGGACAGAGTCTTGGAATTGCAAATAGACATGATTTTTAGACCAATCATGAACCATGTGTGCTTCCCTCATGAATGGTCGTCCTAAAATCATTTCATATGACATAAGGTGTTTAGAGAAATCCATTACAATGAACGTATGTCGTACCTTGTGTCCTAGAACTTTGATCTTAAGATCCTTGAGCATCCCCATAGGTTTGGCTATGGTACCATTTGCCATCTTTACCACAATGTTAGTAACACTGAGGCGGGGTTTTCCCATGGATTCCCAACAATCTTTTGTAAGGATGCTAACTCCCGCACCACCATCAAGAATTCCCTTTATAGTTAATCCCTTGGTAGTGATGGGTAGGGTCGCATTCGACTCGTCGCCTTCAAAATACTGCCCTAATTCGTTAATTGGTACCTCAATCACAGACTCGTGTCCATCTAAGTCAAGTGATTGCACATGATTTTCCTCATCAATCATAATCGAGTCAGGCCTATTTGGTTGCGCAAACTGCGGTAATCCCGTTTGTAGCTCTCCGTTAAGGAATGCTCGAAGTGCAAGGAATAACTCAGGATCTCCATACAGCTTTGCTATGATCGTGGTTCGGACCTCAGAAGACATGAAGTCCACTAGTTTGGCAACATTCATTGGCGTTTTGCAGGGTGTAGGTCCTTGACTAGAAACTGGTGAGGATGGAATCTCATATTCCTCAATGGGATCAGGTATTCCTTCGTTAAACATCCTTTCCAACAAGAAGGGTGTATGCTCACTTTCTGATGTCACGTCCTCACTCCCTTCTTGGATGATACTAGATATGGCTAACGGTCTATGGTTCATGTGGGGTGGATGAACTTGCGTGGGAAACACTGTGTCATGAATTTTGACCTGCATGGGTTCTGGTTCTAGTTTCCTTTGAGTCTCCTCCACTAAACCTCTTAGATGTTTCACCTGCTCAATCTCGTCTATTGGGTTTGGGTACGTTCCAATCTTCTTTTTACGATTCTTCCCTTTTTGCCCTTGCGGTTTATCTTGGGGGTCTTGGATTGGATTTGAAAACACTTGTGGGGTTTTCAGAGGCTCTTTATGGTTTTCTCTCATTCCGTTTTCATTTGGTTCCATGTTACGGTTTTCTTTGTTGGTCTTTCCCTTTGTGGTATTGGTTCTAGTCTCCATTGTCTCGATTGAATCTGAATCATCCTCGAGGTCATTCATATACACGGGGTCATCTCCTGTTCCTATGTTTGTTTTGGAACTTGGCTTTGAATTTTCCGTATTCTGCGACTTCTTCCTTCGTGTCTTCTTTTTCTTTGCTTGGATAACTGACGCGGTATCTCTCTCTTCGAGGATATGGCCTGGCCCTTGAAGCATGGACCGTGTAATCGCATAAGCGGGTGCGACGGGTGGTATTGGCGATGTCACATTAGCAATTTCGACCAAATTCAGGGGTGTGATTTTAGGCGCATTTGGGTTATAGGGGCATTGGGCAATCAAGTGATCTATGCCACAACAATTACATGTGAGTATTGGCATTGCAGACGTGCTCCCTTGATTCATTTGCATCTGTGCAACATTCTTTTGCAGCCTAATAGGGCACTCCGCTACCCGATGTGGTCCACCACACTCGTAGCATTGAAGAGGTGGCCTCCTAGCCTGGGTGTTGATATTTTGACCTCTGGATGCGAGAGCAGCAGCTTGATAAACCGGCTTGACTTGCCCCCAACAATCTTCCATGTAGTATATAGGACACTCTTCCAATGTATCAAGTCCGTAGGCAATACTAGTGTCTATTTCCTCCTCACAGCCATCTGGATAAGCATTTGATGGCTCGCAACCCACTTGGTTCATAGGGGCGACTCTTGGATGCGGGGGCTGCGGTCCTAGCACAGGAGGTGGTAGCGGTGTAGCTTGTACAACATTTTGAGATCTAGGGACCATGTGTTGCGGTAGTTGCTCAACAGGTGGAGTAGGCATCAATACAGGAGCTCGAGGCGCATCCGTCCAGGCTACAGGTGGTCTATTTGCCATCATACGTTTGATCATTAAACAATCCTTAGCTTGGTGACCATACCTACCACATGCGTTGCAAGTTCCATTAAATTTTACTCTAAACGTAGGGCACTCACTAGTGCTATGTGGACCTAAGCAAATGGAACACCATTGTTGCTCCCTTCTTGGATACATGTGACTATTTTGAGGGGGTCGATTATCCTTAAGAGACTCTTGGATTGCCTTGGTGAGGTCTGTCAAGAATGTCTCAAATACCTTTGGCTCATTGGCAATGGGCTTTGCAGTCATGGGTTCATACTCAATGGCTTGTGAGCTAGTGGATCTCGTGTCAGTAGACACCCTCATGCCTGCTATCATCAAGTTGTCCTCTAATTGGATTGCATTGGCAGTGACATCTTCCCAGGTTGTGATACCTCTAATCACTAGTCCATTATAGATTCCTTCATTCCTCAACCCTCGAATGAATCGATCAAGCAGTTGGTTATTGTTGAAGCGCTCATTTACAGGGCAGCGAGATTTTAAGTGCTTTAGACGACTAATGAAGTCCCTTACTGACTCTCCTTCCTTACGTTCGGCCTTCTGTAGCTGAGATGCTACACCCCAAAGCACACCTTCTCGTATGTACTCCTTTAGAAACAACCTTCGAAGGGTAGGGTAGATTGTTTTCTTGTCCACCCTTAGGGTCCTATACCAATCTCCAGCTTTCCCACTTAATGTCAAGCTTAAGGCATTGCACTTATGTAGTTCGTTGCGTTCCCCTAAGGAATCACATACTTGTTCAAACACTTCAATGTGTTTTCTAGCATCTTCGTCCCCATTGAATTTTTGCGTGAGTTTGGCAATTTGTACTACCTTACTTCTAGGCTCTCTATCAGATGCATGACGCATATTTTCCGCGATAGATCGACCTATGGTTTGAGCAAACACTGCCAAGTCACCTATGTGAGGAGGTAGGGCCGGTGGAGGTACTCTTGGAATCATATGTGGGAGAGGGACGGGTGCCGGTCTTGGCATATGTGTGGATGATGCAGGATATGGAACATAACCGGGCATAGGTCCACTCGGATAAGGGCTAGGGAGCGGCACTCGAGGAGCATAATCAAGTGGTACTATTGGAGGTGTGGGGGCCATGTGTGCATAAGGGGCTAGAGGCACATATGGTCGAGGCCCCATATTAGGTACTACGACACTAAGTAGTGGCACTGCGCTAACCGTAGATGTCATCGGTACATTCTCTGTCAGGCTTATCCCTGGAGTGAGCACTGTGTTTTCCTTGATAGAGGGTTGAGCCAAGTTAGGGAAGCTAAAGTTTTCGCTCGGAGGCTCAGATTGCATAGAGACCCCAGGTGAAATAACGTAAGATGGGTCCATGGGGCTCATTAGAGGAGTCTCCATTTGTGATAGAGTAGGTTGTTGAGCCTTGCTCGTATCCAGAAATCTCATGGGGCCAGTTGAGAGTATATTTACCCCTCGGTTTTGCCTTTCTGATTGAATAATGCCATGGATAACATTACAGATCATTTTCTGTTGATCTTCGATGCTCGTGGCACTAGAGGTGGATTGTACAATCTCTATCCATCCTACATGGTAGGCGTGGCCAGAGTGTAGATCCGTCAACACCTCAGTGTGGAGGTCGTATGTCCAATGATCATTGATGAACAATCCTTCTAGAGTCGACGTGTTAACGGTTTCTTGTGAGGTAGAAGCAATGTTGCTCCCCGTGGTTTTACTTGTCACCAACGGTACTCTAGAGGGAACTTCTGAAGGAGGCAGCTCAACAGGGCCTTCTTGGTAAGAAGTTGGTAGGATATCCACATGGACACTCTTTGGGGGTGTGGGGTCCACGTGCAATGTGAAAGGAGAATCCACTTCCCCACCCCCTTCGTGTGTTTCATTTGCATCAGGTTCCGAGCGAGTAGCTCTACCTAATGTTTCCATGAAACGGCTAAACATACTAGTACTAGGCTGTGGAGCTTCGGGAGGTGCATGGCCTTCTCTCTCAGTGTTTTGGGTAGGGTATGCTTCCATGATTTCTGAGTCGGAGGAGGAATCACTAGCGGCTATTTTAGGGTCTTGGGTGGTGCTACCTTGTGTCCCCGCTGAGGGTCTAGATCCTATCGTGGATGGGTAATGGGTGTCCGTATGAACAGAGGCACCCTCAATATGCTCGTGTTCTAGCACCCGCCCAGAGCGTAAGTGCATGTGCTTTTGATACCCTAAGGTGTCAAAAAGCTGCTCTAGGAGGCCTTGTGACTAATTTTTAGCGTGTTTTTTGTTTGTTTTTTTACTAGATTTTTTAGAGCGTGTCGTGGAATGGGCCGTGTGATAGCTCGAAACGAGCGTATCGGTCAGAGGGTCGTGCCGTGTTTTACAGCCCTCCGTTTGGTCACTCTATGCCCTCGGAATCCTTAAAACTGTCAATTTCCAATAGGGAACTAGGCCCAAACTAAAAAGTCTAAGGGTGCAAGTGGGAAGAGAAAGGAGGAGAGTGGAGGACTTGTCCCACATGCTCTCATTCTCTCTTGAGGGAGTAGGGTATATATATAAGAGTGAGTCTAGTATATATCATAAGACTGAGGACTGAGGCCTGGGCTTGGGCTTGGGCTTGGGCAAATGATCCCGATCTATCTTTTATACAAACCAACCTGTCCGTTTTAAGAGTCACGTTTTTTATTTTCGAAAAATTTAACCGCCCGCTCGCTCGCGTTTTTATTTTCCTTTTTTTTTTTTAATAGAAAATTTTTTCCCCGGAAAAATAAAAAATAATAATAATAAAAATAAAATTATATATATATATATATATATATATTAATCACAATTTGTTTTTCAGAAATTTTTTTTGATGCAGAAAATATAGAAATTGAAAATGCAGAAATGCAGAAAATTGCAGAAATTGAAAACGCCGAAATTGAAAATGCAGAAATTGAAAAAAACGCAAGAAATGCAAAAAATTGAAAAAGCACAGACAATAGCAGAAATTGAAACTTGACAGAAAATGCAGAAAACGCAAAAAACAGAAATCTCCACACACTCCTTCCCTGCCTTTCCTATGATAGAAATTGCACCACAAGGAAGCGTAAAGTGCTAACCGAGCTTACTGTAGGGCATATCCCCGACAACGGTGCCAAAAATGTGCGCTCCTTGCCGCACTGTCGAAGCAAGGGACTTGCCAATACACCGTGTGCGAGCCACAAACGGCTCCAAGCACACAACAAGCCTAAACTAGCAAGCTCAAGAAAACAAAGGGTGTGTCACTCACCGCTCTACGCTCGCCTTTGTGGTGGATTCCTCGCCGCGATGAAGAAGAAGCTGCAGTCGTGCCGCGCTCAACCGCTTCGCCGCCGTCGTGCCTTCGTAATGCTCGATCGCACGCACACTCTCCCTCTCTCTCTCTCTCTCACACACACACACAAGGAGGTGAAGAAGAAGAAGATGGAGATGGAGATGGAGCAAGAGCACTCTTCTATTGCACAAATGAGAGAATGAGTAAAAATTAGGTTTAGTTGGCTTTTATAGGAGCTCACCCCATTCACACTTGGGTGCCCATGCTTAGCCAACTAACCCTAGCATGTTCGTGTTAGAGTGTGCCTCTCATCGGCGATCACTCTACCTTTCCCTATTGGACCGACAAGCCCGGTACCTGACTCTACCAAATACATAATACGGTTACGGTGTCCATGTGCCGTGAGGGTTAACAACGTCTCCCAAACACCAAGTAGAACTTGTCACTCTACTATGGAAGATTGATAGGACTAATGTGCAGACATGCTTGCGGCAGCTTAGGCTCTCAAGCACCAAATGGACTAGTCATCCATTCTGGAACGATGTCGTAGGGTAACATAGGGATCCTCTACCCGCTAGGAAAAGGACTAATGAATATGGTTTATCTTCTCTACCCCATAGTCGAGGATGACTATGATTTCAAGAGAGAGGTAATGTCATAATAACTAATATCTAATTCTCCTAAATGATTTTATCATGTTAAACTGATCATTTAATATGGGGAAGTGCTAGGGGAGGAAAAGCTAGAATTGGTTAAGTTGGCAGACCGGCCACAATAGGGATCCAAAGGAGGGAAAATAGGGAACAAAAGGAGGAGGACATCTGAAAAAGAGCAATGTGAAACAATGGGCTTAAAAGACCCTAAGGTTCAGCCAATTAAGACTTCCAAAATGATAAGGTTCCAAAATTCAAAGGTTGTGTCCAATGGTGAAGCTTAGGAAATTTGGATGCTTTGTATGTGTGTAAAAAAGTCTTCCCAAGTCCTACAAAGGAGGGGGTGAGCCCAAGAAGTAGGGTATGAGAGAGAAATACACACACACACACACACACACACACACACACACACACACACACACACACACACAAGCTTCATTTACACACAAGGCGAAAGAGGGACACATGTCAGCTCCCTAGCCCAGATGCCCACAAGGTGTACTCAATCCCTATTGGATGGCCATGGAGGTGGACCAATGAGAATTAGGCTAGAGTAAATCTAGTTTAATTATTTTAAAAACACTTAATAAAAGAACCAATAGGAATTAAGCTCTCTAAAAGACTATTGGACAGTCTCCCAAGGGCTCCAATGAGCATTCAACAGCCTAATGGCTTGCCTGATTCCTATTGACCATGAGGCAAAGGGGTCCATTGAGAGTTTAGTTGGATTTATTAATTACCTAAAGCTCTCACAAAAGGGGAAAGGGGGACACATGTCAGAAGGCTATCACTTATGCTTCTTAATACTCATTGGCTAAGCATGGAAAGGACCAATAGGATTGCAGCATGAGCAAATGGCAAGAGGGGTCGACCAAGAGAGAGAGAGGGCTGATTTTCTCAAGGCATTATCCACACACACTCACAAAAACTCATGTGTGAAGCAAGAAGACTCTCTGTCTCCTTCTCAAGCTTTAATGGAAAGCTTATCACCTACTCCAAGCTTGTGAGAAGGGAGGCCTACACCAACAACTCTTGGCTTTGTGATGAAAATCCAACCAAGAGCCAAGCTTCAATGCATGCTCATCTCCTCTACCATGCTAATTACTAAGCTAAGCTATGCTAATATGAGTGATATGTGAAGAGATGTACATCTTTCTCATAAGACTACTCCTTCTTCCTCTCAATCTACTCTCATACCCCGCTAGCTCTCACCATCTTCGAAGGTGTGTGAGGTCTTGGGTCTGAGACCATGAGGGAATTGATGTTGTGTTTGATAAGTGTTTTGCTTAGTGCTTGAAGTTTCCATCTTCATTGCACTAGCTAGTATTGAAGGAACACAAAGAATTGTATTGTAAAATGTCTCTCTTGATGGGAGAAACCATAATACAAAGCCTTTTGGAGGGGGGACCGGCTTCATGAAAATCTGGTCCTCAAGTGTTGTCAATTGCTTAATTTCTCTCTCTTTTGAAGTATTGTTCATGCTATCTAACTAGGTGTTATACTTTTTGTTGCTCTCTCCACCCAAGCACTCTTGTTATTCTCATTAGGAATCTATCCTAATGAAATGCTCACTATGTTCATGCTATTTTCTGTTACACACAAGTTACTAGACCATTAAATGTTACAAAACAACGCTGATAAAATTTTGCACAAAATGACAAAATTGCATGTGCAGTACTATTTGTAGTGGAAACGGAGGCAGAGATGAGTCTGAATCAAAAATTTGAGTAGACCGAGCCCTATGAGCATCACCCAAAATATTTGTTGACCTGCGAATGCTCGCCAAAGAATCGGAGAAAGTGAGTAGGCATGTGCTGGAGCTGCTGGCGACTGGGTGGGGACTAAACCTGAGAGGACGCAACTTACTGAGAGAAAGTGAGTAGGCATGTGCTAGAGCTGCTGGCGACTGGGTGGGGACTAAACCTGAGAGGACGCAACTTACTGAGAGAAAGTGAGTAGGCATGTGCTAGAGCTGCTGGCGACTGGGTGGGGACTAAACCTGAGAGGACGCAACTTACTATGATAACAATTGTTGGAATTAGGGTTGCAAAAAAAAAACACACAGCTTGAAGAAGATGAAGCAAGGTCAAGGCACACAATAGAGAGTGCATTACTTAGTGTGCAATAGAAAGATAAGTTAGCCCTAGAGTGATGAAGATGAAGCAAGCTCAAGGCACACAATAGAGAGTGCATTACTTAGTGTGCAATAGAAAGATAAGTTAGCCCTAGAGTGATGGGCATTTATACAATGCACGGGGAGAAAACCTCCTAGTGAGAGAAAAAATGCCCCAACGGTCCTAAGTGTATTCATAAACATCACTATCACAAGTGTATGGTAATAGGTCATGCAACATATACAATGAATAGTCAAATGCTTCTTCTACATGCACTGAAGCACAAACCTTTGACCAAAGTCTTTTAGAGCTTGACGTGGGTGTTTTAATGCTACATATGGATGATCTCAGCGCTTTCAAAGGGAAATAAGAAGAAATAAGATCCACAATTTGACTTCAAATCCAACATACCAAAAGAGGAATTAATGGCCATGCTTGCTAATGATTTGACTATCCATGAAAGAGAAGAAGATTTGGCTCTTTCTTAGGTATTCAATGAAATTTTGTGAAGTAAATATTTGGAGAGACGCGTTTGTGATGTGGTACAACAATGCCCATGACACAACATTTCAAGTGAAGTTTTGATGAAGGTGGAAAGGTCATTTAATCATACATTGATTTCTTGAATAGAAGTTATCAATTGAAGAATCTTTATGGTACCTTGCATTTCAGTGAAGTTAATAGCTTGGGGTGGACGCCTTATTATCTTTAAATCATGTGAAGATGATTGAACCAGTGTGTGAAACACTTGAACGTGTTTCACAAGTCAAAATGTGTCCAATTATTTAATGTGGACAAATTCATTCATACATGAAAATAATTCATATAAATAAACAAGCATAAAGGGAATCCATAGACCGTTCAGGAAATAAGTTTCATAGGTGATGTCACAAAGTTTTACACGACGCGACTAGTTTTAATAGGATAGTTTTGCTAAAGTAGAGTTAGAGAGCCTTCTTAACTAGGTGAGGGACTTAATAAGGGGGACATGTAAGTGTGGAGCTAGTTTTAGTAGGATAGTTTTGCTAAAGTAGAGTTAGAGAGCCTTCCTAACTAGGTGAGGGACTTAATAAGGGGGACATGTAAGTGTGGAGCGAGAATAGATTTTTGCATGAGTGGGCTTTGATTTTGAATAGGGGAGGAAGAAGAAGGGACTATAGAAAGAAAAACACCAAGCATGTGTATCGAGAGAAAAGGGTTAATGCTTGGATCTTGGTTGAGATCTATAGGTGAAGCCTTTGGGGGTGGTTTGTGACTTGGTTGAGGATGTTCTCTCCCATTTTCCCTCAAAAAAACAAGGTTGATTCATCTCCATGCAAGCATCTCTCTTTTGACATGCGTAGATCAAGGTGAGATCTTTCTTTGCTTTATTTATGCTTTTTGGTGAATCATGCTTTAAAATATCTCTACTTTTTTTCACTTCATAAGATTTTGTGGTCATTTGATTTGGTTATGGTGTTGTTTTTTGTGTTTGGGAAGAGTCTTATATGGTAGATATTTTTTCTATGATGGAAGGGTGCAATTGATATTTTTGCTTGGGATTGTAATCAAACTGTTATACATTCAAGTTGCTGAACTTTTTGGATTGTAATCAAACTATCTATACATTCAAGTTGTGGATAGAAAGCAAGGTTTTTGGTGAGGAAGGATCAAGCTTATTCTCAAATTTTCTTCATATGCTTGGTGTTTTCATTGTAGTGTTGTGCGGTGTAGTAGAGGCCATTGCCCATAACTATAACAACATTAAAATCTTTTGTCTTCTTCTCCTTTTTTTTGGGGGGTTTTGGGGGGGGGGGGGGACCTTCTTTGACTTCTTCTTCGTCTTCTTAGACATGAAACCTTATATTCATAAGAGTTATGTTAAACCAAGCATGCATCTCTATGCATGCACAAATTACTCATAGCCCATTACTCCTCCCTCTATATAAATGGAGGTTGCTTATAGCAAACCCTATCTATTCGATTTTATATTGAGAAAATGAGAGAATCTCATGACAGAAAAATAAAACTTTATCTCTATGCTTGGTAGACATTGTCAAGACCATTTGTCTGGTTCTAGTACCATTGCAATAGTATCTATGGAAAACCTACAAACATCAAGGTAAACAATGTCATATTTGTGTGTGTGTGTGTGTGTGTGTGTGTGTGTGTTTGTCTATGTGTGTCTCATAATATATATATATATATATATATATATATATATATATATATATTGAAGGTGCCAAGGGAAGCGTGTGCGAGAGCAGAGAGAGAGAGAGACCTGCTTTGGGTGGAGCACACAACAACGTTATCTTTTGTAGCTTCTTATTCAATTGTATTAAAAGAATAAATGTATACATGGTTAAGTTAGTAGATGGGTTAGTAGTAAGTGGGATGTCTGGCCAGCTGGCCTGAATCCCAACAAACTCCCATTTGAAGGCCAACGCAACCCAAGTGACCTGGTATGTACAACCATGAAGCAATCTAGTGGCTTCAACCTATACCCATAAACTCACTGCAATGTGTAAACCGTTCCAAAGCTAAGCCTTTTGTCAAAGCATTTGCTGGTTTGTCATCAGTGTGTACCTTGATCAAATCAATGAGCCCTTTGGCCAGAAATCTCTCACGAGATGATACCTAACTTCAATGTGTTTCGATTTGGAGTGAAACACGGGATTACTTGCCAATGCAAGAGCACTCTGACTATCACATTATATCACTGGAGTCTCATCAATGCCAAGATTTTTGACCAAGCGAGATAACCATACAGCCTCTTTACTTGCATCCGACAATGCAACGTACTCTGCTTCCGTAGTGGAAGACGACGTACAATCTTGAAGACATGACCTCCAAGATACTGCTACTCCAGCAAATATGAAGACATAGCCAAATGTTGATCTTCTATTGTTGACCAACCCGCATAGTCTGCATCCGCATAACCCACGATGGATGCATCACTATTTTCGAAGCATAAACACCTGCCGGCCATACCTTTGAGGTACCTAAGAATGTGCTTCACTGCTTCCCAATGCTTGTTGCCAGGATTTGCCATATATCGGCTCACCACTCCCATTGCAAAAGCAATGTCTGGTCTTGTGGCCACCATAGCATACATGAGACTGCCCACTACCGAAGAATATGGTACCTTAGCCATTTTAGCTCGCTCAGCATCATATTTGGGTGCATCTTCCTTGTTGAGTTTCAAGAATGCCTGCATTGGGGTACTCAATGCTTCCCCCCCCCCCCGGCATATTGAAACGCTGCAAAACTTTCTCAATGTATGTTTCCTGAGATAACTCAAGAATACGACGTTTGCGATCTCTTCTGATTCGCATGCCAAGAAAGTGTGTAGCATCCCCCAAATCTTTCATTGCAAAATTATTGCTAAGTGTTTTCTTCAAGCTGGAAATTTTCGCAATGGACTCCCAGCTATAAGCATGTCATCAACATACAAAACTAGAATGATCATCGAGCCATCATCTAGCTTTCTAGTGTACAAGTAGTGATCCTCTTCGCTCCTTTTATATCCTTGAGACCTCATACATGCATCAAATTTATGATACAACTGCTTTGAACCCTGCTTTAAGCCATAAAGTGCCTTTTTGAGCTTATATACTAGCTCCTCACGAGATGCGTTCTCCTGAACAAACCCTTCAAGCTACTGCATGTAAACATCCTCATTGAGATCCCCGTGAAGAAATGATGTCTTCACATCCATTTGGACAAGTTCCATGTCCTCAATCTCTAAAAGACCAAGTATGGTTCTAAGCGTTGTCATCTTGACCACAGGCGAGAATATTTTATCAAAATCGACTCCCTTTTGCTGTTTGAACCCTTTGGCTACAAGTCTAGCCTTGTACTTTGGATTTGGATCACCTGAGGTAGATTTCTTCTTGTAAACCCATTTGCAAGGTAAAGCTTTCGCATCATTTGGTAGTTCTACCAAGTCCCAAGTGTCATTAACAAGAATCAAGTTATACTCAAATTCCATAGCTTGCTCCCACTTCACCACATCATCCGTCATCATGGCTTCTTGGTAGCAGCTTGGCTCACCGCAATCGGTCAACATGATGTAATCAAGACCTGGCTCAAAATGTGCAGTTGGATGAGAGACTCTAGTAGACCGTCTCACTCCTTGACCATTGCTATCCGCTCCCTCTGGAGCATTGCTAGTGGAAGGTACATCACTAGCCCGCTGAGTTGATTTCACTGTCTCTGAGGCAACATCCTCAAAAGTGACTCTCCGAATCTCTATTTCCTTGATAGGTTGTTTATGCATCTTTGACTCATTGAAGATCACATCTAGACTACGGATGAGTCAACGAGATACCGGGTGCCAGAGAGGATATCCCATCTCTCCATCTGCACCATATCCAACGAAAATACATTTGTGTGACTTCGGCTTAACTTCTGTCGAAGTTGTTTAGGCACGTGAGCATAAGCTTCATAACCAAAAACACGTAGATGGTCATAGTGGGGCTTACGTTTAGACCATAACTCTTCTGGAATCTCATAATTCAATGGCGTACTAGGCGAACGATTGATAATGTGCACTGCAGTCAAGACGGCTTCTGCCCAAAAGCCTTGTGTGAGATTTTCTCTAGAAAGCATGGCTGTGACTCTTTCCTAAATCGTACGATTCATGTGCTCAGCAACTCCATTCTGAGCTGGTGTATATGGTGCAGTAAACTACCTTTTAATCCCCCTTTTAGCACATGAATTGTCAAACTCCTTGGAGACATACTCTCCACCGTTGTCAGTTCGCAACCTCTTGAGTTTCTTGCAAGACTGATTCTCAACGAGTGCCAAAAAAAATTTGAACAAAGGAAGAACTTGATCCTTATGTTTCAAAGGATATGCCCACACCTTTTGAGTAGAGTCATCTATGAATGTCACAAAATAGATGCCCCCCCTAGAGATTTGGTTGACATAGGACCACAAACATCACTATGCACTAAATCTAGAGGTTCAGCTCGCTTTTGACCCAATGTTAAGTGCACGGACCTAGTCTGTTTTCCATAGATACAGTGCTCACAAACAGGAAAGTCAACATAAGACAAGACAGGTAAGTAGCCAAAACGAGTCAGAGTTCTGACCTAGCTGGCAATGCCACAACTTAGTAGAAGGCAGCTCGGCTATGGATATGTAATCATGACCAACATCTGACACATGCATGGAATACAAGGTACCATGCTTTTGATCTCTGAGTACAACAAGATTACCTTTGCGTACTATCCACAAACCATTGCCAAATGTGGTGTTGTATCCCAAATCATCAAGCTGACCAACAAAAATCAAGCTTTTAGTCAACTTGGACACATGTCCGACATTACATAAAGTAAAGTGCGTGCCATTCCTTAGATGCAATTTGACATTTTCGACACCCTCAATGTCTAGTTCATAAGCATCACCAAGTCTCACTTTTCCACAAGAGTGAGAATAAGTAGAGAACCACTCTCTATGGGGTGTCACATGGAAACTCGCACCAGAATCTACTATCCAATTTTTTGCATACTGCACATCTTCTGTAACAAGAGCCTCGACAAGTAGATCTGCTGTGAAGACCAATACGTCATAGGTAAGTGGCATAACAACAGCCGGAGAGTCTCTACAATAGGAGCATTTGAAGACTCTAGCACATTGATGTCCTCTAACTTTGCTTTGCCCTTGTTTGAATCATCAGACTTAGAAGTTTCACCGGATTGTTTATCCTTCTTGCTTTGCTGCCATTTCCTGCAATCCTTCTTCACATGCCCTTTTTTATGGCAGTGATAGCACTCGACATTACACATAGAACCTCGAGACTTACTGCGTGAGCCCCCACGTTCCTTGCTTTTGGCACGACTTTGAGTGCGACCCCTCTGTCTATCACTAGCAACATACGCATCACCATCCTTCTTGCCTTCGAGAGATTTCTTGCGAATCTCCTCGGTAAATAGACTCCCAAGGACTTCATTGTACACTAGACCAGTACCAAGTGTTGAGTTGCTAATTGCACTACAGAACGTATCCCAAGACGAGGGTAAACTGCATAGCAAGAAGATACATTTGATTTCCTCATCGAAGACCAAACCCTGAGTGGTCAACTAAGTGAAAATGATATTGAACTCATTAATGTGAGTAGAAATAGTGCCCTCTTCCTTCATACAAAGGTCAAACAGCTTCTTCATCAAGAAAACCTTATTACTGGCACTTTTGTTCTCATAATTGGAACACAACTTATCCCATACATCTCTAGCAGTCCTTTCTCCAACTATAGTAAAGTACACAGATTCGGCCAAATGCAAACGGAGGGTAGATTTGGACTTAGCATCAAGTTTCTCCCACTCAACATCTGTATACTTTCCCCCTGTGCGCTCCATGATAGGATCCAGCCGGCCTTTATGTATAAGAACATATTGAATCTGCTCTTTCCACATAGAAAAATTTGTCCCATCAAATTTCCGGATATTGTAAATATCCTTTTCACCACTAGATGACATGGCTGCAAGCTAAAGATAATATGGCGATAAACACTGGTAATTCTGGAAAAAACAATTGGCAGAGTTTATCCAAAAAAATTGACAGAATCTCAATCCAAAACTATCACAAGAGATCAGTAATGCATAAAAAGTAATACTCTCACAGCATAAGTCAGGCGCATCAACCACTAATTGTGCATAAAAAGTCAAAAGCTGACCCAAGACTGCCAACACGACGTCAAATGCACCTAGCCCTCTCTATACATGTCCTATGGCGAGGCCACAAAAAAGGGATACTCCAGCAACCTATATCACCGAAAAGATCTCAACATTCGAGAATCCCCTAGCTCAAGAAAACCTCACTCTATCGACACTCACAAAAGGTTATGCAGACAAGAAACCAACCTAGTCTCAAAAAGGGCCTCCGAACCGAGTCTCAGAAACGGTCGGGACTGCCAGAAACAAGCCAAATTGGCTCCACAAAAGGTACATATGGTAGTTTCCGCAACTCAACGTACATCCACTGTCAACAATAATGCAGGGTGCAGTATACGCGCTCAAACAAGCGCCCAACAAAATTTGCAAGCAGTAAACAAATCCTTGTGGGGAGTAAAACCGCTCTCAAAAGAGCTCAAGCACTATCAAAAGTGCCAAAACAATGCATATCTACATCAAATCCTCCCACTGAAATCTATGCTAATGCTAAACACTGCAACCTGTAAGAAACCTGGATGTCCTGTATGTATGCAAGAATCTGTGAGGAGATGGATGCTTGAAAAACCCGCGACAATGTCGATGCCGAAAAGTGCTCCTAATCAGCCCATAAACACCATCTCAATAGCACATAATAGCCATAAAACGGCTATATACCATCCCAAATAGTCTCTGAACAACCTGCACATGTGTCTTGTAACTGTACCTATAGATGTAGCAAAAGTGGAGTTGAAAAATACAACTCCTGAAGCGTAGCTCAGATGAAGCTTTTGATTGCACGAATAGCTTCGAAAGGGGGGTAAACCTTCAGGACACCTTTTGGAAACTCTCTCGAAACTCTGAATTTGCCGATGCCGAAATCGAAAACTTGTTTGCACTTTTGAAACTGCGCACACACGGATGCGAAGACAGCAAGCACAAACACTACTCTGATACCAGTTGAAGGTTCTAAGGGAAGCGTGTGCGAGTGCAAGTGCGAGAGCAGAGAGAGAGAGACCTCCTTTGGGTGGAGCGTGCAACAACATTATCCTGTTGAATTGTATTAAAAGAATAAGTGTATACATTTTTAAGTTAGTAGATGGGTTAGTAGTAAGTGGGATGTCCGGCCAGTTGGCCTGAATCCCAACACACACACACACACACACACACACACACACATATATATATATATATATATATATATATATATATATATATATATATATATATATATATATATATAGACGAGTGTATGTGTGGAGACAGAGAGAAAGAGAGAAGAAATGGTGCAATTTCTCTCCATGAAATAGTGATCATGTCTCTCTTGCATGCTTTTAATTTGTAGATTAGGTCCACGCTAAAAGTAGCTACAGCTATTCACTTGAGCATAAAAAGGTTTCGCTCATAACCAGCTCACAAAAATAATAATGTTTTAGGCAGGAAGAAGTGGAGGACGTGCATACGGATGTGGAAGAGGCCGTGGTCGAGTTGCTAAAACTTATGGTAGAGGAAGACATGGGCGTGCTTATGCGATAAGAATAGAGCCCATACTAGAGGAAGAAATGGATAGAGCGACCCTCCATGCTGTTATTGACAATCCCCAGGCTAAGGAACAGTTTGTAGTTATTCAAACACCAGCCAACCGTCAAGGTGAATCTTTCTCATTGCTCATCAATTGTGGAAGCACGCATTTGTTTTTGTCTCCTAAATGCCTACGAAAGTTAAGGCTATCCTAGAATCCAACCAACCCTATGATAGTTGAAATGGAAAATGGGACATCAGTTATATCTAGACATACGATGGAAATCCTAGATTTTAAATTAGGGGGAAAACCCACTTCTGCATTGTTTAACCTTACCAGTTGGGATATACGATGGAATATTGGGAATGGATTGGTTAGTGGCAAACAAAGCCAGCATCTTGTGTTCACAAGGAAAAGTAATTTTTAGGGATAAAATTGGGGAAGAATCTTTAATCCAAGGAAAGAGGGGAACTCCAAAGTTTCAGCTAGTTAAAGCTAGTCGACTCCTAAAAGCCCATAGAAGAGGACATCAATTCTATGTAGTAAGGCTTAACAAAGTGGACCCTGAGAAAGCAAAAACTAAAAACCCATGGTTAAGTGAGTTTGCCGATGTATTTCCTGAGGAACTCACCAAGATACCACCAAAAAGGAATATAGATCATGAAATTGAAGTTCTTCCTGGAAGTGCACCTGTGTCAAAAATCCCCTTTAAAACGTCCTTACGTGAAGTGATTGAGCTAAAAGAACAGCTTTGCCAGTTATTGGAACAAGGACATATTCAACCCAACAATTCAAGCTGGGGAGAACTTGTACTATTTCAAAAAAAGAAGGACAGAACTCTTTGACTATGTATTGACTACAGAGGATTGAACCAGGTTATGGTAAAGAATATGTACCCGATCCCTCGCATCGACAAATTACTAGATCGACTTCATGGAGCTAAAGTCTTTACAAAGATAGACCTAAGGTCAAGTTACTATCAGATTTTTGTTAAGGAAGAAGACATTCCAAAGACAGCATTTAACACTCGCTATGGACATTACGGGTTCATTGTTATGTCTTTTGGATTGACAAATGTCCTAGCAACCTTCAATCGTCTTATGCAAGATATATTCAGAGAACACCTAGATGATTTTGTCCTCATATTTTTTTATGATATTCTAGTTTACTCAAAGGATGAAGAACAACATGAGGGTCATGTACAAAAAGTTCTGGAGATCCTACACTAGCATAAGTTGTACTCTAAGGAGAGCAAGTGTACCTTTTCATCCTCCCCAAAAATCAAATACTTGGGTTTTATAGTATCGACTCATGGAATTTCAGTGGATCCAGCCAAGCTTAAAGATATTGTGGATTGGCCACGACCCCAAAATGTTAGTGAAATCAGAGGATTTCTTGATATAACAGGATGGTATCCATCTTCATCAAAGATTATGATGCAATCGCTGCCCCTTTGACTAATCTTTTAAAGAAGGGAACAACGATTTAGAACATCATGAGAGTTTTGAAACTCGAAAACGGCAAGTAACCTCAGCTCCATGCTTAAAGTTACCTGGCTTCACAAATCCCTTTGAAGTGGTTACAGATGCCAGCGATATAGCAATCGGTGGAGTGCTTACGCAAGAAGGAAGACCCATTGCTTTTACCTCTCAAAAGGTGAAGATTCATGAATGGACTTATCCAACTCATGATCTTGAATTATTAGCAGTCTTTCATGCCTTAAAGCTATGGAGGCATTATCTATTGGGCCAAGATTTACTTTAGTGAGACTAATCACAAAAGCTTGAAGTAGATTTTTACTCAACCTCTACTCAATATGCGACGACGACAATGGGTTTTATTACTTTAAGAGTTTGACTTTGCAATTGTCTATAGACCAAGCAAGGAGAATTCATTAGCGGATGCCTTGAGACGTAAAGCCTTTGTAAGCTTAATCTCTATGCCTAGTAACCCCATTTTGATCAAGGTAATGGAAGCTGCACAAATGGACCCCAATTATCAAAAGCAACTTGCTATCATGAAGGATAAGACACCTCAGAATGAAGCATCATTACAACATTATGATGTCAAAGATGGGTGCTTATATTATAGACATAGATTGTGCTTATATTATAGACATAGATTGTGTGCCAAAGATGGGTGCTTATATTATAGACATAGATTGTGTGTGCCAAAGAATGCAACCTTAAGAAAAACTATTCTTTATGAAGCTCATGATAGCCCAACATCTGGACATCGGGGCTATGCCAAAACTCTTAATGCCATAAGGAAGAGCTTCTATTGGCAAGGAATGAAAGGTGATGTACTATGGTATGTTCGCCAATGCTTAATCTGCCAAAAAGTTAAAGTTGAAAGGGTAAAACTCTCAGGGAGAGTGTATCAATATGGACTTTGTATTTGGCTTACCCATAGTTCAGGGAGGATATGACTCTCAAACGGTATTCGTGGATATGCTCATTAAAGTTGCCCACATCATCCCGGTAAAGACTGCCTATACTGCCTCAGATGTAGCCCGCAACTCTTCGTCAAGGAGATTTTTCAACTTCATGGACTTCCAAAATGGATAGTAAGCGACCGAGATACTAAGTTCATTTCCAAATTTTGGACTTCACTATTTGCAGCCATTGGTACGTAGTTGGATTTTAGTACAACCTATTATCCTCAAACTAATTGTGAAACCGAATGTGTGAATCAAGTCATTAAAGACATCCTAAGAGCATATTGCAGAAGAGAACCTAACAAGTGAATCCTATACTTGCCCCTAGTGGAATTTGCATCTAATGAATCCCACCATCAAAGTATTGGAATGACACCTTTTTGCACACTTTATGGTCAGGATTGTTTATCACCTTTAAATTTCTCAGATCCAACTATAAGAGTTGAAGCTTCTAAGAAAATGCTAGAAGATATGGAGGCCCAGACTAAGGCAATACCTAAAGACATTCTAGATGCTAAGGATCGATAGAAGAAGCATGCAGACCAAAGTAGATCAGAAAGGACCTTCAAACTTGGAGATCCAGTTTTCTTAAGAGTAAAGCCAAAGAAAAGTAATCTATCTTAGCTACAATATGTGTAGCTTAGAAGCTTAGCTACAGATCTTGTGGACCCTATCTGATAAAAAAGAACATAGGAAGTCAAGCCTACATACTCAAGCTACCCTTTCATCTCAAGGTTCATAATGTAATCCATGTTAGCAAATTGAAGAAATACATCTCCAACACAAATCATGTTCTTGATGATGAACAAATTGTAATCCCATTCAAGGAATTCTTGAGCTTCAACTTGATAGAATCCTAGAATCTAAAAGAAAGAAACATAGAAATAGAACCCTAAGAGAGCATCTAGTCCAATGGAAAGATTACCCTGAAGAAGATGCCACTTGGGAAGATGAAAGATATCTCTTGAAGAATTTTCCTGGCTTCTTCCAAAATGAGGGCGTTTTGATTTCTTAAGTTGGGGAGAATGTAATGTGCCTGCCTCGACGACGTTTTGAACCCCCGTTCATTAAATGACGGAGCAATACCCTAAGCTTTACGTGTCCATTTTTGTAAAAACAATTAGTATGGTCACAGGTAATAAAAAATGTGTATCAATGTATGCATCTGGAAGTCACTAAAGAGAGATTTCTAATACACCTGATGACGTCCAAAACAGGGCCTGAATGTGCACTTAAGCTCACATTTAAGCTGGAAAAAAAATTATTATGGAAAAATTGAAGGGTTAAAGGGCCATTTACTCACATGACAAGTATCAGGACATGCATAAAAGACCCGAGTTAACTAAATTCAAATTTAGTTAACTGAGAGAGCCTCCTCCTGTACCTAACATTTGGCAGTTCCTCATGTAATGGAAATGGCCTATGAACTTTGAGAGTAGTGGAATTAGGAAATTAGGTGAAGCACTTTTGTGAGATTACTTTGTGAGCATAGCGGATGAACTTCATTGAGGGTAGCAACATAAACATGGTACTTGGTTAACTTGGCATCACTACAAGAGGCTCTTCATATTAGCGACGCTCACACAGCGACGCTCAAAAAAAAATTTCCCGGCGTCGCTATGAGCGTCGCAAATTTATTTGTAAATTTGCAACGCTCATAGCGACGCTTATAGCGACGCTTATAGCGACGCTCATAGCGACGCCGGCTGGGGTAAAAAAATAACCGAGCGCGCCCAAAAACTCAGATCTCAGATCTGAGTTTTTCGGCGCCCTCAAGCAAGGAGCAGGTAACGCTCTCTCTCTCTCTCTCTCTCTCTCTCTCTCTCTTTTTCTTCTCCACACACACACACACACACACACACACGAGGAGAGGAAGGAGAGCCAGGTATGCTCCTTCCCTCTCCTCATTCTCATGTTCCCTTCCCCTCTTTCTCTCTCCCTCTCTCTCTCTCTCACACACACACATACACACACACACATAGTGTTTTTGAGAGAGAGAGAGAGAGAGAGTACAAACAAAAACAAAAACGCACACACACATACATAAACAAAGAATGCACACACACATTGAGAGAGAAAAAGAGAGAGAGAGCATGCATAAACAAAAAACGCACGCATTGAGAGAGGAAAAGAGAGAGAGAACATGCATAAACAAAAAACGCACACATTGAGAGAGGAAAAGAGAGAGAAAACATGCATACGATCCAAAAAAACGCACACACATTGAGAGAGAAAGAGAGAGAAACTAATTTAACGTCGTAGGAAACTAATTAAAATTAAAAGACCTAAAGATCTAGCCGACGAGGAGTTGAACTCAAGACCTATTATTCAAGAGGGAAATGGCATAATCAATCTATCATACTTGGCATGGGTGATAGAAAGGTTATACCATTTATCTCTTTTTATTGGCACACACATCCACACACGCGCACACACACAAGAAGAAGAGAGTTATAACGTCGTAGGAAACTATCTTAAAAGACGTTAAAGATTAGGTTATATGTAGACTTACATTAAATTAGATTTAGGTTTATTTTTAACTAGATTTACGTTTATTTAAGCTAGATTTAGATTTACGTTATATTAGATTAGATTTAGGTCTCCATAGACTGCGATGCCTGCATGAAGCGGGTGAAGAAAGCCCTCAATGGAATATAGGGTATTGCTGCCTTCACTCATGGTGGGCTCCGTCGATCCAAAAGTACTGGTGAAATGTCTTCAGAAGATAGGGAAGAAGGTGGATCTTCAGGGCTGCAAGAGTCACTACATCCCCGACACAATGACCATCTAGACAACCTCTAGTCATTAGACTTACGTTAAATTATATTTAGCTTTATTTTTAGTTAGATTTACGTTTATTTAGATTTACGCTTATTTACGTTAGATCGAGTCCACGCAAGAATTACTTACGGTTTAGGGTTTAGAGTTAGACGAACAGTGAAAAGATCTACTGTGAAAAGATGTTAAGATGAAGTGAAGTGCTACAGCTAGAGAAGAGGCAAAGGGGTTTTGTCCACTACATGCAGTATCATGTAGACGTGGGTGTGTAGATTTCTTGTACCCACAAATATAGGTATTGACCAATAAAGACGAGATTATAACCCGGTGGTTCTGATCTCCGTGCACCTCTAGACCGAGGTGTGCGGGGATTGGACATGACTAGAGAATGTGAGGTAAAGAGAGAGAGAGAGAGAGAGAGAGAGAGAGATATAAAACGAAGAATGCCAATAGAATATTAAATTTGTTGTCCAGGTTATAAGTTTTTTATCCTCATTATGAGTAGCGACGAGGATGTGGGACCGTCCAACCGAAACACCTATCTCTCAACGAGGGTCTTATGTCCTTGTAATCAATGCAAGCATGCTGTGCGACGGACAAGACGTGTTTCTTTGCAGCACGTTCACGAATTTGGCGAGTTCGATCCATCTATTATAGATCGAGTTGTTGCCAATTATAACTCGTCGGACTCTGACGCTGGCCAACAAGCAGCAATCTTGCAACCCAATAGACGTGTTCGCAGGCGCTTTGGTCAAGCAGCATATGTGAGGCCACAAGATGTAGCCTCTGACAGCTCGGGGGATGATCATGCAGAGCACATTCCCAACGAGGCAATGTTTGAGCCCGAGATTGATGAAATGATCGAGACGATCATGGATTCAGAAAGGCTTATCTATGATGATATGAAAAGTGAAGCCGATACACCATTGTATAATGGAGCACGTATGTCTAGATTGAAAGCACTCCTGGTTCTTCTCAACATGCAGGCAAAGTTTGGATGGAGTGACACTAGCGTCACAGCGCTTTTCAGGTGATCTATTACAATTAGTTTACTTTAATAGAACTCTAAATGTATAATGATCTGATAGATTTTTACACGACTGTATCATATTTTTATGTTGTGTAGATTGTTGAAAGAGCACATACTACCAGCTGACAATGTGATGCCAGATTCCCGAGATGAAGCAAGAAAGATTTTGCGAAACTTGGGGATGGATTACAATTCTATCCATGCTTGTCCTAATGACTGCATTCTTTTCAGAGGGGAATACACAGACATGGAGAAGTGTCCGAAATGTGATTCCGAAAGATATCGAGTAGATCTCCACGGGACAAAAATTCCACAAAAGGTTTTGCGACATTTTCCTTTGCTTCCTCGCATCAAGCATTTCTTCGAATGTAAGTTCATGGCCGCCCTAGCATCATGGCATGAGGAGAATAAATCTTCGGATGGTGTGCTACGCATTCCTGCAGATTGCGCAACCTGGAAACATATAGATGGAACATGGTCGGATTTTGCCAGGGAAGCTCGAAATTTGCGCTTAGGCTTGGCTATGGATGGCGTAAATCCATTTGGTCAAAGATCAACATCTTACAGTGTATGGCCCGTTGTCATCGTCAACTACAACATTCCCCCGTGGTTGACTACGAAGAAGGGGCACCTATGGCTAAGCTTGATTGTGCCAGGGCGATATAAAGTGGAGAATATGGATGTGTATCTTCGTCCACTATTGGAAGAGCTACAACAATTGTGGATTGGCATAGAGGTGGTGGATATGAGCCGACACACAGGACGACGGAATGCTTTGATCAGAGGCATTCTAATGTGGACCATGCATGACTATCCCGGGCTAACAGAATGCTCAGGTGATCTATTGACACTCCTCACTCAGACACTGTAAATATTGTTTTTTCCCATAGTTGATCTATTATCATGTGTATACATGCAGGGCTTCAAACAAGCGGATATAGAGCATGTGTCACATGTGGACCTAGACTGAATGCACGTAGGGCACCCTCACTGAAGAAGCAAATCTACGAAGGTCATCAAGCGTATCTTCCAGAGAATCATGTGTTACGCGATGGCTTTTTGGGAAGAGAGCCACCAAGGATGTCTGCACAAGCATGGTTAGAGCAGAAGGAGATGTGCGATGACGGATTGCCTCCAGGGATGAAGAGACTATCTCTATGGTACGAGTTACCATACTGGCCCCGACTCATGATCAATCACTTGCTCGATCCAATGCACATATTCAAGAATGTGGGTAATCTTCTATGGGACCATTTGACCGGCAAGAAAGATACTTTGGGAGCTAGAGTTGACCTTAGAAATGTGGATCGTATGGAGCAATATTGGCCGCAAACAGCGTCTGATGGATCGATAAAACTCCCTAAAGTACCATGGATTTTCACAGGAGCCCAAGAACGCAAAGTAAAAGAGGCCATTCGATCTTTGCGGACCCCCACTGGCGTAATGCACTCGCTCCGAACGTGTTTTACTAAAGAAGGAAAGCTTACCGGTTTGAAGTCACACGATTGGCATAAAATGTGTCAGGTACGTTCATAGTGGACTTTAATATCATTGCATAAAATGTGGACTTTAATATCATTGCTGCACATACTTTACAGTTTATTTTACCGGTTGCCATTGAGGGATGTTTGTCTCTCGACATCCGTAACACAATCTACAAACTTGCAAAGCTGGTGCAATGGATCTCACAAAAGGAGATCAACGTAGACTCCATACCATTTGTTAACCCTCATGGCTCACGGACACCCCATCACCTACGATGGACGCGTATTATGTATTTGGTAGAGTCAGGTACCGGGCTTGTCGGACCAATAGGGAAAGGTAGAGTGATCGTCGATGAGAGGCGCACTTTAACTTGGACATTCAAGGGATTAGTTGGTTAAGCATGGGCGCCCAAGTGTGAATGGGGTGAGCTCCTATAAAAGCCAACTAAACCTAATTTTTACTCATTCTCTCATTTGTGCAATTGAAGAGTGCTCTTGCTCCATCTCCATCTTCTTCTTCTTCACCTCCTTGTGTCTGTGTGTGAGAGAGAGAGAGAGAGGGAGAGTGTGTGTGCGATCGAGCATTACGAAGGCACGACGGCGGCGAAGCGGTTGAGCGCGGCACGACTGCAGCTTCTTCTTCATCGCGGCGAGGAATCCACCACGAAGGCGAGCGTAGAGCGGTGAGTGACACACCCTTTGTTTTCTTGAGCTTGCTAGTTTAGGCTTGTTGTGTGCTTGGAGCCGTTTGTGGCTCGCACACGGTGTATTGGCAAGTCCCTTGCTTCGACAGTGCGGCAAGGAGCACACATTTTTGGCGCCGCTGCCGGGGATATGCCCTACACTAAGCTCGGTTAGCACTTTACGTTTTCTTCTGGTGCAATTTCTATCATAGGAAAGGCAGGGAAGGAGTGTGTGGAGATTTCTATTTTTTGCGTTTTCTGATCGGGATCATTTTCCCAAGCCCAAGCCCAAGCCCAGGCCCAGGCCTCAGTCCTCAGTCTTATGATATATACTAGACTCACTCTTATATATATACCCTACTCCCTCAAAAGAGAATGAGAGCATGTGGGACAAGTCCTCCACTCTCCTCCTTTCTCTTCCCACTTGCACCCTTAGACTTTCTAGTTTGGGCCTAGTTCCCTACTGGAAATTGACAGTTTTAGGGATTCCGAGGGCATAGAGTGACCAAACGGAGGGCTGTAAAGCACGGCACGACCCTCTGACCGATACGCTCGTTTTGAGCTATCACACGGCCCATTCCACGACACGCTCTAAAAAATCTAGCAAAAAAACAAGCTAAAAACTAGTCACAAGGCCTCCTAGAGCAGCTTTTTGACACCTTAGGGTATCAAAAGCACATGCACTTACGCTCTGGGCGGGTGCTAGAACACGAGCATATTGAGGGTGCCTCTGTTCATACGGACACCCATTACCCATCCACGATAAGCTCTAGACCCTCAGCGGGGACACAAGGTAGCACCACCCAAGACCCTAAAATAGCCGCTAGTGATTCCTCCTCCGACTCAGAAATCATGGAAGCATACCCTACCCAGAACACTGAGAGAGAAGGCCATGCACCTCCCGAAGCTCCACAGCCTAGTACTAGTATGTTTAGCCATTTCATGGAAACATTAGGTAGAGCTACTCGCTCGGAACCTGATGCAAATGAAGCACACGAAGGGGGTGGGGAAGTGGACTCTCCTTTCACATCGCACGTAGACCCCACACCCCCAAAGAGTGTCCATGTGGATATCCTACCAACTTCTTACCAAGAAGGCCCTGTTGAGCTGCCTCCTTCAGAAGTTCCCTCTAGAGTACTGTTGGTGACAAGTAAAACCACGGGGAGCAACATTGCTTCTACCTCACAAGAAACCGTTAACACGTTGACTCTAGAAGGATTGTTCATTAATGATCATTGGACATACGACCTCCACACTGAGGTGTTGACGGATCTACACTCTGGCCACGCCTACCATGTAGGATGGATAGAGATTGTACAATCCACTTCTAGTGCCACGAGCATCGAAGATCAACAAAAAATGATCTGTAATGTTATCCATGGCATTATTCAATCAGAAAGGCAAAACCGAGGGGTAAATATACTCTCAACTGGCCCCATGAGATTTCTGGATACGAGCAAGGCTCAACAGCCTACTCTATCACAAATGGAGACTCCTCTAATGAGCCCCATGGACCCATCTTACGTCATTTCACCTGGGGTCTCTATGCAATCTGAGCCTCCGAGCGAAAACTTTAGCTTCCCTAACTTGGCTCAACCCTCTACCAAGGAAAACCCAGTGCTCACTCCAGGGATAATCCTGACAGAGAATGTACCGATGACATCTACGGTTAGCGCAGTGCCACTACCTAGTGTCGTAGTACCTAATATGGGGCCTCGACCGTATGTGCCTCTAGCCCCTTATGCACACATGGCCCCCACACCTCCAATTGTACCACTTGCTTATGCTCCTCAAGTGGCGCTCCCTAGCTCTTATCCGAGTGGACCTATGCCCGGTTATGTTCCATATCCTGCATCATCTACACATATGCCAAGACCGGTACCCGTTCCTCTCCCACATATGATTCCAAGAGTACCTCCACCGGCCCTGCCTCCTCACATAGGTGACTTGGCAGCATTTGCTCAAACTATAGGTCGATCTATCGTGGAAAATATGCATCATGCATCTGATAGAGAGCCTAGAAGTAAGGCAGTACAAATTGCCAAACTCACGCAAAAATTCAATGGGGATGAAGATGCTAGGAAACACATTGAAGTGTTTGAACAAGTATGTGATTCCTTAGGGGAACGCAACGAACTACATAAGTGCAATGCCTTAAGCTTGACATTAAGTGGGAAGGCTGGAGATTGGTATAGGACCCTAAGGGTGGACGAGAAAACAATCTACCCTACCCTTCGAAGGTTGTTTCTAAAGGAGTACATACGAGAAGGTGTGCTTTGGGGTGTAGCATCTCAGCTACAGAAGGCCGAACGTAAGGAAGGAGAGTCAGTAAGGGACTTCATTAGTCGTCTAAAGCACTTAAACTCTCGTTGCCCTGTAAATGAGCGCTTCAACAATAACCAACTGCTTGATCGATTCATTCGAGGGTTGAGGAATGAAGGAATCTATAATGGACTAGTGATTAGAGGTATCACAACCTGGGAAGATGTCACTGCCAATGCAATCCAATTAGAGGACAACTTGATGATAGCAGGCATGAGGGTGTCTACCGACACGAGATCCACTAGCTCACAAGCCATTGAGTATGAACCCATGACTGCAAAGCCCATTGCCAATGAGCCAAAGGTATTTGAGACATTCTTGACAGACCTCACCAAGGCAATCCAAGAGTCTCTTAAGGATAATCTACCCCCTCAAAATAGTCACATGTATCCAAGAAGGGAGCAACAATGGTGTTCCATTTGCTTAGGTCCACATAGCACTAGTGAGTGCCCTACGTTTAGAGTAAAATTTAATGGAACTTGCAACGCATGTGGTAGGTATGGTCACCAAGCTAAGGATTGTTTAATGATCAAACGTATGATGGCAAATAGACCACCTGTAGCCTGGACGGATGCGCCTCGAGCTCCTGTATTGATGCCTGCTCCACCTGTTGAGCAACTACCGCAACACATGGTCCCTAGATCTCAAAATGTTGTACAAGCTACACCGCTACCACCTCCTGTGCTAGGACCGCAGCCCCCGCATCCAAGAGTCGCCCCTATGAACCAAGTAGGTTGCGAGCCATCAATTGCTTATGCAGATGGCTGTGAGGAGGAAATAGACACTAGTATTGCCTACGGACTTGATACATTGGAAGAGTGTCCTATATACTACATGGAAGATTGTTGGGGACAAGTCAAGCCGGTTTATCAAGCTGCTGCTCTCGCATCCAGAGGTCAAAATATCAACACCCAGGCTAGGATGCCACCTCTTCAATGCTACGAGTGTGGTGGACCACATCGAGTAGCGGAGTGCCCTATTAGGCTGCAAAAGAATGCTGCACAGATGCAAATGAATCAAGGGAGCACGTCTGCAATGCCAATACTCACATGTAATCGTTGTGGCATAGATCACTTGATTGCCCAATGCCCCTATAACCCAAATGCGCCTAAAATCACACCCCTGAATTTGGTCAAAATTGCTAGTGTGACGTCGCCAATACCACCCGTCGCACCCGCTTATGCGATTACACGGTCCATGCTTCAAGGGCCAGGACATATCCTCGAAGAGAGAGATACCGCGTCAGTTATCCAAGCAAAGAAAAAGAAGACACGAAGGAAGAAGTCGCAGAATACGGAAAATTCAAAGCCAAGTTCCAAAACAAACATAGGAACAGGAGATGACCCCATGTATATGAATGACCTCGAGGATGATTCAGATTCAGTCGAGACAATGGAGACTAGAACCAATACCACAAAGAGAAAGACCGACAAAGAAAACCGTAACATGGAACCAAATAAAAACCGAATAAGAGAAAATCATAAAGAGCCTCTGAAAACACCACAAGTGTTTCCAAATCCAATCCAAGACCCCCAAGATAAACCGCAGGGGCAAAAAGGGAAGAATCGTAAAAAGAAGATTGGGACGTACCCAAACCCAGTAGACAAGATTAAGCAGGTGAAACATCTAAGAGGTTTAGTGGAGGAGACTCAAAGGAAACTAGAACCAGAACCCATGCATATCAAAATTCATGACACAGTGTTTCCCACGCAAGTTCATCCACCCCACATGAACCATAGACCGTTAGCCATATCTAGTATCATCCAAGAAGGGAGTGAGGACAGGACATCAGAAAGTGAGCATACACCCTTCTTGTTGGAAAGGATGTTTAACGAAGGAATACCTGATCCCATTGAGGAATATGAGATTCCATCCTCACCAGTTCCTAGTCAAGGACCTACACCCTGCAAAACGCCAATGAATGTTGCCAAACTAGTGGACTTCATGTCTTCTGAGGTCCGAACCACGATCATAGCAAAGCTGTATGGAGATCCTGAGTTATTCCTTGCACTTCGAGCATTCCTTAACGGAGAGCTACGAACGGGATTACCGCAGTTTGCGCAACCAAATAGGCCTGACTCGATTATGATTGATGAGGAAAATCATGTGCAATCACTTGACTTAGATGGACACGAGTCTGTGATCGAGGTACCCATTAACGAATTAGGGCAGTATTTTGAAGGCGACGAGTCTAATGCGACCCTACCCATCACTACCAAGGGATTAACTATAAAGGGAATTCTTGATGGTGGTGCGGGAGTTAGCATCGTTACAAAAGATTGTTGGGAATCCATGGGAAAACCCCGCCTCAGTGTTAGTAACATTGTGGTAAAGATGGCAAATGGTACCATAGCCAAACCTATGGGGATGCTCAAGGATCTTAAGATTAAAGTTCTAGGACACAAGGTACGACATACGTTCATTGTAATGGATTTCTCTAAACACCTTATGTCATATGAAATGATTTTAGGACGACCATTCATGAGGGAAGCACAAATGGTTCACGATTGGTCTAAAAATCATGTCTATTTGCAATTCCAAGACTCTGTCCTTAGAGTGGATTTGGTGACTGGTAAGGTACACCCCTTAGGGAGTAAAACCATTATTGATCATCGCTCTGACACCACAGTTCACTCGGCCCCACTACAATATTGTTACACTTGTAAGAAGGATACAGACATTGGCCAAGATTCTCCTTACATGGATGTGTTACCGGGTATGACGGAATCAGACAATGTAGACTGGGTCCACCTAGCATCAACCATAGACACTTGGGGAAATAGGGGGACGACCTGGGTAACACATGAGGGGGATGAAATGCATGTACCCTTAAATATGCTACAAGCAATGCATATCGCTTCCAACAAGACTCATCCTAATGTAACGAAGAAAACATACAAGTGGGTCCCTAAAGCTTCTTTAGTGACCATACCTAGTGCTAAAAAACAGAAGCCTTGTAAGAAACGTACCACTCGCTCCAAGAAAAGTAAGAAAATGTTGCGATGGATCCCTAAACGACTATTGGAAGCCCAAGGCTACTATCAAGGAAATGATCAAATCTGGGTGCCGAAACGTAGATTGTGCTCTTACCTATTACCTGACCCAAGTGAGCCCAATCCCGTAGCTCCAAAACGAATCAATGATCATGAAAAGAAAAAAATCACAGAATGCTACACACCCGCTCCCGAGCTAGTTTGGGTACCAAAGAAAGAACGATTTGTTCCACCTAGCTCAGGAAGGGGGGAGTCCCATGAAGCTTCTAGCTCATCATGTAATACATCCATAGAGGTAAAAGCTTCTACACAACCTCCATCTATAGTAGTGGACCTCCATGAAGCTACAAAAGAATCCACACCTCCCAGTGTTCAAGAATCACCTAATGAACCACTTCAAGTTCGATCCTGGGAGAGTACCTTACCACCGTTGCAACTCGACAAGGTGCCTAGGGTAATAGAAAACTACTGGCAAAAATCCTCACCTATTACCAACTGGAACAATTGGTTTCAAAGGGTGACAAGCTCATTTCAAACGGTATGATCTACCCAAGGAAGGGGGGAGTGTTTGTGGACATCCATCATTCACTTGTTTCCCTCTCAACCTTTTTCCCTGACCTCTCAATTCCAATCTTAGGGAATGTATATATATAGCCTTATACTCGCAAAAAAATAAAAATAGTAAAGAGCAAGAGCGCCTAGCAATGAGAGAGCACCCTATCAGATCTTACATATAAGTCCAAATTCACCGTGTCAAGTCAAGCAACACACAAAAACAACTCTTATGTTTTAAAGGCCTAACCAAATCTATCTGTCTTGTCAGAAATGGCTACTTCACCAGAGGCATGCACTTCTATTTTTGATGAAAGGTACCCCTTGTCTTTTCAACAAGTGTTCTACGTATGCTACCCTATACTTTCTTGCGAATGGGATTTGATAGAGAGCTTGCATGTGAGAGAAATTTTGAGGAGTTAGAATGGCTGATACGTCTATGGCTAACTAGTGATCCCTACCCAGTAGCGAATGTGTCTCCAATGGCACATGCTTATTCTTTTGCACAAGATGAGTATCCACGCATCACGAGGTTCTTGATTAGCATGCTTGCACAAGAGGATGATGAAGAGGAACTAATAGAGACCGAGGAAGACTATGGCCTCACGGACAACGATTTTATTTATCTAGATGATGAGGATAGAGGCCTAGCCTTAGGGTGGCCACCCGGTTTATATAATATCCTCTTTCCTTGATTCTAAAAGGGGTAACAGATAGGTAGGTTAGGGGTCTAGATTGTGTTTTGAGTTTTTTTTTTAGGAGTTTTAATTTTTCCCACTGATGTGCCTCCTGGAGGTATTCCTTTTGTTTCCTAGTGTGTACAGGAGCGTGTTGCTATTGATAGGATTTGGACCTTCATGGAATCTTTATCTCGACTCACTCTTCAAATCAAGCGCGACCATCGACACAAACAGGTGTTTCTTGTCCATTAGCATTGCCTTTATCTTTTTGCATCTATGATTGTCTGCTTTGATTGTGATTGGTAGCATAATATTCAGCGCATTGGCTTAGTATCAAACATTTAATTCAATGTAATGTTTTGTCATAATCACTTGTTTAGGTGTAAAAATCAAGCAGTCCGACTAAGCTAGTTTGACCAAGCTAGGTATTAGAAATCTTCTCTTAATACCATGGGGAATGCCTTCCTAATAAGCAATGGTTACTTAGGTTCTTAATCCGATTTAGGCAGCATTGTATGAAATGTACTAGGGCTTTCTAGTGGGCTTAACCCTAGTGAACTTTAGCTTAAGTATTATAAAGGGAGTTTACTAATGTGATGAGCCTGGGGAGTGTAACAATGTTATATGACCCCCCAAAGTTACAAAATTTAAATGCTGAAAATGAACAAACAAAAAATCAAAGTGCCCCAATGTAAAATTTTAAGCTGGAAGAGAAATCTCGGCTTGATTTGGTACTTCACTCACATGTATCGCCTATGGTACTAGAGCCCTAGAGGTTCCCAGTGTGGGCGCTTTTCCTTGAAAAGCAAAAAACCCAAGGCATACAAAATAAGCACACACATCATAATTGAATCAATGTGAAAAGACTTTGGGGAGTCAAAGAAAAAGTAATCAGTCAGGCGATGATTTCATGAGAAATTCCTTTTATGGTAGCTTAACTACAAAGTTTTCTAGATATAGCCTCGAGTCAGCCCTCGAACATGAATACTTGTCTCTCGCGATTAAACAACTTAATTGACCATAGAAAATTAAGAAGCTTACCCATGGTATTAATATTCGATCTCTAGTGCTTTTCGACCGTCAAATTAGCGACCCCAGACTTGTTTAATTTTCTACCTTTACATCTGTTTATGCATTTGATTACATTGCAATTTAATGTTCATTGCTACCAAATTGTTTGAAATTCTTTGACCAATCAATTTGCCTACCTAAAACTGCATATGCTTTTTAAGAGAATGCCATTACTGTGCCAATGTTGTTTGATTTTGCAGTGACTGAAGAAGGCTAAGGACATTCATCTCAAATGCTCTTCCACCTCGACGACCCACCTTCAACTCAATAGCTTCCGAGGACGGAATCTACATCAGGAAGGGGGGCATGTTAACCCTCACGGCTCACGGACACCCCATCACCTACGATGGACGCGTATTATGTATTTGGTAGAGTCAGGTACCGGGCTTGTCGGACCAATAGGGAAAGGTAGAGTGATCGTCGATGAGAGGCGCACTTTAACTTGGACATTCAAGGGATTAGTTGGTTAAGCATGGGCGCCCAAGTGTGAATGGGGTGAGCTCCTATAAAAGCCAACTAAACCTAATTTTTACTCATTCTCTCATTTGTGCAATTGAAGAGTGCTCTTGCTCCATCTCCATCTTCTTCTTCTTCACCTCCTTGTGTGTGTGTGTGAGAGAGAGAGAGAGGGAGAGTGTGTGTGTGCGATCGAGCATTACGAAGGCACGACGGCGGCGAAGCGGTTGAGCGCGGCACGACTGTAGCTTCTTCTTCATCGCGGCGAGGAATCCACCACGAAGGCGAGCGTAGAGCGGTGAGTGACACACCCTTTGTTTTCTTGAGCTTGCTAGTTTAGGCTTGTTGTGTGCTTGGAGCCGTTTGTGGCTCGCACACGGTGTATTGGCAAGTCCCTTGCTTCGACAGTGCGGCAAGGAGCGCACACCATTCGCCAAACTAAATGCTGCGGAGCTTGTGTGCATGTTTGAGAAACATTTTCCTACTACAATGCTAACCATTCAAGTGCATCTTCTTGTTCACATAGTTGATGAGGTGGAAATAGCTGGCACAGTTCATTCCAGATGGATGTTTTTCTTAGAGCGTTTCATGAAAACGCTTAAGGGATATGTGCGTCAAAAGGCATGTCCGGAGGGTAGCATGGCAGAAGGTTGGTTGGTATCAAAGTCCCTAGTGTACATTGGAGAGTGGCTAGACGGATTTGATAAATCCCGGGACACGCTATGGCGAACCATAGATGATGAGCGCATATCTGGGATTGTCATGTGCAATCTCGGTGTTGAGAAGAAGATGACGGAAGATCTAGAGGCTAAAATCATCCGATTTTGCATGCTTCACAATCCAGTGATGCAAAAGTGGATTTCACAATATGAGGATGCAAAGCAAGAGTGACAAAGGGCACGAATCGAGTGGAGACGGGGAAGACGACCATCGATGCACTATCCAGCGGTTCTAGAGAGCCTACCAACCTTCATGAGCTTAAGATGGTTGCACAACCAATTGAAAAGCGCACAACAATTCGGTGACGAAGTGACTGAAGAAGAGTGGGAGTACTCTCGGGGTTGCGCGACCAAGGTAAGTTTGCAATGTACGACTAGCAAGTGACTTTATTTATAAACGTTTGAACGGCCACTCATAATCTTTGTTCGTTGTAGTATAAGTCATACACAGCAGCATGGTATAAAGGTCGACATTTTAGGGTGGAACGAATCGACAAAAAGCGTTTTACTCAAGATTGTGGAATCATGGCAAAATTTGAACAGTCTAGTCGACGACGTTCCTCTGATGCAGATCCTGTGGTGGCGGAACTCACTTACTTCGGCACGCTGCAAGAGATTTTGAGGATCGATTACAGAGGATTTTTTGTCGACTTGTTCGACGTGCAATGGTTCAAGATAATCATGGAGGGTCGCAACGCTACTGTGAGTAGAGGAGAGTCTGGTTTTCTTGAGGTGGATTCTACTAAGAAATGGACTGACCTAAGAGACACTTTCGTACTACCCGAGCATTGTGAACAAGTAAGTATATAAATAGTTAACATCCCCCTTTTACAAGTTATGTGCTTGAAAGCTCTCATGTAAGTTATGTGGCTCTGGCAGGTAGTATTTCATCCTACAAAGTCTACATCAAACTGGTGGTACGTCATAGAGGTAGCCCCTCGTAGTGCAAGGATGTATGAAGGCTACCATGTGCCAATCACAACGACATCAATGGAGGAGATCAGAGAAGATGCTCAATCAGAAGCCGCTGCCGTGGTGCCAGACGAGCATCAAGATGCTACTACTCTATATGGGGTGCATGCAGAGGAGCTACAAAATGAAACAGAGGATATGTGTTTAAACGGAGAGCTCTATATAGATATAGGAAGTTATGCTGAGTTATGCGAGGATGAGAGAGAGATCTCTTAAAGCCACAAATATTGTATTTGAACAATTTCGCTCCGTGTTGTAAAAGCTCTGGCTCTCTAAGTACCTTCCATGGTGTATAACGCTCTTTTCTACTCGCGCTCACATCTTTTGATTGAAAATTCTAAGTTTTCGACTTGCCTCTTCTATCACTCGATTCATTGCGTCATTGTATTTATATGCGTCATTACGTCATTGTATTTAATGGTCTTTGCGTCATTGTCTACTCTATTCATTCAATATTAAGTTTAAATATTCGTGTGTTTAATGCAGGTATGGATGATGAGGAGTTTCTTTCTTCTTTGTCACCGCAGCAGAGACAGTGGTACGTGGAGCGTCATCGCTCTGGCGCATCATCGCGCGTTCCTACACCATCCGCATCTCCCTCTCTTTCGGAGCATTCGGCGCGCTCCAAAGCTTTGGCGTCGACGAGACGAGCTTCACACTCGTCTAGACACCGGCGCTCTAGTGGTGGCGGTGGCGGTTGTTGTGGGGATTCCGCCACCGATGCCTCCACACCGCCTCGTGTTCGACGAGGCTCTTTACCCTCCCCTTCTTTGCCCGTCCCCACACCAGCCACAGCATCGCCATCTACGCCAGGTTTTGCACGGCTGACTGTTCCTAGAAGCTACACACCTCTACCTACTCCGCCAGGAGCCACCCCACTCGACACTCCTCGCTTCGGGGCCCAGACGCCGGTGGAGACACCTGACGTCCGTACCCCCATCGACACGCCGCTAGAGACCCCTGCCGGGACACCCAGGTTCACGCGTCACCGGCCAGAGGGCTTGCCTTACTCCGTCGACATTAGCGGCGGCATCATCATGGATGATGACGGCAAGAAGGTGATCTCGCGCATGCGTGGTCTTTGCTCTCAGCTGTTTAGACACTATATACTAAACAAATGGAGTGAAGTACCAAGTGATTTAAAAAACAGAGTCATCAGCATACTTCATGATGAGTTTCCCGTTCCAACACGGGATCAGCGCTTCAATGAAGACCTGATGAAGATTCGAATGCGCGAATACTGCAAACACAAGCGTTCCGAAGTGCAAAAAGCAATCAAGAATGGGTGGAATAGGCCAGATTGGCTGGCCAAAGAAGATTGGAAGAATGCGAAGAAAGCAGCGCACGAGAATCTCGACAAGTGGAAGCAACAAAAGGATGCAGCCAGAGCGCGAGTAGAGGCAGGGAGCTCGCACCACTTGGGGAGCGGTGGATGGGCATCATTTGAGGCCGATTTTGTAAGTCTTTTCACATTGCTCTTTATGCATGTTCGATAGTTTAGGGTTTATGAGTTTTTTAGTTCTAACATAATGAAATCTTTGTATGTTTTGACAGTGGTCGATGACAGGACGTGATCCCACACCGTACGAGCGCGAGTACGCAGGCAGGAAGGGCTTAAACGCCCTGATGGACATTCTCAATTCTCGCGGCGACATGGTTAGTATTAGGGTTTACTCTTTTTTATTTTTTGTATTGTTTTATAAATGTCGTTATATGTTTATACTTACTAAAAGCTGTCTTATTGTCTTTTTTTGCAGAATCCGACAGATACGCCGCTTGGACGCGATGAGACGTCTGACTAGACGACGTCAGTTTAGCCGTAGCTAGATAGCATTAGTTTAGGGTTTCTCATAGCTTATGTATCATGAGACGGATTTTATACGTCTTTTTGAACCATGTATATTATTACATTTGTCACCGCAGTTCCTTTTGCCAATCAATTCTTTCCTTTTGCCAATCAATTCTTTATGCCTATGATGTTGTACAATTGTCATTATTACATTTGCCAATCAATTCATTTTGCCTATGATGTGTACAATTGTCAATTTTGCAAACAATGCGTCTTGTGGGTGACTATTTTGGGTCTATTATCTACCTTTGCACTTTTTTTAAAAAGTGAATCAAGTACAATATGGTTGATGGGTGGCAGGGCATTCAATGCCCTGCCACCAAAAAAAAATTCTCTCGGGCGTCGCTATAAGCGTCGCTATTTATGGCTCTGTAGCGTCGCTATGAGCGTCGCTATAGTCTTCTGTGTAAACGTCGCTATAGGCATCGCTATGATCGTCGCTATGAGCGTCTCTATATAGCGACGCTCATAGCGACGCATATAGCGACGCTCTCGTAGCGATGCTCGTAGCGACGGTTTTAGCGATGCCGGGGGTTATAAAAACCCAATGTATTTCCGTCGCTAACAGCGTCACAAGAGCACACAACCTCTTGTAGTGCATGAAAAATACTTTTGTAAGAGAGAGAGTTTAGAGAACATGACAATAGTTGACAACCGGATTCATATGGAGCCAGTCCCCCCTCCAATAGGCATTTGTATTATAGTTTCTCCCATCAAGAGAGACTTGGTACAATACAATCTTTGTGTTCCTTGTGACTTAGGTGATGCAATGAAGATGGAAATCTTCATGCATCACAAGCATAACATAAACTTTGTAGAAAGCTTTAACTATCCCAAGCTTCAATCCCAAGGCCTCAAACACCTTCGAAGGTGGAGAGAGCTAGTGGGGAATGAGGATAGGGAAGAGGAAGAAGAAACATTCCATAGGAGAAATAAATAGTTCCTCACTTATCATCACTCTTCTTGCTAGCATACATAATAGCATAGTAATGAAGATGGAGAAGATGGCAAGCTTAAGCATTGAAGATGGAGAAGATGTCAAGCTTAAGCATTGAAGCATGGCTCTTCGTTGGATTTGCATTCCATAGCCAAGAGTGTTGGTGTAGTCTCTCACTTCTCACAAGCTTGGAGAAGGAGGTGGAGTTCCTCAACTTTCACCAAGTGAGAATGGATCCACAAAATGAGTGTGTGTGTGTGTGTGTGTGTGTGTGTGTGTGTGTGTGTGTGTGTGTGTGTGGTGTATATCCCCCTCAGCACCTCCCTTGCTTTCTTTGGGTGAGTTGTAGCTTTTCCACATGCTTCAAGCTCATTGGACCCCTCTACCCCTAGCCAATCACATGCAACATGCATTCAAGTACATGGGTAGTCTTTTGACATGTGTCCTCCTTACCCCTTAGAGAGAGAGAGCTTGAAAATATCTAGATATTTGTTGGATGGAAATAGAAGCCCATTGGACCCCTCTTTAGCCCAACCAATAGCATTCAAGCACACCATGTGGTTAAGCATAGGGAGAGTCTGACATGTGTCCCATGTGCCCTTTGAGAAAAGGGGTGCCCTTCGGGTGAGTGGAAGGTTAAGTCAAAGATTCCCCTAACTTTGGGACTTTCATGCATAGGAAGCTTCTAAGGCGCCTTCCTCATTAAGTTTGTAGGGTCTCTTTTTGACTCAAGCACCTTACCCCCCCACGCATGGGAAGCTTCTCAAGCACCTTCCTCATTAAGTTTGTAGGGTCTCTTTTTGACTCAAGCACCTTACCTTACCCCCATGCATGGGAAGCTTTTCAAGCACCTTCCTCATTAAGTTTGTAGGGTCTCTTTTTGACTCAAGCACCTTACCTTACCTTACCCCCATGCATGGGAAGCTTCTCAAGCACCTTCCTCATTAAGTATGACAAGCACCTCAAGTACCTTAGTCATCAAGCATCACAAGCACCTCAAGCACCTTAGTCATCAAGCACACACCTTAGTCATCAAGCATGAGAAGCACCTCAAGCACCTTAGTCATCAAGCACGACAAGCACCTCAAGCACCTTAGTCATCAAGCACGACAAGCACCTCAAGCTTAGGTTGGGTTCCTACCTCTAGCTTTGCCTAAGGTCAAAGGACTTTTAACACTAACCATTGGAGGTCTTTAATGAAGCTAACCCTAAGGTTTTTTAAGCTCCATTAGTTAACCTTGATCTTTGACAGACCATCTCTCATTTGGACCCCTTTACCATTGGCCCCGTGTTGAGATAGAACCGTAAGCACATGTCTATATTCTAATCCTTGTTCCCATTTATTATCCCACATTAAATGATCAGTTTAATATGAGAAAATCATTTGGGTTGGCTAGATATTAGATTTAATGACATTACCTCTCTCTTGAAATCATAGTCGTCCTCGACTACTACGAGGTAAAAGAGATAAAGCCATAGTCATTAGTCAATTTGTCTTAGCGGGTAGAGGATCCCTTTTTACCCTATGACATCAATTCAAGATGGATTACTAATCCATTTGGTGCTTGGGAGACATAGTTGCCGCAAGCATGTTTGCTCTTTAGTCCATTTCATCCTCCCAAGTAGAGTGACAAATTCTACATGCTGTTTGAGAGACGTCGACATCCCAAACATGATTCTTAGTATGCATACTACTTAAATTTGTGCACAATAAAGAGATAATTAGTCTTATAAGACAAAAACATTGATCATTTAAACAAAACATGTACATTTTCTTACTCTAATGTAGCATTGTAAGCATTGACAAGGTACATACTATCCTTAAGTTGGATTCCTTGCATCCATCTAGCATCTTCAAAAGGATAATTTTTGAACTTAATAAGATACCATCGCGGATAACCTTATCATGTCGTAGTACCTTGTCTTCATTCCGAAGGATAGCTTCGGGTTGTAGCACCTCTTCTTGGTCTTCGATTTCGGGAGGGTCTTCAATAATTGGTTCATTTGGAGGCTCTCCTTTGTAGGGCTTGAGTAGGCTCACATGAAAAGCATTGTGTATGAGCCAATGGTTAGGCAACTTGAGTTGATAAGCCACCTCATTGATTGGCTTCAAAATTTGAAAAGGACCATAGTATCTTTTTGCTAGTTTAGCATAATACTTTTGATGGCCCGTAGGGTTTTTGCCCGTCGTTTGCCTCAATCGAGCCTTAGGAAACTTAAGTAAGACCCAATCATTTTCTTTGAATGTTAAGGCATTTCTGTGCTTGTCAGTAGCAGCGTTTTCTTGATTGGGAGATGGATATAACCTCTTTAATCTTTTGAAAAGATGCTTGCAGGTCACGGCTATACTCATTGGCAGCGAAGATCTTCCCATGGACTTTAAGTAGCAAGGGACTTTTAGGTCTTCCCTCTATGATTTCAAAAGGTTCTTTTCCCATAGAAGTATGGATAGTATTATTATATGGATACTCTACAAGAGGCAAGTACTTTTCCCATTGTGAGCGTTGATCTACTTCTATAAAATAGGCCTTTAGTAGATCAAGAATTGTAAGATTGGCTATGTCACTTTGGCCATCCGTTTGTGGGTGATAGGCCAAAGAGAAATTCAATATTGTACCTAGATTTTTGAAGAGACCTTTCCAAAAATTATTGGTCATTCTAGGATCTCTATCTGACATGATGGATGTTGGCAATCCATGGTGTTTGAAAATCTGGGATATGAAGAGAGTTTCCATTTGGTGTGCTTGACAGGGATAAAGTGTGCTTGCTTGCTAAACCTCTTGACTATTGTCCATATTCCCGTATTCTCATGGATAGACTTGGGTAATCCAAAGATAAAATCCATGGATATACTCTCCCATGGTGAATTAGGAATTGGCAATGGCTAGAGTAATCCAGATTGCTTCCCTCTATCATACTTTGTCTTTTGGTATACCACACATTTTGAAACATACTCTTGTATGTCCACTTTCATGGTAGGCCAATAAAAGTACGTCTCTACTCCTCGAAGAGTAGGTTGAATGCCTCTATGCCCCGCATAGCGAGGAGCATGGGATTCATACATGACTTTCTCACGAAGGGAGTGAGTAACACGTAGCCTATTGCCATGGAGAAGATAACCATCCTGCAAAGTGAATGATTCCTCTTTCTTCCCCAAAGCAAGGGCTGACATTATGTCTTTAAAGTCAGGGTCAGTAGCATACTCATCTATCATAGAAGATAGATCATTGTGAGTTGCTATGGACACAGCATTAACTTTTGGTCATCGTGAAAGTGCATCAGCCACCCACTTGATTGTGCTTACCATCAATGTGAGCAATGTGGAAATTAAATTGCGAAAGAAAATTTTCCCACCTCATTTGTTTGTCAGAAAGCTTTATTTGCGTCATGAAGTACTTGAGACTTTGATGGTCTGTTCGTAAAATGAATGGAGTCCCCAATAGATAGTGCTTCCATGTGTCTAGGGCATGTAGAACAGCTAACACCTCTTTCTCATAAATACCTACGACCCGTTCATCCGTATTGAGCCTTCGGCTCTCATATGCTATGGAATTCCCTTCTTGAAGCAAGACTGCTCCAAGGCAATCACCACAAGCATCACATTGGACCTCAAATGGCTTTGAGATATCTGGAAGCATAAGGATTGGTTGGGAGGTAAGCTTTTCTTTGAGCTTGTCAAAAGCACTTTGCTCCTTAGCAGTCCATGAATACTTAACGTTTTTCTTTGTTAAGTCATGTAATGGTTCTGCTATTTGAGAGAAGTTTGCTATGGAGTGTCTATAGTATGCACACATACCAATAAAGCTTCTTAGATCATGTAGATTCCTTGGATTAGGCCATGCTTTTATTACCTCCAACTTTAATGGATCCATATAGATACCATCTTGAGAGATAATATGACCTAAGTATTGAATCTCCTAAAGGAAAAATTCGCTTTCCTTTTGATTGAGAAAAAGCTTATTCTCCCTTAATGCTTGAAAAGTCACTTGGAGATGTTGCTTGTGTTCCTCCAAGGAATTGGAGTAGATGACGATATCATCAAAGAACACTCCAGTGAATTTGCGATAGGGTCTAAAAACTTTCTCCATTAATCTATTGATGTAGCTAGTGCATTAGTCAAGCCAAAAGGCATGACTAGATATTCATAAAGGCTAAACGTTGTACGAAACACGGTCTTTAGGATATCTTCATTCACTATCCTTATTTGATGGTAGCCACTTTTAAGGTCAATCCTATTGAAGGAGGTAGAACCTTGTAGCCTATCAAATAGATCTTCTACCCAAGGTACGGGAAATCTGTTTTTGATAGTGATATGGTTTAGTGCAGGATAGTAGTCCACACACATGCGGTATGTACCATCTTTCTTTTGAACTAAAAGGACTGGAGAACAAAAGGGAGAGGGGCTAGGCCTCACCATCCCTTTGTCTACCAATTCTTGTACTTGCCTCATGATCTCCTCTTGTTGAGCTTGGGAAACTCGATAAGGAGGTTTGTTAGGCATTGAGCTTCCTGATAGGAGCTCAATTCGATGGTCATCATCCCCTTGTTTTGAAGGTAAGTCCATAGGGATATCATCAATGAACACATCTTGGAATCCTTTTAGAATCTAACTCTTCTTGATTCCTACCAATCACCTTTGATGAAACATTAGGACCTTTTAGGGACTCTTTGACAAAAATCATGTACGCAAAAACTGAGCTCTTCATTGATTTATCAAGGGCAAGAGGATTAACAAGTGGTATGGTACGACCAGACTCATTAGCATCTATATACATATTCTTTCCCTTGTAGGTGAAGTAGATTCTCCTTTTAGGGAACTTCATGTTGGCAGCCATGTGGTTGAACCATGGTGCCCCTAGGATAGCATCCTCATGTTGGAGAGGAGAGATAAAGAAGTCTTCTTTGTTGACATAGCTTTGGACATGAATCCTCAACTTCCCAATCAAGGGAGTAACGAATGCTTGTTGTCCCTTGAAAGCGGCATCGGCAGTTACAACATCTTCCATCTCAAAATCTTGAATGCCCAATTTGGTGGCCAACTCCATTGATATGAAGTTGTGAGTAGACCAGGGTCAAACAAGATGAAGGCATCATGCTCCCTTACCTTTCCCCAAGCATAGGAGAGAGGTAATCCTTTGCAATGAGCATCCTCTTTTGGAGCTACGATAGTGGAAGCTCTAGGAGTCTCATTGCAAGCATTTCTTTTGGGCCAAGAACGATAACCATGTCCTTGCTCCCCACACTTAAAACATTTGTAATCCTTGCGAAAAGTTTCAAGCTCTTCAGGAGATTTTATTTTTACCTTTGTAAACTCCTTTTTCCTTGGACCGATTGTTGTTGGTGTTGTTGGAATTGGCATTAATTTTTCCCTTTGCATCACTTTTGCCTTTATTTTCCACGGGCTTGACATTCCGTCTAGCCCCTTGTTGGAAATTGATACGTGAAGCAACCATGGTATGATGGATTACTTCGCTCATAGAACCAAGCCATTGAGAGTTGACATACTCGGACATCTCTTCAGGTAATCCCGCATAGAATTGCTGCTTTTGCTCAGCAAAGTCTATCTTTTGAAAGACAGTAGCCTTGAGATGTAAATCCCAAAACTTGTCCACATATTTGTGGATAGACTCATGAGAGAGAAGCCTCAAACTCCGCCATTTGGTGAGCACTTTGTCCTTTGCATCGCTTGCAAGGAATTGCTTCATGATGGAAACTCGTAGAGTTTTCCATGTCTTTGGGGCTTCGCCGTTGCCCCGAAGGCTAGCCCACCATTGACGAGCCGAGTTTTGAAAGTGCATAGCTACATGGCATAGCTTGGAGGACTCTGTGAAGCCCTCGTCTCCAAAGGCCGCATCAAATTGTTGGATGAAGACCAATACTTTGTTGGTAGCACCAAAGGTGCCATCATAGGTGAGAAGAGATACTCTTTCCTCCCTCTTTTAACTTCTTTAGCTTTTGTGACCTTTGCCATGCAGGGTAAGATTTTCAATGTCCTCCCCTTTTGTATTCTCTAGGAGAATAGCCATAGCTTTCAAAGGTAGAGGAGGAAGGTGAAGAAGAGGAGAAGAGGGTGACCTCTTTCTTGCCCTTTTCTTCCTTGGTTTTCTCTCTTCCCTTTTGGAGTGACGAGGAGAAGGACTATGGGTTAACCGTTTCCTCTTGGGAGGAGTTGGCGATCGTTTAGTCCGCCTTCTTCATGGAGCCACATCTTCGGAGAAATTTAGGGATTCATTACTTTCTTGATCTTTGGATTCCTCCTCTCGTGTGGGAGAGAGTCTTCTTTTGGGGGTCTCATCAAGAGGCCTCCTAAGCTCTCTCTCCTCTTGGAGAGGAAAGGAAATCCCATAAGCACGAAGTTATTGAGTAACTTCCGCTTGCAAAGTGGGGTTGCCCATAGCTTTTTGCAACCTAGTGACAAGATAATTAACAAACATGGGGGCATCTTCATTAGCACCTTCATGTGCGAAATCAAAGTTATCAATGTTCATTCTACTCTCTTGGTTATTGTCAGCCATGTTGATTAAACTTATGTGTTTACTTAGTGTATGCTTTGGCAATTTAAAACCTTAGTTTCTACTCCTCTTAGCCTTTGAAAATAGTGACTTAAGTATCTACACCCACGGCTCGTATTGGTTAATTATAGAGAGTAGTGGAGTGAGTCTAACATAGCAAAGTTGTCAAGGGATAGCTCCTTTTGGACTTCTTATGGCTCAATAATGGTAAATTAAGCCGTAGGCAAGTCTAAAAAGACTCCATTATTAAGACCAAAGCTCCTGAGGTGTGCACCATATCCCACATAGTGGGCTCAACAAAACCGATAATAGATCCCAATCCCACTTACCCTAATATAATTAATAAAAACAACCATTAATAGGCTACTTAAAGACCTCTCTTCTTAATCAAGAAAAGAGAAACCAAATGCTTTGATACCAATGTAATGGAAATGGCCTATAAACTTTGAGAGTAGCGGAATTAGGAAATTAGGTGAAGCACTTTTGTGAGATTACTTTGCGAGCATAGCGGATAAACTTCATTGAGGGTAGCAACATAAACATGGTACTTAGTTAACTTGGCATGAACAATACTTTTGCAAGAGAGAGAGTTTAGAGAACATGACAATAGTTGACAACCGGATTCATACGGAGCCAGTCCCCCCTCCAATAGGCATTTGTATTATAGTTTCTCCCATCAAGAGAGACTTGGTACAATACAATCTTTGTGTTCCTTGTGACCTAGGTAATGCAATGAATATGGAAAGCTTCATCCATCACAAGCATAACATAAACTTTGTAGAAAGCATTAACTAATCCCAAGGCCTCAAACACCTTTGAAGGTGGAGAGAGCTAGCGGGGAATGAGGATAGGAAAGAGGAAGAAGAAACATTCCATAGGAGAAATAAATAGTTCCTCACTTATCATCACTCTTCTTGCTAGCATACATAATAGCATAGTAATGAAGATGGAGAAGATAGCAAGCTTAAGCATTGAAGCATGGCTCTTGGTTGAATTTGCATTCCATAGCCAAGAGTGTTGGTGTAGGCTCTCACTTCTCACAAGCTTGGAGAAGGAGGGGGAGTTCCTCAACTTTCACCAAGTGAAAATGGATCCACAAAATGAGTGTTGTGTGGTGTATAGCCCCCCAGCACCCCCCTTGCTTGCTTGGGGTGACTTGTAGCTTTTCCACATGCTTCAAGCTCATTGGACCCCTCTACCCCTAGCCAATCACATGCAACATGCATTCAAGTGCATGGGGTAGTCTTTTGACAAGTGTCCTCCTTACCCCTTAGAGAGAGAGAGAGCTTGAAAATATCTAGATATTTACTGGATGGAAATAGAAGCTCATTGGACCCCTGTTTAGCCCAGCCAATAGCATTCAAGCACACCATGTGGTTAAGCATAGGGAGAGTCTGACATGTGTCTCATGTGCCCTTTGAGAAAAGGGGTGCCCTTAGGGTGAGTGGAAGGTTAAGTCAAAGATTCCCCTAACTTTGGGACTTTCATGCATAGGAAGCTTCTCAAGCACCTTTGTCATTAAGTTTGTAGGGTCCCTTTTGACTCAAGCACCTTATCCCCCATGCATGGGAAGCTTCTCAAGCACCTTCCTCATTAAGTTTGTAGGGTCTCTTTTTTACTCAAGCACCTTACCCCCATGCATGGGAAGCTTCTCAATCACCTTCCTCAGCACCTTCCTCATTACGTATGACAAGCACCTCAAGTACCTTAGTCATCAAGCATGACAAGCACCTCAAGCACCTTAGTCATCAAGCACGCACCTTAGTCATCAAGCATGACAAGCACATCAAGCACCTTAGTCATCAAGCACGCACCTTAGTCATCAAGCATGACAAGCACCTCAAGCACCTTAGTCATCAAGCACGCACCTTAGTCATCAAGCACGCACCTTAGTCATCAAGCACGACAAGAACCTCAAGCTTAGGTTGGGTTCTGACCTCAAGCTCAGTCCTAGCTTGCCTAAGGTCAAAGGACTTTTAACACTAACCATTGAGGTCTTTAATGAAGCTAACCCTAAGGTCTTTTAAGCTCCATTATTTAACCTTGCTCTTTGACAGACCATCACCCCTTTACCATTGGCCCTGTGTTGAGATCGAACCGTAAGCACATGTCTATATTCTAACCCTTGTTCCCATTTATTATCCCACATTAAATGATCAGTTTAATATGAGAAAATCATTTGGGTTGGTTAGATATTAGATTTAATGACATCCTCATCAGCCTTGCCCCCTTATATAAAGACCTAGCCTCTCCCTCACAAGCTACAACACATTCTCGGGTGGTCCAAGAAGAAAAGGATGTTGGTTTGCACACACGTAGAGTCTCTCTCACTCACACATACTCTCTCTCTCTCTCTCTCTCTCTCTCTCTCTCTCTCTCTCTCTCTCTCTGAGCTAGAGGAAGTTCGCGTGGACTCGCCTGGAGAACGCACTTGCGACAAAGAAGGCGACGCACGAGCGACAAAAGAGGCAAAGATAGCGCGACAAACAAAGCGACGAGAGAAGCTACTCATTTAATTAGAGGTATATTTCAAGTTAAATTTTTGCACATATTCTAAGAGAGACTCTCTCTCTCTTCTCTCTCTCTCTCTCATCATTTTCTCTTTCTAGGATTTTTGGAAATCTTTCATGCTATGTAACATGCAACTCTTGCATGCATGATTCTCACATGCATAAAGCCTCTAAGAATGATAAGAATCTTTGAAATTTACAAAAATCTTGCATGCATGCTCATACGCACTCATACTTGCTCTATATGTGCACGCATGGACCTAGAAATGCCTGTATCATCAAGCAAATCGAACATAATCATTCATGAGTGATGAGATACATTTTCGTAGTGACTAAAAATTGTAAAATTAGCTAAGATCATATATTTTATTAATCAATAGCTAATTATTAGCTAATTAAGGGTTACGTACACATCCGATCGAAGTTTTTGTATCACTCAGATTATAATCTTTACAATTACTTTTTGCATGAGAAATATCAACTTCAATTTTTTGTCAAATCTTTAACAGAGATTTTCTAGCTTAAGAAAATAGTTTAGGTAGACATAAATAGGATTTACACTAAAAATAGGTAATTTTAGTCTAGAAAAATTAGGAAAATTTAGTAAATATACTCAATAGTTTTTCAACAAAATTAACAAAACTTTTTGAGACTTGTTGCATCTCTGAAATTTTTTTTGTGACTTTTATGTGCATGCATAAGTCTTAATAAATAAATTTTCATCAAATTACATACAAAAATGAACTTTTAACGTAATTTTTGGGGAAATTAGGTCCACTAGAACCGAGAATTTAAGGTAATTAAACTATTTGGATGATGAATGAACAAGCCCTTGGAATTGTGCTTAGCACGAGGAACTTTCCTACTAATTTTAATCTTTGAGCCGTGCAATCGTCCCGAAAGTCGCAAATAAAAAAAATGATGGAGCCGGACCAAGCCATGCTCCAATAGCCAAAGCAAACCAGTCACTGCAGCAAAAATTTGTCGTAAATCCAAACTAAGTACCGGGTATTTTAAAATTTGTGCATAGTAGATAAGCATGACTTAGATGAGCGTAGAAAACCATAAGAAAAACACTGGCCATATAAACCAAAACACATGCTTCGTTCATAGAAACTTAGATAGGAATTCCTCTCTTTTGTTAAAGATACTATTGCGTCAAGTTTGGGTGAAAGAGAATTGGATTTCATTTTGGAATAGAGACTACATCAATTGGATGGCAGTTTGATGCCAAGTTGGCGGGCTGGTGTCCATGCCACGTTGGTGCACGATGTCGGGTTGGTGCCCGAAGAGGGTTGTTGCCCTAAACTGAATACTTGATTATGAATAAGAAAACCTTTGTACAAGGGCTATGTTGGTGCAGAGGAAAATCTTGTTGTTGGTCGGACGTGATCAGCCCCGTTAAGTTGAATAGGTAGGATGTTTTCAGTAGAATTGTTTGATAAAAGGCTATCTTGGTGATGTTTGAAAATATGACTGTTAGTACAAAAATCGTGTGGAAACTTAATCAAGGAATTTCTTGTAAATGTTTCACATTGTGGTAGTAATTAGGAAACAAAGACACGGGTGTGTGTGGGGTGGAAAGCGAGGATTGGTCTCGAACCAATCGTCGGATGGGTGGACCCAATAAGTTGGGTGCTTTCCACGAAGGTGGACTTAAAATGATGATAGATAATAAAGAATTATTTCCTAATCTTAGGGGATCGATTGAGGCTATGCCTCACACTCGATGAGGAAAAAATCGTCAGTCTATGAACCAAGGGTTCTAGTTATTTGCTATTCCAAAACTGATAAGCAACCCCTTTAGGATGAACTCGCTAAAGGATACATAGAGTTAGGGCAGCTCACTTGATCGTCCCCTCCGCTTTACATTCTAGAGTCGAAGCGGATGTGTTGAGCTCTCCCAATCACCCATCTTAGATGTTCGGGGATGCTACAAGAACTCGCTCACATGCCGAAAATAGTAGGATGTCCAAAGAAGGTATGGTAGATCAAGCCTATACTGCTCTAAAGAAATCTCCTCCGCAGTAGGTGGAGGTTGTGGAGGCTATCACCGCTGCAATTCCGCCATTACTTATTAAGATGCAACTTGCCATGCAAGCTAAGGTTACGCTTGTGTTTGGCTTCAGTGGCAGAGTCCTAATAGATATGAACTGATTCAATGGAGTCAATGTCCACAAATTCTTGGGCATGGGGAAGCAATTGAAAAATATTACTTACCTCGCCAAGGGCTTCTGCTCGATAAGATTCAAGGAGGATTTTGATGTCTCCAAGATCCTTGATAAAGGTCCCCTTCTATTTAATGGAACAATTGTCTGTGTGGTACCATGGGAGCCATTTTTTGACTCAACGAAGTCTCTCCACGGGATTCATCCTATCTGGGTTAAGTTTGTGGGTTTACCTTGTTGGCTCTAGGATAACATCAAGTTTCTTGCCAGTTAACTAGGAACCCTCTGTTTCCTCCTAACAAGAGGGGTTTAGTCAAGACCTCTAATTGGGTTTGTACAAGCTGAGTGTTTCTAGGTTACCACCAAAGAGCATGGTGATCAATATTGGAGCTCGACACATAACAATTCTTCTCAATTTTGGGACCTACTTTGGGGCATGCTTCGAGTGTAACAAATTTGGTCACTTTGCCAAGGATTGTCCCATGAAGGCTAAAGTAATACCATTCCTAGAGTGCAAGATGCCACCATTGAGGACGGCAACCAAGTCCTTGTTAGGGAAGCAACAGTCCATGAGAGTGAGAAACAGATAAACAAATAATAAAGAGACAAGAATAGGGGAGGAAAAAGATGTTATGATATGCAACAAAGAAGACACGAACATGCAAAGTGTCACACCACAAAGCCCTGAATGCCCAAACAGGAAAAATACTTTTGTCTTTTATTCGTCTTTTCCTAAGCTCCTAACAATAACAACTATGACGCATGTGCAAGTCTCGGGTTGAAGAGAGTCAAGAGGGTGAAGGCAGTGGCAAGAGAATCCATGATATTGGTTGGAGGTCACTAGTGCCTTGAAAGGAAAAGGAAACTCTCCAACCCCGCTCCAGTAAAAGGAGGGACTTTTGGCATCCCTCTCCACAATCCCTTTGAAGTGCTACAGAAAAAGAAGTCCCTTCACTTTGAAGAGCCTCCAAATTCTCTTGGGCCTAGAGCTACACAAATTGGGCAGGCTGGATGTTGAGTTCGTCCCTCTCTCCCCATGAACCCCACACTTCAAGTGTTGTCCTGGAATGTGAAGGGCATAAGAACGAGAGAGAAGCAAGGAAAGCTTTTGGCAATGCATGAAGAGGACAAAAGATATAAATTGTTGGTGTCTGCAGGAACACCACCTTGATGCCTCAATTTTGAGAAAGAAAACTCTTGGTGAACTGTTGTTCTTTTACGGCACCACTTTTGATGGCTTTAGTGGAGTGATGATAGGATACCACAGGGATCTAGAGCCAAAAGTTTCTTTTCAACACCCCTCCAAGAGGGCTCTTGTGGTGTCTATTAAGGTACATAAAAATTTGCTCACTATTGTCGACATTTATGTCCCTAATGATTCTGAAGGCAAGATGATTTTATGGAATGATCTCTCACAATTACAAATAGAGGGAAATTTTGCATGATGGGTGACTTATATGGTATGTTCCAGACAAGATAGATAGAGCCCTTCTAGCATTCTTGCTAGGGATGAGCGTAAGAAATGGGTTTCCTTGGAGGAAAAATGGGCTCTAGTCAATGCTTTGAAGATTGGCCCATGGAAGGATGACATGGGTTTCACTTACCACAGCTTTCAATCCTCCCATTCTGCCTCCAGACTAGACTGGCTCTATTTTTCTCATAGCGGGGATTGGGTGCCTTCATCATTGTTTATATAAGTCCTCATGAATGAAAGTCTCTCAGATCATTTTCCTCTTCTTGGAACCTTGGTTTTTACTTCAAAAAATTTGCATCAGCTGTGCAGGGTGCCAAGAAATTACTTATCACCTACCCAAGTTTGTTTAAAAATGCTCAATTTAAAGATGTGGTGTCTTGGACTGCGTAAGAACTAAGCCACGACATCATCAAGGAAAGGACAGACTCATGGAAAAAATTTAGTAAAAGAATCCACACTATAATCAAGAAGGTTGGTCGATGCTCAAAAAAGCTAACAAGCAAACAACTTCAATTTGCAAATCTAGATTTGAGGAGCTAGGCCAAAAGAAAATGCAAGGCAAGGCCTCTTACCATGATCACATGAAATGGTTGAAGATCAAGCAAAACTTGCATGAAAGAGAAGGAGAATAATCTCCTTAGGATTCATGCCAAGGAGAGGAGCATTAAGACTAAGGAGGCCAACAAAAACACACTACTCAAAATGATCAAGATAAGAAAATGACAAGCTACCATCTCTTCCTTAATCGATAACCAAGGAGTTTAGGTCAACAACCCTAATCATATGGTCAAAGTGATGTTAGATCACCTCAGCCAAATCATTGGAAAGGAGGACTCTCCCTGTTCCATGATCAGAGCAGCTAGGGCTAAGATTTTTATAGCCACCCCAACATTAGTCGACTCAGATCGAGTAAATTACTTGGAAAGACCCTTTACCTTGGCCTCTAGGATGGCTTGGGATCACGGCTAAGTTTTGTCAAGAATTCTAGGAAGTTATGGGCCCGTCCTCCTTGCATATGGTCAACAAAGCCTTTACCAAAGGTACGCTTGAATCAGGTGTGAAGAAACAAATAATTAATCTCATCCCCAAGCAACTAGCATACTTCCATCTCAACACTAGAGACCAATCACACTGATAACAATGGTATCCAAGGTTTTGGCTAAACTCATCACTGAAAGAATGACCCCTGTGTTAGTTGATGTTATCTATCCCCACCAACTGTATTTATTAAAGGTAGATCAATATATGATAACATACTAGCGGCCATGATAGGTATGGAGTATGCCAAGTTCAAGAAACAGGAATGTATCTTATTGCAAGTGTACCTTGATAAGGCGTGTGATAGAATAACCTAGCATTTTGTTCAAGAAACGTTGTAGACCTTGGGGTCCCGTCCACGAATCTGTCAAGCAGTAAGTACTCTTGGGGAAGGAAGTTCTTCAAAATTTCTCTAGAATAATTGGATGCTTTGATGTCAAGAGATCCATTCGTCAAGGGCCCCTCAACGCCACCTTGGTTCCCACGTACACCCACCCTCTAATTGCTATGTTGGAGCATAGGGAGGCAAGACGTGAGATTAAAGGGATTCAGATCCAAAATGGTAAACAAATGCTTGTTGAGATGTTTGTTGATGATTCATTACTCATCCTTCAAGTGGAAGGAAACAATGTTAGAAAAGCCTTGGAGATTGACTAATCTCCTTATCGGAAGAAGATATTTTCGATTCTTCAAGTCGGACTAGAGAGGTTGTAAAGAGAGGTAACATCTTTTGACACTTAGGGGTGCTTGTTGGGGAAGGAACTACTCACAAGACATCCTTTGACTTGGTTCAAGAAAGAATTAAAAAGAAAATGAAGAGTTGGGGAGTTCATCCTAACTCCTTTCCACTACATGGCTATGATAATTAATACCTTCTTCATCCCCTACATAACCTTCACGTCACCATTCTTGCAATAATCCCAAAAATGATGGAACTCCTTCTTGAAGCCAATCAAGGAGCTTTTGTGGAGAAATAAACTGACAGCAGGCAGACTGTGGCAATGGGGTAAATGGGCAGCTATTGCTAAACCTAAAGCTCAAGGTGGATGAGTAGCTTCATATATAAGCTCAATAGATGGTGTGTGCAATGAGCGCAAGGGGGCTTGAATCTCAAGGCAGCCATAGCATTTTACACCCTTGCCAATTCAAAAGAGATTTGCACTTGTATGGCAAGGGAAATGGTTTCAGAAGCCTGCATGGGGTCTAAAGGTGGCTTGTGGTCCAACCTCAGCATACAAAATAGACTTCTCCCCCTCATTGGGATAAGGGATCAATTAAGCGGATTTACTGGGAAGTTCATTAAAAAATGTTGTAAAGTCGTAGGTACATTGATGTGGAAGGAAGAGACCAGAACTGGAAAGGAACGGCTAGACACTAGTCTCCTTGGGGATCCATAGTGGAAGTCTTGGGCCTTAATAACCATTGGATTATTGAAATAGCCAAGAATCTCAACAACAAGGCTTTAACACCTTGAATTCTTTTTGGGATTATCAGAAAGGGGATTGACAATCCTTGGAGCATATAAAATTGTGTTGTAATCTTTCAATCAAGAGGAGATCCTCATCAAAAGATTACTTGAAAAAGTCTTAAACCTAACCCTTCCTCCCTCCTCCACGTCGTTGGATTGGAAAGCTTGGAAGTGGCCTGGAAAAAGGCTTTTTAGCTCGCCCAAGACTAAAACAATTTATGAAAAGTTGTGCTCTACAGAGAATTGGATCGATCACTTCAACAAGATCTGGTCCAAAAAGTGGGTTGCAAGCAAACGGAGCCAAGTAGTTGGAAACATTTGGAAGGCCAAATGTGAAGAGAGAGAGAGAGAGAGAATATTTTCCTTTGGAAAGTAATTTTTTAATTTCATACCAATCGAACATAAGGCAAAGGCAGAAAGTTTAGGCGAAGACACCTGTGTCAGATGCAAGAACCCGAATGAAACCCTTACGCGCCTATTCTGGGGTTTTCCAAAAATTAAAGTCTTCACGAGAACAATCTACAGGTGGGTGTACATACATTTGGAAAATCCCTTCTTTAGACATGACCTTGCTATGGGCTCTATATGATTGATAATAAGGAACTTATGACTGACATATGCATAGTAAGAGCTACAATATTGAGAACAATTTGGTAGTCCAAAAATGCGTTACTCTTTCAAAAAACGTGCGTGCCTTTGGATACAAATTTATTTCTGGAAACGTGTTGGTGGAAAATCCTTACTAGAAGGAATAAGAATAGCAAGCTACACAAAAAAGAGTAGTTAGGGATATAGGACCCCTTTGATGTTTTTTTTTTTTTTGGAGAACCTTGTGCAAAGGATATGCCAAGGTTGTTTGTAGCCTACAGTGAGATTAATGCAGTTCAAGCTCAACTGAGCACTTTAATTTTTAAAAAAAACATTGGGTTTATTCTCTATCACAAGCCTAAATGAAGAAACAAAAGCTTGATAAGAATTTGGCAAAGTAGCAAGAATCACCTATAGCATAGTACTATGAAGAATGACCTCACCAATGGCAATTAATTTCTCATTGATATCTTTCATTTTCAACGAAACATAGCCATATCATCCTCCGTATGCATAACCTTGGCCTCTATCTCCTTACATAGGTAATCAATTTTTCCAAATTAGAACTTAGACAACCCACTAAAATCTACACTGACAAAAAGCTACACAAAAGGTCAAAATTGCATGTGCATTGCTATCAATTATGAAAATAGAGATCAATATAAGACGAAATCAAAATTCTAATGAATCTTTCAAAGGTGATGTTACTCTACAAACACTTGACAAAAATCACCTCAATTAACGAGGAGGATGCTAGCAATATTGCTTGAAGTTAAAGTCGGTGGCAGGTGCAGGAAGTTGGCAAGGGCAACTTTAGAGTAAACCTAAACATCTTTAAACAAGGGTAAAACTCACTTGCATCCATATAAACAAGACAATATTTTTTTTTATAGCTTTGAACACGTTGTACAAGTGTTAAAAAACTTATTGATTGTTATTCATATCAAAGTTCAAAACTATTAGCTTAACTATAGTCGTGATCAGTACAACTTTGTGCGTGTGCACGGGCGCATGTGTGCACACTCACACTTTCTCAAGCACCATACTCAATGAAGTAGCAAGTCTATTGAGTATAGTCCCACTACCTCATCAATAAGATGAGTATATAATTAAAGCTTATTGCCAGGCTAGTGATTATCTATGATACAACCTCATCAATAAGATGAGCATATAAGTAAAGCTTAATGCCAGGCTAGTGATTATCTATAATAACAACGTTAGAAAATTTGTTGCTTAGTTTTTCTCGAAACTCGTATAAGAATAAACAATTGACTCTGTGAACATTGTACTCTAATAGGAGTTTTAAGGCTTTGTGAACCAATATTAAACAATGTTTTTGTAAACAATGTACTCTCATTAGAAGCTCTAAGGATTTACGAGTTATTATTAAACAGAGTTTCATGATTATTTGACTACGATAGACTGTCCATTTAAATGTAGTCCTTCCCTAAAAAAGACATCAAAGTTTAGAATGATTTTCTAAAAAGAAAGAGTAAAATTGATAGTTTCTATCTCCTGAAACCATTGAAGTCAAAGGACAACAATGACTATGAATAGGAACCATGTTGAAGATCTTTGTCCAAGCTGCCTAACATTTGTCAACTTTATAAATATACTCTCATTTTTTAGGTCAGACTACAACAAACCTCAACATCGATATGCAAAGTTAAAATCGTCACCACATCCATATAAACAAGACTAAATTTTATTAGCTTTGGATACGTTTTATTGGAGTCGGAGCCTACTATCCATTGTTATCCCATGTTGAAAGTTAAAAATTACTAACTTAACTATAATCCTAATGTGTGCGTTCGTACTTACAAGCATACACTACATAATTACTTATTTACTTATATAAATATACTTCTAATTATATTTACTAAGTCGATTTTACATATATTTAAATGCATAGAATGTCTGGAGGTTCCGTCCCAAAATTCTTGTATGCAACCAAAGTACTTGAAGTAGTAAGCTCTTCAAGGATCTCGAAGGTACAAATAAAAAGTTAGAATGAACTCTTCTTGGCAAGCCAATTGTGGTGGTGGATAGCATGTGAGGTATATAGCAAACCACTTTGGTTACTCTGATTGTCCCATTCGTTGCCCTACATGTGGTCCTCGTTAATTTCACATTTTATAGCTTTCACTTTGTTTGTTTGAAGAGGATCAAAAGGCTTCTCATCTATAGATAGTTCTTTGTCATGAAGAAAGCTTTTGCATGCAGTATTCAACAGAGAATTTATTAGCCTATACAAAGTTGGCATTCCAAAGGTGAGCTTATGGAATCTTCATCTATGAAGAGTGCACAATCGATTTTGTGCAAGTTCAGTTCCACTCGCAAGGCATTTGCTATCACGTTCGAGTAGAGCATTTGCAAGTGAGGTGGGAAAAACAAGTGAGTAAAGCATTTGCTGATTTTCCCTAAGCTAGGAGGCACACAAGCAATTCCAACTTCTTTTACCTACGAAACAGTTGGCAACATGCTTGCTTCCAAGAAGTGATATGACTTGGGACAACATTGAAATGCTCAATTTTAAATAATAGTGAGCCGGGGGGGCAGGGGGCAGGGGGGGGGGGGCGGCCTACTCTCACAAGGTGAAATGCTCATAACTTTCTCGTGTGACTACAAGTAGCCATGAGCTCATTGCCAGGAAACGTTACTGTAATGTTGGCAAATAAGCCCTTTTACAGTGAAGAAGAATTTCTTAAGAGCCCAGGTTGAGCTTTTCAAAAAAACATAATAGAAAGGATGGTATAAAGGAGAAACCATTGTGACCAGAAATCTCAGAAGGAAGTATGTGTTGCACTAGAGGGCACAGTCTGAGCAAACAGCTGGATAGCCAAAACAAGGAGTTTCTAATACCCACACACTAACTACATGAGCCCCTCAAACACTGACAGAGAGTGATCAAGGCACTTATCACTCCAATTTATTGAAAATTATTCCAAATTGCAAGCTTAGTGACAAATACTAATTTAGCAGAGAAGCTAGCTCATAAATCGCAATTATAATGTTGCATATATGAGGGAAAATCAAAGACTCAAGTGCCTTCCACACTCCCCACATTCCACTCCACATACCAACTGGTCACACAGCCCTGTTGGCTTCTTACACCTGCCACATTCAAAAGCTGGGCAATCGTGACCTCATCCCATGCATTCACTCCACACCACCTAGAAGATGGCCTTCATCTCATGACTCTCTTCACCATTAACTACCTGGGAAGAGAGTTTTAGGCCAGCAGATTTCCCATTTAGGCAATGAAAAAAGGGAGTACAAAAGCAGAGTTTCTCTACCTTATGCTACCAAGTGCCTTAGTGCAAGAGAAAAAACCACTTGACCATGAAACTAAGGCCTTCAAATAAGGAGATGTTTGTGGTCGAGAGACCTGTAGCAGCCTCCATCCCTCAAAAACTTCGGACCTGTCGAGTATAGCATATAAATAGGAGCAATAAGAAATGGTATAGCTTTCATTGCTCAAGAAAAGGATTCCATGCTCTCGGTTCAATAACTGGCGCAAGCTCCATGTGGACATTGTTTTCCTGCTCTAAGACGTCCAAGAAGATGGGATCTACCTTGATATTGCTACTCACAAAAACCTGTGGCAAGACACAGCATGAAAAGATTAGAAGCTTGATGTCAATGAGCATTGAAACGCTTCGGATCATGTAATCACAATTTTGAAGATGAAAGATAGGCTAGCATCTATCACCTTTATCAGCACATGGAAATACCATGAAGATATATTGCTTGTTGATAAAACTAAGGCATTGTCCGTTATTATTGACCAAAACTATGTTCGGCTAATGATATATAAAACAATATACCGCCATCGGGACATGCACATTCTTGAGCATCTATAGAAACTTTTCGTAAGAGTCATCTGCACGTGCGCCCACACACACACACACACAGAGAGAGAGAGAGAGAGAGAGAGAGAGAGAGAGAGAGAGAGAGAGAGAGAGACCTCAAACTGGTGAGTCCAGCTCCATAACCTTGCATTTCCTTTTATGGTCACCACAGAATGTAAAATCATCTCTCTCTTTCTAACATCTGACAACAATTTTTTCAAATGATTTGTCATCTCAAGACCATCCAGCTTAGCTGGAACCTCCAAAACTTCCTGGCTGTTTGCACCCTGGCTCCCTTCCTCAACCTTCACAAAATAACATCAAAATTACACAACAATAATGGAGCAGATTCAATTTCACAGATACAAACATCAGCCAATCCATGTGAAATGGAGAGATAGGTCAAGAGCTAAACATGTAAGGCAAATGGATAGACTGACATGAAAGTGTATCTTGTGCTCATGCATGTGTGTGTGTGTGTGTGTGTGTGTGTGTGTGTGTGTGTGTGTGTGTGTGTGTGTGAGAGAGAGAGAGAGAGGTCAATTTTACGCGCTATATCTAACTTACTTAAACTCGATTCAGCATGGAATCACCGAGCGTTTTGCTTCATGCGACCACTTCAACACCTCCTCCTCCAATGTCTTCCTTCCTCACATAAGCTTGAATATGTGTGTGTGAGTGTGAGAAAGAAAGAAAGAAAGAAAGAAAGATTTTTAACGTCTATGTCAGGCCGAAATCGGCCTATGAGACAAATCAAATGTACATTGTGTGTATGTCATCTGTCTATCGGAAAGACAAATGAAACAAAATTGATACAAAACTGAGCTGAAAGTAGGTAGTGGAGTATCTGAGGAGGGATGGAGCTCTATCTCTAGGGGTATATGCATGTCTGTATGCTCAAGGTAGTACAATCATGAGAATGCATCAAGCTATCTAGCTCCATCCGGTACTAATGGGGGGGTGTAAGATGTGGTACATGGGTGGGTCTGGTGCCAAGGCTACCCGGATGAAAGCTGTCGGGTCAGCCCTCATCTGAGCCACTCGCTCCTCAGTGGCACGGCGCTCTCGGGCTCGGATCTCCTCGATCTGTCGGTGGTGGGAGCTCGCGCCCCTGTAGCCTGTGACTCGTGGTCGTCGTCTAGCTCGGTTCACCTCCGCCTGTGGGAGTGTCACTCCCCTCTGAGTGTCTGGTGAGGGGGGGGCGGAAATCCTCTGAAAGAAGTCTGTGAGCTGCGACTGTCTCCCCTCTGTCTGTGTAGCTGTGTGTGGCTGTAGTAGTGTGTCCCGATGGCTCTGTATCTCTAGTAAGAAACGTCCGAGCTGTCTCTGATCTCGAGATTCCATGATCTCTCGGAGAGTGGGCTGTCCTCTAAATAGGGCCTCATACCTGCCTCTGATCTCAGTGTATGCTCTGCATCTACATACAAAGTGCTCCTCACTCTCCACCTCCTCTGTGCAGGCTCTGCAGATTCGCTCCCCCCTCGGAACACCCGTATGTCTCCCGATCTCAATCTCTAACCTGTGTGAAGCCACTCTCAGCTGACCAATCGCCACCCGTGAGCTATGTGGCATATATGTGTCCATGTAGCGTGGTCTCTGTATGAACCCCCCAGACAATATGGTGAGAAACTGGTCTCTGTAATCTGACATCCTCGTCCCCAAGCTAGGTGCCTCCCAGACTCTCCTAGTGTATAGCTGCCACAGATCCTGTCTCAATACCAAGTTCCTCTCACTGCGAGAGAGGTGAACATATGGTGAGTGGGGGTCGTACTGGAATGGTGGTAGGCTCTCCATGTCAAGACCGTGTCCCTCAAACCATGCTCTGACCTGTGAGTACCATGCTCTCTCATGTCCACTCTCTGATAGCTGTATATCTGCCTCAAATGCTCTACGGGTAAGTCTGTCAGGAGGTAGCTCTCTCATCCTCTGGATGAAGCAAACTGTCTGGAATAGTGCCTCTACAACCATAGGTGGTGTGGCGAGCTCGGCTCTAATAATGTCGTGTGGCACTGTCTTCTTGCTGCGGAGCAAGCGTGAGATCATATATACCTGTGGTCTCTCAAGTTGTGTCCACTGGTCAGCTGTCAATCCTGGTGCCCATACTGCCGCCGAGTACATCAAGGCCGGGGTGACTAAGGTGTCGAAAAGCCACCCCTTCGTGCGGGGCTCCTGAAAGTGTGCCTGGTGGCACCTCCGCTCTAGCATGGCCAGAGCTGCATATCCTCGGGTGAGCCTGTCAACAGCAGCCTGCCTCATAGTGAAGGGTCCTGGTAGGCTGGTGAATGTGATGCCAAGGTAGACATAGGAGGTGACTACATCAACCTGTCCTCCTGCTGCTGTGAAGGTGGCGGCGCTCCTCACTGCACTGGATGTGTGAAAGATCATAACCTTGGTTTTGCCAAGGTTCACAGTCAACCCCCTGTGTGTGCTGAATTCGTCCAAGGCCTCAAGATGGCGTTGCAAGCCCTCGGGTGACTCTGAAATCAACACAATATCATCAGCATATAACATGATGTGGACCGGAGTACCTGCCAAGTCGCTCCCCTCTCCCCCTGCTCGCAGTATGTAGTCGGAGATCTCGTCGATGTATAGCCCAAAGAGTGTCGGGGAGAGTGGGCATCCTTGCTTAACACCAATGGTGCTAGCAATGGTCTCTGAAAAACCGCTTGGGCAACGAACCCGACCCGTCACCCTCTCGTATAGAGCATATATGGCCCAAATCATCTCTGTTGGTACCCCAATGCTGTGAAGGCGCTGGAAGAGTCTCTCGCGTGGGACTGTGTCAAAGGCCTTGCGGAAGTCCACAAAGCAGCAGTAAAGCCTCTTCTTCCGCGCCTTTGCCCCATCAATGAGGCAGCGCAGAACGAAGATGTGGTCAATGGTGGAGAAAGCTCGTCTGAAACCTGCTTGGCCTGGAGCTCGTAAACCCTCGATCTCTGCGTAGCAGCTGAGCTGTGCCTCAAGTACTGCTCCATAAAGCTTGGCCATCGTGTGGCCAATCATGATAGTCCTGTAGTTCCCTGGGTCCAGGGTGTCGCCAGATTTGTGGATAGGCACTATGGTGTGCTGTGTCCACTCCTCTGGGAAGCCCTCCCCTATGGCCCGGTTGAAGACATGTGCAATCAACGGGGCTATAGTGGAGGCCGCATAAATGATGTGCTCACTCTGTAATCCAGTATGGTCAGCTGATCGTCTGTGCTGCATGCGGCGTATGGCCCTCTCTATCATCTCTGCTGTAAAGAAGGAGGAGCACGTGGGGCGAGGCTCGTGTGGTTGTGGAATAGGAGGCTGCCCTGGCACTTCATAAAGTCGCTCTGCATAATCATGCCATATCTGTGGATCCTCAATAGCTGTAGTCGGACGTGGCTCGCGTAGGGTGCGCCATGCCGTCGCGCTATCCATGCTCATGAATAGGCGGTATAGCTCAAGCTCCTGTGCCTCTTCGAATGCTCGCCGCTTTTGGCGTGTCAGCGTCTTCATATGCCGTCTGGCCTCTCTCTCTGTGATCTCTCCTAAGGCTCGTCGTGCATGGAGGCGTCGGTATAGCTCTCTGCACTCATCATCATACCAGCGGTTCTGAGGCATAGCCCCGGGGGGGGGAGTGCGTCCTGTGTGAGTGGTGTGTGGAAAAGAGCTAATAGCTGAAGTGTGGAGAACGGAAGAGATATGTGATGTGAGAACTGAGAGTGGTGTGGATGGGTGGAGGAGACATAGGCCATGTTCGACCTTGGCCGAGTAAATAGAGGCTAACTCATGTATGAAATGGATGGTGGTGTGTGGAGTGCGTGTTGTGGAGCTGTGTGTGATGGTATCTCCGGTGATAGAGAAAGAGAGGTATGTGTGGTCGGCTCCGATGGGTATGGGTGGAATGGTGAAGGATGTGATAAGGTGTGTAGCCTCCCTGGGTCCCAGAATATAGTCGACTGTACTCCCCCCTCCTTCTGCAACTCCATGTGGCATACAAGTCAGGCCCCCTGAGGTGGGCCACTGGACCATCCCGTTATAAATAACGAGACGGTGCTGGGAGCCAAGTCGAAGTAGATGTCGTCCATAAGCTGTGACTGGAGCTCTGTCTGCTGTGTCTCTCATAGTAGCCTCCTCATCTAGAGTGTGTAGTGTCTCTGGGTCCTCATGGTCATATGTCTCACACTTCTCACTGCGTGTACGAGCATTGAAGTCTCCCATAAGGAAGACTTCACCCAGTGTGGAGTACTCCATAATCTCCTCCGTGAGGCATGCGTACGGTGACTCCTGCTCAATAGGGGCGAATCTGGAGCCTGTGGGAGCAAAATAGCAAAGGGCAATGTAGACGATCCTGTCTCGTGAGAGCTCGAGGCGAATCCACATGTAGCGGGCCTGTGGGTCCCGGGCAACAATCTGTAGTCTGCTGTGAAGCCCCTGTCTAAAGAGTATGGCCACTCCTCCTGAGCCGCGAGTGGTGTGCTGGCGCATACATCCTCGATGTAGAGACTCCCACTGAAATCCATGTATCCGTGGTAACCCTCTCTCCGGGCTCTCGTGTGTCTCTGTAAGTAGAATGACGTCTCGACCTCTCATCACCTCCTCAAGTCTCTCTGGGTGTGTCCATAAGTCTCCATTGCAATTCCAAACCGTGACATGAATCTCCTCGTGTGTCCCACAGGCCGCGAGTCCCTATGCGATGGTCTTGCCATCAATGATAACCCTACCATCCCGATATACTGCCTTCTTCCCTTCTTTGCGGGCTTGGTGGACTCGAGGCATGCACGCGCGACGGTGATCTTGTTGCATCTTTGTGAGGTCATCATCTAGATAAATCGGTGGGCCGTCGATCCCTCTCAAGATGACCCTCTTTCGGAGGAAGGAAGTTCGAGACTCCTCGGAGGCGAATTGGAGGATGAGAGCTCTTTTCTTTGGATCTTTGCCGGCTCTCCAAACTTTGGAGAAAGGGATCTCTTCTTCCTTGTATCCCACTTTCTTGCATAAAGCTTTCCCATCGCTTTCGGGTGTAGACCCTTCTTCTTCTTTGATGCCGGTCACTCGCACATTGAGACGGCGAGCTTGTCGCATCTTCTCCTCTTCGATGGTTGTGTGTACGATGAGTACTTCATCTTTTTGGGCTTCCTCTCTTGCTACCTTCTTGATGTTCTTTTTGACTACTTCGACCCATCCTTCTTTGGTGGCCTCTAATTTGTCCTCAATGCTTGCGGTGAGGGCTTTGGTGATCTCCTCCTTGAGGGCTTCCTTAGCCTCCCCTTTAATCTCTCCTTCCTCGGGGGTGAGGGATGTGAGGGAAGCATGAAGGAGATCGATTTGTGCCTTCATCTCTTCTTGCTCTTTCCTCCATCTCTCCCTCTCCTTCTCGTTCTCCCATTCCCTTCTCTCCTTCTCCTCTTTGAGATTTTGGATTTCCGCTCTCATGTCCTCCTTCTCTTCGTTCCATAGCTTGATGAAGTTGGCTTTCTCCTCCTTCCATATTTCTCTCTCCATCCGCCATTCCTTCATGTCCTTCTCCAATTGTGCAAGCCTCTTATTCGTGAGCATGAAGGACGTTGTCTTCTTTGTCGGTGTCGGCGTCTTGATGATGGGGGAAGACATGGTTGGCTTCGTAGCTACCCTCTCTTCATATTGTGAAGAAGAGGGGAAGAGAGAGAGAGAGAGAGAGAGAGAGAGAGAGAGCATGTAGGGTTGATGGGTGTCACGTGACACATCCAACCCTATGTGTCCGTGGACAAGCTACAACATGACCAGGTTCAGTTTAGTCAAGTCAGTCTAGAATAGGAAGTGATCTGACACTTTTGTGAGTCTGTTCACAGACCGTGCATGTCCAGAAACTTAGATTAGATGCATATCCTCTGGTTGCACACAACATGATCATCAGATTTCCATCGGAACCCATCAAGAGCATTTTTGCACTGCATAGACCTATTTTCCCTATTTTTGACATTTTTCACTTTTTATTTTTAAGTGACTTTTGTTGGAAAGTAGGTAGGGCAATTTTGCAAAGTTTGTATAAGTAGAAACCTAGCGCTAGCACTTTCTGGCAGAAGAGGCAGCAGGAGCATACGCTCAACAGGCAACTTCTCGGTAGAACTCCCAAGAGGCCTAGCGTTTTGCATCACAGCAGAAGGCTAGCGCTTTTGGACCACATCAGCCAGCGTTTTTGCATTGGCAACAGCTTGGCGACAACAAGAAGCAGAAGACTCCCCAGCGTTAGCAGATTCTCCACAGCAAGACCATTTTCAGCCCTAGCGTTTTTTCATCTACAAGGCCCTTCAACGTTTTTGCAGATCTTCGAAACGGAATCTCCTCAAGCACCAGCGTTTTCAGTTTTCAGCAATCAGACTCCGCAGTAGAAGTCCCGAACCTCGCAGATCTCACCTTCCCGCAGCAAATCCTCGCCGCACGGTCAGATCCCGCGTAGTTTGCAATTTCAGCCCGGAGAACGCAGATTTCAGCATCTGCGTTTTCAGCGCGTCGTCGTCGCATCGTCGCCATCGACATCATCATCGACATAGAGTCAAAATTCAGCAGATAAAGATTTGCAGATTTCAGCCCTTAACATTTCAGATTTCAGCCCGTCTCGTCGTCGTCCTCATCGTCGTCGACATCGTCGGCAAGCCCAAGCATTGTAGAGATTTGTGGAATCATAAGTAGACCGCTCTCGCCATAGAGAGTGGGGCCTTCGGAGGAGGGTTTGACAACATTCTGGTGTCGTATTCTTCTCTCTCTATCTCTCAGTCTCATGCACTTCCATTCACAGTGTCCATTGCACTCTCTCACTAAAGGAACGGAAGGCTCTCCCTTCCGTAAGAAAAAGGAACCTTGAGCACAGTTCGGAGCACTTATCTTGAGCAAAGTTCAACATTCATTCTGCTGCACCTTACATTGGTATCAGAGCTTTGGCAGTGTTCTGTATCACTCAAGGAAAGAACCAAAAGAACCACATAATTTTTTTGCTTGTTGCGGTCGCACGTAACCCAAGACCTCTTGGGCGTGTCGATTCCTAATCGTGTTTTTGAAGAGTGATAGGAAACCCAAGAAAGAAGGGCTTGTCCAGCCTCCCCTTGTGCCTCTTTTCACTCATTGAGAGCAGACCGTGCACTTAGTGGCCGGCCAATCGACGTGAGGTGGGAAAAAGCAACCTTGGTGTGAGCGCAAGGCCGCCAAGGGGTGCGCCCGCGGAAAAGAGCAGAACTCGGGTGAAGAGAAGATCCTTCTCTAACACAGATTGCAAGCGAAAGAAGAACCTCAAGAACCGCAAGAACCTCAAGAACTCAAGAACCCCAAGAACCAAGACCCCCAAGAACCCAAGTTCCTTGTGAACTTAGAACCCAAGACCTCAAGAACCCACGACTTTAGTGGATGGTCATCACTCGAAGGGCATGGATACTTTGCTTGGAGGTGATGAGCATGAGAGAGGCGAAGAAGAATTTTCCTCACCAGGAGGTTTTTCCGATCCTCCCCCTTCCCCATCTACGACAAGGATTGCACTAACTCCTATGGAGACTTTCGACAAGAGGATGATGGATAGAGAGTTAGAACGCAAAGCAAGAAATGCAGAAAGAATGGCAGGCATAGATCGTGAATCTGTAGAAAGAACGGCAACCATAGATCGTGAATACGAAGCAAGAATAGAAGCCATAGAGCGTGAACACGAGCAAGCACGCCTGGAAAGACAAGCAGAATTTGATCGCGAGAACAAAGCAAGAAAAGAAAAGAGCGACCAGCACATGAAAGAATTCTTGCGACTCTTTTCTCAAGTGCAGGCACAGATGCAAGAAATTCGGAAAAAGGAGACTCTCTTAGTCTCTGCTTCTCCCAAGCATGACACAGGATTTGCATGATGATTTGAATGACAAGCATGATGATTTGCATGATGATCAAGATGTAATTTCTCATAAGCATGATGATTTGCATGATGATCAAGATGTGATTTCTCACAAGCATGATGATTTGCATGAAGATGATGTGATTGTTCATAAGGATGATGTGTTAGTTGATACTTTCTCTAGTGAAGCTAACCTCATTGCAGATTCGATCAATTACGAAGAACCGATCTTGGCTCTCGAGTCGAGGTCCACAGAACCCCCACTGGAAGATTCGATCAATCAGGAAGAACCGACCTTGGCTCTCAAGCCTAGGTCCAAAGAACCCTCATAAGAAGTACTATGTGTTCGCATGATTAGTCAGCACGCATTGTTCGAGTGTTTCATTCGTGATTGTTTCCTATATTTTAGTCAGCGTCTTTATGTGATCCCTTTTCCTAGGCATGACATTGTACGTTGAGCACGATTCACTCATGAATGAGCACAGATGTATGCGGATTTCTCATGAAAAGCTGAAAAGTATGCATTCAAGGAAGTCACATTCCATGTCTCTTCCTTGGCATGACACAGTCGTAGAAAGAGCACAAGAAGGATTGAGCATCAAGCATCAGCATTTCCATTGTGATTTGCCACAGTTGATTGATTTAGATCAGAAAGACAAGATTCGACCCCATTGTTTGCGTGTGTTTGATGAACGGTTTGGCACTCCGTCTATATGTTCATCTGCATTGCATACACAGTTTTTTCGAAGGAATAGAATTTTTCCAGTCACTTTACATGGAATGGGTATGTTCATGGTTTTGTGTTGGAAGTGGTTTCAGGAATTTTCAGCCATGGAGATTCTTGAAGAAGAAAGAAGCATGACTCTAGACAAAGTTGAAGCATTGAAGGAGCCACAGAAGACTTTGTGTCACTTTCGGTGCGGCCCAAAGAAGCAAGCGTTGCACACCTTTATGAAGTTCAAGTATCGCATGACCCATGCATCAGAGTGGGCCGGCAAAGAGTCCCTTCCAAGATTCCAAACCCTGTTGGCGATCTCCCTCTATGCCATACAGTTCGGTATCAGTACCTCACTTTGGAAAGGAGGGGATGTCATGTGACATATCCAACCCTATGTGTCCGTGGACAAGCTACAACATGACCAAGGTTGAGTTCAGTCAAGTCAGTCTAGAATAGGAAGTGATCTGACACTTTTGTGAGTCTGTTCGCAGACCGTGCATGTCCAGACACTTAGATTAGATGCATATCCTCTGGTTGCACACAACATGATCATCAGATTTCCATCGGAACCATCAGGAGCATTTTTACAGTGCATAGACCTATTTTTCCTATTTTTGACATTTTTCACTTATTATTTTTAAGTGACTTTTGTTGGAAAGTAGGTAGGGCAATTTTGCTAAGTTCGTGTAAGTAGAAACCTAGTGCTAGCACTTTCTGGCAGAAGAGGTAGCAAGAGCACACGCTCAAAAGGTAACTTCTCAACAGAACTCCCAAGAGGCCTAGCGTTTTTGCATCACAGCAGAAGGCTAGCGTTTTTGGACCAGATCAGCCAGCGTTTTTGCATTGGCAACAGCTTGGCGACAGCAAGAAGCAGAAGACTCCCCAGTGTTAGCAGATTCTCCACAGCAAGACCATTTTCAGCCCTAGCGTTTTTGCATCTGCAAGGCCCTTCAGCGTTTTTGCAGATCTTCGCGACGGAATCTCCTCAAGCACCAGCGTTTTCAGTTTTCAGCAGTCAGTCTCCGAAGTAGAAGTCCCGAACCTTGCAAATCTCACCTTCCCGTAGCAGATCCTCGCTGCACGGTCAGATCCCGTGTAGTTTGTAGTTTCAGCCCGGAAAACACAGATTTCAGCATCTGCATTTTCAGCGCGTCGTCGTCGCATCGTCGCCATCAACATAGAGTCAGAATTCAGTAGATAAAGATTTGCAGATTTCAGCCCTTAGCAGTTTCAAATTTCAGCCCGTCTCGGCGTCGTCCTCATCGTCGTCGACATTGTCCGCAAGCCCAAGCATTGTAGAGATTTGTGCAATCATAAGTAAACCGCTCTCGCCATAGAGAGCGGGGCCTTCGGAGGAGGGTTTGACAACATTCTGGTGTCATATTCTTCTCTCTCTATCTCTCAGTCTCATGCACTTTCATTCACAGTGTCCATTCACTTTGTTTGTGTCCATTGCACTCTCTCACTGAAGGAACGCAAGGCTCTCCCTTCCATAAGAAAAAGGAACCTTGAGCACAGTTCGGAGCACTCTTCTTGAGCAAAAATCAACATTCATTCCGCTGCACCTTGCAATGGGAGAGAGATGTAACATGTAGAGCTGAAGGGAAAGAGAAGTAGCCTGTAGAGGGCAATGGTGGTGGTAGTGTCGAGGCTTCTTGAGCTGAAATTTAGAGACTAATGTTAGAGAAGTAGCATGTAGAGGGCAATGGTGGTGGTAGTGTAGAGGCTTCTTGAGCTTAAATTTAGAGACTAATTTTAGAGAAGTAGCATGTAGAGGGCAATGGTGGTGGTAGTGTGGAGGCTTCTTGAGCTGAAATTTACAGAGTAATTTCAACAATGACGTGCTCTCCAAAATGAGGGAAAAGGGCTGCTTTTATAGATGAATTGGCCTCTTGAATAAGGATGTTATGTGTTTGCAAAATAAGGAGGTTATGTGTTAGTATTAGCACAAGTGTCTTGCCACTAGTCTAAAAAGATAAATTGTCTTTGACGAGTGTCCTTACATGTCTCAAGTGTCTTGCCTTTTGAAAAAGAAAAAGTGAATCGTCTTTTGCCTTTGACAAGTGTCATTACACATGTAACAAGTGTCTTGACACTTGTTATTCTCCTTTTAGATTCTTCTATCCCTTGACTAGAAGCTTCTAGAACATTCTAAAATCTTCTAGTATATTCTAGAATCGGTGAAAAACCAAAAAAAAACATTAAAAACAAAATGAGAATCAAATGAAAGCTCTTTTCGAGTAGAATACATAATGCTCAAGCATTTTCAAAACAGCACTCAATGCAATGCTTGAGGTAGATTTCATCCATTCCAACACTAGTATCCATCTAAATCTCTCTTCCCAAAAAGGTAAGAGGATATAGTCCTTCATGTTTTCCAAGCATGTCAATGGCCATTCATACTTCCTCACTGAGGGATATAAGATATCTAATCAATCATGGTTCCGTAAACACAAGAACACATGTCTAGTTAAGTGATCTTTCAATTCCTCTCACATCGGGACCACAAATCACCCCTAGATCTACCTCTTGGTGGCCATCAGCAATCCCACATCAAGACGAATCCAAAGGTGCATCAAATCAACCCTAGCGGTGCTTCATCTTAAAGAGTTACCGCGGCGACATTCCCATTCAAATCAATAAAGTTTACACTTGAGATATTCATGTGTGTACATTCCATTTACGCAATCAAAAGCAAATGCCACATCGGCAATAGTGTCACAAAGTGATGACGTGGCGGACAGCAGAAACCCTAATTTCTGCCAAAAACCCTAAAATTCCTGCAAACCCTAATTTTTGCCAAAAACCATGGTTTCTGGAAATCGCGGAGGCTATAAAAATAAAATAATTTTTTATTTTTATTTTTATTTTTTATTTTTTTAATGATGAGCGACACGAATCTTGCTTTTTCTCCATGCCATGAGAAAGAGAGAGAACTTGCTTTTTTTTAAAAAAGAGACTCTAAGAGAGAGAGAGAGACTCTAAGCTTTTTATTTTTAAAAGCTTTTGGGGCTCTGCTTTTGGGCATCCCTTGTACCTTTAAATACGTGGTGAGGGCTTCACTTCTCAGAGCATCTGGACGCAGAGTCTGAGAGTGAAACCCTAGCCACTCTCTTGTACTTTGATCTGATTGATATAAAAAGAAATACCGAAAGGGGCGCCAGTCTTTGGGGCCAATATCTCTAGGCACGGAACTCCGTCGGGCCCGTGCAAATCTATTGTGATCTGTGAACTGTTTTGAAGTGGTTATTTGGTGCTGTCGCGATTGATTCTTGACTTGGAGTGTCCAAGTCTGTTACAGTGGTATCAGAGCACGGCCGATTTCTCTTCTACGGGAAATCCGATCCCCGAATTTTTTTTTCCCGCGGCACCTATGGCTTCAGGCAATGATCAATCGACTCCCTCTGCATCTGGAGATGCGGGCTGGGATCACAACGAAGATTCAGACAGAGAGTATGGCCCGCCTCGGCCTACCAAGCGGAGCAAAGAGAGATGGAGCGTCGTCAATTGATTGGCGATGCAATAAAGATGATGCTCAATTTTGCCAAGGACCTGAAGATGGCAAAATATATGAATCAGACCTCTTTGGAAGAGGTACAGATGGAGTGGCAAAGAACCACAACACCACTCCCGAAACCCACTCTCAAGAAACCTTCTGCCTCCAAGAAATATACGGAGAAGGAATTGGAGAACGTGGTTGATGCACGGATTGCTCAGCTTTTCGACATGCAAAAGAAAGGCAAAAAGCACGGCAAAAAGCAGAAGAAAGGCACTGACTTCCCGGGATATTTGGGTCGTCGGTCGACATTTGACAAGGCAAAGAAACAGAAGAAGCGTGTTCGATTTGAACGAGTACCTAGTTCTTCTTCTTCTTCTTCTTCTGACAGTTCTTATAGCTCTTCAGATTCGAGCGAAGAAGACAGAAAAGGTAAAAAGCGAAGCAAGAAACAAAGCTTCGGAAAGGGCAAGAAGAAGGCTACATCTCGCCCAGAGACTGACAGTTCTACTGAGGACTTGTCTACAGACAACTCAGATTCTGATCATGGAAACTTTTATGCGAACAAGAAGAATTTTTACAAAGCCAACCAATATGACTTTCTCGAAGATGAAAGCAAGAAAGTCCGAGAGTTTAAGGAAGGTGGCCACTCGATCAAGTTTGATACTTTTCATGATACTCAGATGCTTCGAAGGCTTTGTCTTTTATACAGCAGTTTGACATCGCTTTCGCGGGAGGACGCTATTCAGAGCACTCCAAGATTCGTAGAGCTACCTCTTACCTTAAGGGGAATTCTCGTACTTGGTGGTCCATGCTTCTTTTAAACAAGAGTGCGCCAGTTAAATGGCTGAAATTTGAAAATCTTTTTATTTCTTCTTGGTTGACGCAAGAATATGAACGAGATATACGAGCTGCTTGTAACCATCTTCGGATGACCAAGAAAGACACAATCAATGCTTATTGTGAAAGATTCTGGAGCTCTTTTCTACCCGCCTCTTCATTCAAGAAGATCTCGTTCAGAGAACAGAAGAGTGGTTTACCTTGGGTCTACCTACAGAGATCCGAGATCACTGCTTGGAACAGAAGTCAGCTTCTATTCAGGAGTTGATGAGTCATGCGAAGCGGGGCTTTGCCATTCACTCTAGCAGTTTGACCTACCCCACAGATAAGGCCATGACACAATGAGCCGAACAGACTTCTGGGAATGAAAGTAGAAAGAAAAAGAGCAACCCATAGAAAAAGGATGCACGACCCAAGCTTACTCCTGAGGAGAGAGCTCGCTTCATCAGAGAGGGTAAGTGCTTTGGATGCGGGGAACATGGACATATCTCCGCGAAGTGCCCTAAAAAGGCACAGAAAGAACAGAATGATAAAGACGACGACAGGCCTGAGAGTTCGAGAGCAGCTGAGGAATGTGGCAGAAAAGGCAAATAGAAAGCAGAACTCGCACCACATGGCGTGGGACCTGCACCGAATCTAATGAATGAAAGTAACTTTGCCGCTTTTGGGGCAAAGTGAAGGATCAAGAAGCTCTTTTGAAGGAGCCAAGGCCAACTTCTTTTCACTTGGAATTGGCGGCTCGATTTGGAATTACGCCCGACAGACTGACGCCACAGGCGGAGGTAGTTCGACTGGCACCCGGATGGGATGTTGCCATTACACCGAGCATTGGCAAACTTCGTTTGCAATGACAGGGGTGTTCAGGACACCCGAGTGACGTTCTACTCAGGATCCCTTGGTACCACAAGAACTGTGCCGTGGTTGACTACCGGGCCGAGAAAGCAACTTTGATAAATGAAGGGCTTAGAGATTGTACTTCATGAACTTCAAATTCTTACTCATTCTTTTGGGAGAGAACTGAACGATGAATAAAGGTTGAATATGTTTTGACATGATCAAAAGAACGCCAAGATTTTTCTCCACACTCATGCCGATTGCTTTTCAGAGGGCCTGAGGATCAAACCATTGATCTGATACCTGGAAGCATGCCACCGAAACGGCTACCTTACCGTGTGAGCCGAGTACAGAATGAAAAGATTATGAACCCAATGAAAGACCTCTTGGAAAAGGATCTTGTCCAGCCTAGTACTTCACCGTATTGCTCTCCAGTGTTGTTGGTTTTGAAGAAAGACGGATCTTGGAGAATGTGCATCGATTATAGCACTCTCAACGAAATTACCATCAAGAACAGATTTCCGATTCCTAGGATCGATGATATACTCGACAGGTTACAAGGATCCTCGTGCTTTAGCAGGATTGACTTGAAGAGTGGATATCATCAGATCAAGATAGCGCCAGGAGAGGTCTACAAGACAGCTTTTCGGACGACTTTTGGGTTATTTGAGTTTTTGGTGATGCCTTTTGGCTTAACCAATGCTCCTGCGATATTTAACCGGATGAAGGACAGGATTTTTCGAGAGTACAGGCTATTTGTTGGCACTTTCTTTGACGACATCATTGTTTTCTCCAAGAATGAGGCAGAACACAAAGATCATCTGCTTCAAGTCTTTCAGGCATTACGAGATCACACATTAGTGATTAATGCAAAGAAAACCTACCAGAGATACACTTTTTGGGACACATTGTGTCAGCAGCAGGAGTGCAAATGAACCCGGCCAATATAGAGACTATCCGTGATTGGCCCGATTTGAGGAATGTCCATGAAGTTAGAAGCTTCTTCGGACTGTGTTCGTACATCAGGCGGTTCATACGAAAGTTTGCAGAGGTTGCTTCCCCTTTGCATACCTTGACACAGAAAGGAGTACCTTTTTCGTGGGGACCCACAGAGGTGACTGCCTTTCGGACATTGAAAGAGAAATTGACTACGGGACCTATTTTGACTTTGCCGGACTTGCAGAAGTCATTTGAAGTATATTGTGATGCTTGTGGTCGTAGTCTGGGTACGGTCTTGATGCAAGAAGGCCATGTCATAGCTTACGAGAGCCGTTTTTTCTCTAGGCCGGAGATGACAGCACAGATTTATGAGAAAGAGCTTTTGGCGGTTATCCATGCTCTTACTCAGTGGCAGCATTACCTACTCGGAGCGGATTTTACTGTCTTTACAGACCATCAGAGTTTGCGCTACTTCTTGTCACAGAAGCAGCTTCCGAAAAAGCAGATGTGGTGGACGAACATCTTGTCCCAGTTCCACTTCCAGATTGTCCATGTGCAGGGACAGAAGAATGTGGTGGCAGATGCTTTGTCTCGGAAACCGTTGGTTCTCACTATTTCCGCGATACATCATAGGAGCTTCGAGGATATGGTCGATCAGTATGCCACAGATACAGATTTTGCAGATATTTTCACACGGATATGGGATGGGGAGACAGTAGCTGGATACTCCCTTCGGGAAGGCTACTTGATGAAAAAGACTATGTTGTGCGTTACACAGTCGTTGAGGGAAAAGGTTATGACTGAATGCCACTGTCCACCTTTTACGGGTCACCGCGGCATTGCTACCACCACGAAAGGGGTAGAGAGATACTTCTTTTGGCCGTGACTCAAAAAGGACGTAGAAGAGTTGTGCGCAGTATGCCAGAAGGTCAAGTTTGACAGGCATAAGACACAAGGATTGTTACACCCTTTACCCATACCCACCCGCCCCTGGGATTGTCTCCGACTGATGTCTCTTTGAGCTTCAAGGATACTGAGAGCTGACAGTATTCTGGTGGATGACTTTATGAAATGGAATTCCTGATAATGATACTGATTTGTTCTTGACTTCTTGTGAGTGCAAGAACTGACAGACAAAATGACTGCAACATTTTGGTCTACATGATCTCGAACAAACATGGTTACAATAGGGGTTAGTCAATCGGACATCGATGAGGTCCCGATTGGACCTAGATGTGATTGCTAGCTACATTGCCGATAAATCATGGTCTAAGATCCGAATGAATGTTGAATGTCATGTGATGTCCTATGATGTTTGGTGATGTCCTGTGATGTCGTGTGATGTGATTGTCGATTTTGTACATGTGCTAGATGTGTGTTCCTAGTACGTAGGTACTAACAGTCAGTGTCTGCTAAGACAGTTTATGGCTTTTGTCGGTTTTGCAGACGTAATCGCGGTCGATTACAATGCTTTCAAGAGGGGGGTATGTCACAAAGTGATGACGTGGCGGACAACAGAAACCCTAATTTCTGCCAGAAACCCTAAAATTCTTGCAAACCCTAATTTTTGCCAAAAACCCTAATTTCCGAAAATCGCGGAGGCTCTAAAAATATATTTATATATATATATATTGTTTTTTTTATTTTAATGATGAGCGACGCGAATCTTGCTTTTTCTCCATGCCATGAGAAAGAGAGAGAACTTGCTTTTTTCTTTAAAAAAAGAGACTCTAAGAGAGAGAGAGAGAGACTCTAAGCTTTTTATTTTTAAAAGCTTTTGGGGCTCTGCTTTTGGGCATCCCTTGTACCTTTAAATACGTGGTGAGGGCTTCACTTCTCAGAGCATCTGGACGCAGAGTCTGAGAGTGAAACCCTAGCCACTCTCTTGTACTTTGATCTGATTAATATAAAAAGAAATACCGAAAGGGGCGCCAGTCTTTGGGGCCAATATCTCTAGGCACGGAACTCCGCCGGGCCCGTGCAAATCTATTGTGATCTGTGAATTGTTTTGAAGTGGTTATTTGGTGTTGTCGCGATTGGTACTTGGAGTGTCCAAGTCTGTTACAAATAGTGTGGAGGGCCCTTGAGAGAGTTGGTTGGAACCCCATTGGGTCTCTCTCTCTCTCTCTCTCTCTCTCTCTCTCTCTCTCTCTCTCTCTCTCTCTGTGTGTGTGGAAGTAAAAGGAACCATCATTCATGCTAAGAAGCAATCATTAACACAAGGAAAGAAGTAAAGATTTACGGAAGTGTAAAACCTAGATCTTCACCATTACAATTCCATTGCACCTCACACAAAACTAGGCAAGAGAGGGAGCGTTGGGTTGCTTGTATAGGCTTTTCATTCCTGCCGGCAAATTCCTGGTAACAATAGCAAAGCAAGAGGACGCTTGAATAAGGAGAGAACAAGAGGCTAGCGGCAACTAGAGAGAGAGAGAGAGAGAGAGAGAGATCGTACGCTGTTTTCAGGCCAAGAGAGAGCCCCTCATTTTTACGAGTCTTGTTTTTATTATGTAAGGTGCAGCGGAATGAATGTTTGCGCTTTGCTCAAGATGAGTGCTCCGAACTATGCTCAAGGTTCCTTTTGTTCTTATGGAAGGGAGAGCCTTCCGTTCTTAATGAGAGAATGCTATGATCACAAACAAAGTGAATGGACACTGTGCATGCAAGTGTATGAGACTGAGAGATAGAGAGAGAAGAGAGATACGACACCAACGACGTTGTAAAACCCTCCTCCAAAGGCCCCACTCTCATCGGCGAGAGTGGTCTACTTATGATTGCACAAACTGGTACAAACGGTATGCATGAGACTGATGCAAGTCTAGGCTATGTCGGCGATGACGACAGTGATGACGAGACGGACCTAAGGGCTAAAATCTGCAATCTTTCTACTGCTGTCCAAAAACGCTATGGGCTGAAATCTGCTGCGGGTCCAGAAACGCTGATTTTTGGGGCTGTTTCTGTGGGTCTTTGTCGCTGAAATTCTGCAGGTTTGGGGCTGAAAACAGAGGTTCTTGCGGGCTGAAAACTGATGGTCTTTTCAGGCTGAATCTGCTACTCTTCAGGGCTGATCTTGATGGTCTTCTAATGCTGAAATCGCTGCAAATATGCAAAGGCTGAAATCTTCAAAAACGCTAGGCTGATGTTCTACAAAAACGCTATCTGCTGGGGGTTCTACTGGCGATGATGCTGATGCAAAAACGCTATGCAATGGGGTCTTCCGTCGCGGTGATCTGCTGATGAGAAAACGCTAGGGCTGATTCTTCTTGCTTGGTGGGGGAAACCGCCAAGGGGTCTTGTTGAGAAGTTGCCTGTTGAGCTTGGCTACTGTTGCCTCTTTTTCCATTTAGTGCTAGCTTTGGTTTGCTTATATACAAAACTTACTCAATTTGCCCTACCTACTTTCCAACAAAAGTCACTTAAAAATAGTAAGTGAAAAATGTCAAAAATAAGTAAAATAGGCTAAATGCACTGGAAAATTCCCTTAATTGATTCTGATGGATTCTGATGGGAATGCTTATGATCATGCTGTGTGCAACCCGAGGATATGCATCTATACTAAGTGTCTGGACATGCACGGTCTGCGAACAGACTCACAAAAGTGCCAGATCACTTCCTATTCTACACTGACTTGACTGATTGAACCCTGATCATGCTGTAGCTTGTCCACGGACACATAGGGTTGGATGTGTCACGTGACATATTAAGTGGTTGCCCACTTATTAAGTGGGTGGCTAGTCACTTAATAAAAAAATGTGAACCTATCTAAAAACTTAAAACAAAAACACTGTGAGCTGAAAACCGATGCTACACAACACTTCCCAGACGTCCCTGGATGCAACCTCATGCACAGATGCAATGCAGACATAAATTTCCTTGCGGGAAAGCGTCTACTTCCCAGAAAGCACTTTAAAAAATTCTGCTTTTTAGAAAAAACTTCTCAAAACCCATCTTTATTCTTTTGTCTGCATCATTACACAGATGGCTTGACCCGCTTCCTTGAACTCCTTGTTCGTCTTGCTCATCTAGTCATTGTCAAAAGAGGACAAGCTCTCCTCCTCTGAATTGCTAGATGGCATCTCATGCCTTGTAGACTTTTTCAGAAATCTGCTTTCCTTGCTTTTCTACCTTTTTCTCCACTTTCGCCTTTTCTCATCCTCACTAGAATTGGAGGACGACGAACTGTCGGAACTCTCTAAAGACACAGAAAAATCCGAGTCATCCTCGAAACGAGCACACTTCTTGGATCTGCTTGCCTCCTCAAAAGTTGACTTCCAGCTCAAATAACCGGGGATTTCCACGGATTTCCTCTTCTTCTGAGAGTGCTTCAAACCTTCCATTATCTGGTTCATCTTCTTGTCAAAAGCTCTGTCCAGCTCTTTCTGCGAGTACAATTCCCGCTTTTCTGCACTGTAACTGACTTGGACACTCCAAGTCGAGAATTCTACCGCGACAGCACAAATAAACACTTCAAAACAGTTCACAGTTCATAATTGATTCGACACTGGCCCGGCGGAGATCCGTGCCTAGAGATATTGGCCCCAAAGACTCGCGCCCCTTTCGGTATTTCTTTACCTTGATTATCTAATACCAATTTCTGGAACGGAGCAAGAGGAGGCATGCCACTTGGCATCCGTTGATTTGAGGAAGTTAAATTTGGCGCGCAAAGTGAGTCAAAGCTATACTTAGCCGAGAGAGAGAGAGAGAGAGAGAGAGAGAGAGAGAGAGAGAGAGAGAGAGAGAGAGAGAGAGCTCTACTTGGCCAGGAAGAGTTGCGCTGTTTTCAAGGCATGGCCATGAAGTGCGAGGAGTGGTAAGAGCCAAAGGAGGGCTTCCGCCATAGTGTGTGTGCCCCCCATGAAGGTGATAGCGCTGCATCATGAGACAGACAGAGAGAGAGAGAGAGAGAGAGAGAGAGAACAAACGAACGAGAGAACCTCCTCTGTAGTGTTCTAAGATGGCATGATAGAATTGCCGAGAGAGGCCAGGGGATTATGATCAGTAAGAGAGAGCCAAAGGGGGCTGTGAGAGGCAGCACATCCTCCCCATTAAAATGGCGCTGGTGTGTATGCATGGAGTTTGAGAGGGGAGAGAGACTTGTCGCAAAGGAGAATGAAAGAGAATAATATCGCGAGAAGGAGCCGAGAGCGTGAGAGGGAGAGTCTATTTGCAAGCAAATCGAAAGAAAGAGGAGTTGTTTTTTTCCTTTTCTGCAGATCAACAGGAGGAGTTTTCTTTACCTTGATTATCTAATACCAATTTCTGGAACAGAGACTGTTGAAAAGAGATGCAATACTTAGCACTACCTTTGTTGACATGTATGCCAAATGTGGTGCACTACATAAAGCACAACAAGTGCTTGAGGGGCTTCTTGTCATCTCTTCGAATTCCTTGATCGTGGCCAGGAAGCTCTGCGTTGTTTTCAGCAAATGAGAAGCAATTACCTATGCGTGCATCTTGAAGGCATGTAGCTCTACGCAAGATGCTGATGTGGGCTTGAAAATTCACTCTGATATTGATAGTTAGGGGTTGTTGCAAAAGAATGTCGTGCTTGGGAATGTTGTGGTTAATATGTATGCCAAATGTGGTGCACTTCAAAAAGCACAAAACGTGCTTGAGGAGCTTCTTGTCCGGAATGTCGTCTCTTGGAGTGCATTGATTAGGGGATACGCATAGGGCCAGAAAGCTCTAGGCTGATTTCAATGGATGCAAAGCAAGGACCTCTTTCCATATGCAATCACATATGCGTGCATCTTGAAGGCATGTGGCTCTACGCAAGATGCTGATATGGATGGGTATAAAAATTCACGCAGGTGGCTCTATGCAAGATGCTATTATGGGCTTAAAAATTCACTCTAATATTGTTAGTTAGGGGCTGTTGAAAAAAGATGTGCTTGGCAATGCCTTGGTTGACATGTTTGCTAAATGTGGTGCACTTCAGAGAGCACAAAAAGTGCTTGAGGAGCTTCTTGTCTAGAGTGTGGACTCTTGGAAAGCACTACTTGCAAGATTTTCCCCACAGGGACAGGGCCAGAAAGCTCTATTTTGTTTTCAATAGATGCAAAGCGAGGACCTCTCTCCAGATGCAATCACCTATGCATGCATCTTGAAGGTATATGAATCTATGCAAGGTGCTGATATTGGCACAAAAATTCAACATTCTATTGTTAGTCAGAAGCTCTTGAAAAAGATGTCGTGCTTGGCACTGCCTTGGTCGATTTGTATGCCAAATGTGGTGGGCTTCAGAAAGCACAAAAAGTGCTTGAGAAGCTTCTTGTTTGGAATATCGTCTATTGGAATGGAGATGGCCTGCAGTAGATATTTGTAACAATCACGCAAGTGCATTTTGAGAGAGAGCGTATATACTGTTTTGAGTCATGGTGTATTTGGTGGCGGTAATCTTGCCTAGGAAACTCACTCGGTCTGTTGGTTGAAAGTTTGGCCATGGATGCCATAGATATCACAGAAACAATGACACAAAACACATACTACTGGCAAGGTGGTGAAACAGTGTAAGGAAGGTTTAGGAGCCGATCCATCCAAGATTGTGCTTTGATACAAATGACCAATACCAAAGGTACATTTATATTCCGTATTTCAATTTCGTTTAAGTTATCATGTGCGCATTAAAGCAATGAATTTACATCAGTTTTATTGAAAACACTGTAGATGAAGGTGACAAGGATTGAAGAACTTATGCGATGTCTGACAAAGAGACACACGGGGATTACACCATGGCATGGGAACCTAGGATGATACATGTTATTGGTAATGAGTTCTTCTTGGTGCAAATGCGGTATTTTTATCATAAGAGAGTCTCTCAAACACGTGAGGAGAAGCATAAGTCCCCCTTCAACACTAGAGGGGATAAAAGTGGCGGGGGAAGAGCACATTCCCTACAGTATTACTATAAATGTGGAGAACGGTGCCAACTCCACACCATACGTATGTATGGTTTTCTTTTTTTTTATGGGCACAAGCATCCCAATGCACGAAATGCATTTTCTTTCATCTTTAAAATTTACTATTGACAAATTTTCTCCTCCACACATCCGCTAATGCCAAATTTCATTTGTCTTGCGAGGTCGTGGAGCTTTTGGTAAAAGCTTCGAGGAGATGCTACGAAACCTGCAAAATAAGAGACGATATAAGGTGAAAGGTACAACAGTGCTCGTTTTCTTTAATTCACACCATTTCCACAGTGCATCAATCAAGGCAAACTAGTTTTGTATTAATTTGTGTTCAAAGTACAAGAGTGCGGGCAGGCGCTCTGTCACGTGACACATCCCAACCCTATGTGTCCGTGGACAAGCTACACCACAGCACGGTTCAGTCAGTTCAGTCAAGTTTAGAATAGCAGTGATCTGGCACTTTTGTGAGTCTATTCGTAGACCGTGCATGCCCAGTCACTTAGCATAGATGCATATCCTCTGGTTGCACACAGCATGATCATCGGAATTCCCATCAGAATCCATTAGCATCAGTTAGGGGAATTTTCCATTGCATTTAGCCTATTTTCCTATTTATTGGGATTTTCACTTATTATTTTTAAGTGACTTTCCAACAAAAGTAGGTAGGGCAATTTTGCTAAGTTAATATATAAGCAAACCCAAGTTAGCACTTTCTATCAGAAGAGGCAGCAGGAGCACCTTGCTCAACAGGCAACTTCTCAGCAAGACCAACCCCCGCGACTACTCTGGAGTTTTCTCCACAGAAGACCTAGCGTTTTTGCGTCAAATCAGCCTTGGCGATTTGTGCACAGCAGATCAGCCCCGGCGTCATCACGACACAGCAGATCAGCCTAGCGTTTTTGCATTTGCAGAACCCCGGCGACAAAAGGACCAATCTCAGCCCCTAGCGTTTTTGGATTTCAGCAGCAAATTAAGACCGGCATTATTCACCTAAAGTGTAGCAGATTCAGCCCGTAAAGACCATCAGTTTTCAGCCCTAAGAAACCTCATTTTTCAGCCAAGAAAACGCAGCCAAAACAGTCATTTTCAGCCACCGAAACAGTCCCGAAATTCAGCGATTAGAAGATCTCAGATTTCAGCCATCGTCGTCATCGTCCTCGTCATCGGCATAGTCCCATTGCATCAGTCCATTGCATACGCATTGTACACCTTTGTGCAATCAAAGATTAGACCACTCTCGCCGACGAGAGTGGGACCTTCGGAGGAGGGTTTTACAACCTCTCGGGTGTCGTATCTCTTCTCTCTCCTTCTCTCAGTCTCATTCACTTGCACGCACAATATCCACTCACTTTGTTCGTGACCACAGCACTCTACAAGACAGAAAGCTCTCTTTTTCCCCAAAGAACTAAAAGGAACCTTGAGCAATAAAGATCACTAATCTTGAGAAAATACAACATTCATTCCGCTGCACCAAACATTGGTATCAGAGCTTTGGAAGTGTTCTGCATTACTCAAGGAAAGAACCACAAGAATTTTTTTTGCTTGTTGCAATCGCACGAACCCAAGTTTATTTGGGCATGGCGATTCCTAATCGTGTTTTGTTGAAGAGTGACAGGAATCCAGAAAGAAGGGCTTGTCCAGCCTCCCCTTGTGTCTCTTTTCACTCATTGAGAGCGGACCGTGCACTTGGCGGCCGGCCAATCGACGTGAGGTGGGAAAAAGCAACCTTGGTGTGAGCGCAAGGCCGCCAAGGGGTGCGCCCGCAGAAAAGAGTAGAACTCGGGTGAAGAGAAGATCCTTCTCCAACGCGATTTGCAAGCGAAAGGAAACCTCAAGAAACTCAAGAACCCCAAGAACCCAAGAACCCAAGTTCCTCGTGAACTTAAGAACTCAAGACCCCCAAGAACCCTAGTTCCAAGCGAACTTAAGAATCCCAGGAGGTTTTTCCGACCCTCCCCCTTTTCCATCTACGACAAAGATTGCACTAACTCCTATGGAGGAGTTGGACCAAGCAAGAGAAGCAGACAGAAAGGCCTACGAAGAAGAAATGGCAACCATAGAGCATCAATTCGCCTTGGAAGAAAGAGAAAGTAAAGCAAGATTTGATCGCGAGACCAAAGCAAGAATGCAAGAGATGTTGCGACTCTTTTCTCGAATACAGGCACAAATGCAACAAGATCGGGAAAAGAAGACTCTCTCAGTCTCTTCTTGAAACCGGCCTGTTCAATCCAAAAAGGGCGGTAGACTTTACTTTAAACCTTGATTTAGCTTTCACCCATTATTAGTCGTCTATTTTACCTGTACTTTCAAGACACATCAAAGGGGAGAGGGATACAGGCTGCTAGATTGCACCTGTATAAGTAGACGGACACCAGATTGGCCCCTAACTTAGGCGCCCCTTTCGGTATTTCTTTATTGTTCAAAAGAGGGAATAAACGCTGTGGTTCCTACAAGCTGCCCCGCACAAACTCGGCTGAATTTCCACTGTTCCAGCCCGATTTCGGCAGCATAACTGTACTAGAACCCTTCACGGTCAGTATTCCCACGCATTGACTGACTTTCCCGACGCATACGGGCACTTTGCAAAACCTGGCGAGAATCTGCAGCACGCTGAATTCTCTGTTTTCAGCCCTGAAAATGCGCCAGATCGCCTGTACAGCGGTCCCCTTGCGTCCCCGAACCTCCTGGGGGTATTAGGGTCCGTTTAGGGCCAAAACCCTAAACCTGCAAAAATACACAGCAGGCTGTAATTCACTGTTTCGGGCTCCGTTTCGCGTGCCGGTCGCATCCCTAGCAAGTCCTCGAGCTCCCGCACCTGTAGGGCTACTTGCCCTTTGAATTGGATGAGATTTCTGGCGTGAAACCTCTCCGAATTCACCTGTACCTGCGGGGGGATTAGCCGCTAGCTAATCCAGTACCTGTGCAAGAGGCTCTTGCCTCGGCAATCGCGCATGAACCCACACAACTGTACATTGGTCAAATGAAGAGCCCACTAGAGGGGCATAACATACTGCCAAAGGGGAGAGAGAGGGCAGTGCGTAGCGTGCAGGGCATCACTCCTGGCACCGCACTGTGCATAAGAGGGAAAGCAAGCACTCCATAGCTCTTAACCTGTGACAGAGACTTGCAAAATGAGCCTCCCAGCTATAAATCACGTTTTTGCCTTCTCTATAAGTAGTAAACTGGCCTCAGAGTGCCAAGTGTCACTCATTTGTGCATTTTCCCGCTTTAGACCCTCGGGTCTAAAAATATCTCACCTGCAGCCTCTGTTGACTTGGCCACAGAGTAACAAAATGATCCCCATGTCAAACTGCACGAAATGACGCGAAGACATTTTCAGGTCCCAAAATAGCAGTTCCCTAAATTTTAGGAGATGCTGCCATTGTATCTTTCTAGGTCATCCGACCCTCTTTGTACACTGCGGCCACATCCAGAACTGAAATGTAGCCTCTGTAGCAAAGGATTCCACTTTGGCTAGTCAATGACCCCACTTGGCTAACCATAGTCCTTGTCCAACCTTAGTGCTCTCTTGCCCTCAGGCCTGGACTCCCTCTGGACAGTTCCACACTAGCTATGCAATGCAGGGCAGTTAGATTTCCCGAGGGGTGTTTCCAAAAAGTGAAAGTAAATAGATAATAAGAAAGAAATCAACAAAAAGGATAGATAGTAGTCACACGCTGGTGACATACCCCCCTCTTGAAATCTCAAACGTCCTCGTTTGCATCTATGTCGTACATGCTTACTGTCAACACTGATGTATTCAACACCTGTCGACACATATACGACACATACATGCTCATTGTCAACCCTGGTGTATTCACACACCTCGCACATGCTCATTGTACCCTGGTGTAAACCTCGTCGATCATGTATTGCCTGCTGTGAACCCCAATGACATAGTGGTAGCTTCGCACTCTGCCATTGCTTTGAGTCACTAACTTTCCAATGACAAAATGGTAGCTGCACATTTTGCCACTGTCTTATAGTACACGTTGGATCCCGTAACACTTTCGAGCATACCCAAACCGACAGTTTAAGAATGCAGTTACACATGTACTCTTAATAGAAGCAATCACTGTATCCTTGACAAACTGACAAGAATACTCACTTCTATAGCACTAACCAAACTTTTGGACATTCCATAAGAGCAATTGCCAAACTGACAATCTGTACAGCTCTAACATTCATGTAACAGGTATTTCATTTGAGCTCACTTTAAATACCATGTACATCATTTGTTTCAGAAGCCATTGTCACACTGACAATCCATGTAGCTTTGAAACTCAAGGGTCAAGGTAGGTTGCAAATCGAAGGCTTCCAGGTAAAGTGATAACACAGTTGGTGACTCTGCAAGTTCACCTTCTTCCATCCACTTAGCATCCATTGGTGGATAGTTTCTGAACTTTACCAAGTAACGCCTAGCAACCTTGCCTTTCACTTTCCTTTCTTTGTGTGCCAAAATCTGTTCAGGGACCAAGATCTCGTCAAGTTCCTCGACTTCCGGCTGATCTTCAGCTGGCATATCTTCTGGCACATCACCCACATAGGGTCTGAGAAGACTCACATGAAACGCATTGTGAATCTTCCAACTGTCAGGCAATTTCAGCCTATATGCAACATCACTGATTATGTCGCACACTTGAAAAGGCCCATAGTAACGCATGCTGAGCTTTGGAAACAGTCTTTCCTTGCCCTTCATCTTCTTTAACCTTGCCTTTTCAAAGCGTAAAAGCACCCAATCACCAAGTGAATATACCACTTCACGACGGTGACGATCAGCTGCTTTCTTTTGCTTTGCCTGAGTCCTTTCTAAGGCCACTTTGACCTTCTTGTACATTTCATCCATGTCCTGAACATACTTATCTGCTTCAAATATCTTGTCCTTTGTATGCAGTATGGGAGGAACTTTCTTGCCACCTTCAACTATCTCAAAAGGTGCCTTGCCAGTTGATGAATGCACTGTATTATTGTATGCATACTCCACCAATGGCAAATACTGCTCCCACTTTCCTTTATGCTCTGACACATAGCACTTCAGCAGATCTAGGACAGTAGAATTTGCCTCTTCTGACTGCCCATCTGTTTGAGGATGAAATGACGAAGAGAATTTGAGCGTGGTGCCCATATTCTCAAACAAGCCTCTCCAGAACAAACTTGTCATGCGTGGATCACGGTCGCTAATAATCGACTGTGGCATGCCATGATACTTGAAAATATTGCTCATAAACAAGCGTGCCATCTGATCTGGCTTTATCTTCTTCCTGACAGGAATAAAATGAGCCTGTTTGCTGAATCTGCAAATAATGGTCCAAATACCATCGTTTCCTGTCTGCGTTCTTGAAGATCAAAGATAAAATCCATAGCAATACTTTCCCATGGTTTATCTGGAATAGGTAGTGGTTGCAATAACCCTGGTGCCTTTTGCCTGTCAAACTTGACCTTTTGGCATATTAGGCATTCTCGCACAAAGGCATCCACATCCCTTCTCAATGTAGGCCAATAGAAGAATGTCTCAACCGCTTTAACTGTAGCATCGATACCACGATGCCCTGCATACGGTGGGACATGACTCTCTTCCATAACTTTGCGTCGCAATGGCTTTGTGACACACAATCTGCCATGCATCATCATGAACCCGTCTTTAAGAAGATAGTGTTCATGACGTTGTCCATCCATTAGTTGCTCGAAGACCCTTGCAAAATCTTCATCATTTGCATACTGTTCTCTCATATCATCAAGTTCATGATGATAAGGAATCGACACAGCTGAAATTTGTGGCTTCCTTGACAAGGCATCAGCCACAACGTTCTTCTTGCCTTCCACATGCACAATCTGAAAATGGAACATGGACAAGATATTTGCCCATCGCATATGCTTTTCAGATAACTTTGTCTGTGTCAAGAAGTATCGCAAGGTCTGATGGTCCGTTTGGACAACGAAATCTGCACCTAGCAGGTAGTGTTTCCAACTTAAGAGCGCATGAATCACAGCCAGTAACTCTTTCTCATAGACCTGCATGGTCATCTCTGGCCCTTGCAAAATTCTGCTCTCATAGGCTACTACCCTGCCATCTTGCATTAGCACAGCACCAATGCTACTACCGCAGGCATCACACTGGACCACAAATGACTTCCTAAGATCTGGCAACACAATGACTGGATCTGAAGTCATCTTTTCCTTTAAGAGATTAAAAGCTGAAATCTCTTTTTGTGTCCATCTAAAGGTGACTGCCTTCTTTTGAAGAGCATGTAAAGGTGAAGCAATCTCAGCGAAATTTCGGATAAACCTTCTGTAATAGGAGCATAGTCCCAAAAAGCTTCGGACATCATGCACCGTCTTCAAATTTGGCCATGACTTGATCGCTTCAACTTTTGCAGGATCCATTCTGACACCATCCTTTGAGACAATGTGTCCCAGAAAGTGAATCTCTTCCAGAAAAAACTCACTTTTCTTTGCATTGATGAGCAACCTATGACTGCGTAGCTCTTTGAACACAATGGCCAAGTGATGCCTATGCTCCTCTTCATTCTTTGAGTAGACTATCATGTCATCAAAGAATGTACCAACAAACTGCTGGTGTGGACGGAAAATTCTGTCCATCATCCTATTGAACGTAGCAGGAGCATTTGTGAGACCAAAGGGCATCACTAAAAATTTGTAAAGGCCAAACGTCGTTCTAAAAGCAGTCTTGTGCACATCCTCTGATCTAATGCGGATCTGATGGTACCCACTCTTTAGATCTATCCTGCTAAACATAGCTGCTCCTAATTTGTCCATAATATCATCAATTCTAGGTATAGGAAACCTATTCTTGATGGTATTCTTGTTCAGTGCACGGTAGTCGATGCACATACGCCATGAGCCATCCTTTTTCTGCACCAACAACACTGGAGAACAGAATGGAGATGAACTGGGCTGAATCAGCCCCTTTTCTAACAACTCCTGTACTTGGCCCATTATCTCTTTCTGCTGAGCCGCACTAACCCTGTACGGAGGCTTATTTGGTGGGCTACTGCCTGGCACCAAATCTATCGCATGGTCCTCGGGTCTCTCTGGCGGTAATTGAGACGGTAATGAATCGGAAAAACAGTCACTATACTGTTGTAAAAACATTGACCTTTCTTTATCTAGCACAGATAAATTTGATTCATCACAATCTGACACTTCACGTGCAAAAACCAAGTACGCAGAAAGATGCTTTTTCATTACAGAAGTAATAGCAGAAGCTGATACAGTAGGAATAGACTCCCCTTTAAGCTTTACATCCAGAATGTGAGTCTTTCCCCTGCTCTGTACAGTGATCTTTTTGTTGTAGGCATCCATGATTCCCTGTACACGAAACAACCAAGGAATACCTAACAACACATCACATCCGTCCAGTGGCATGATGTAAAATTCTTCAGCATCTACATAGGACTGGATATGTAGACGCAACTTTCCAATGATGGGTGTCACAGCCTCTGTATGGCCAGGACATGCCAAACCTGCCTCTGCTGTATACCCCATCTCTTCAGGTCTGATTCCCAACTTTGAAGCCAATTCTGGGGAAATAAAGTTGGCTTTGGCACCTGGATCAAAGAAGATAAGCACTGTTTGATCCCTAACCTTTCCCCATGCTCTGCAAAGCTCACTTGCATCTGAATTTGGCTTGTCGCCCACCATATCTGGCACTAGACCAGCCATGGGCTTCTTTCCTTTCTTGTCTTCCTTGTCTTCAGAATCAGCTGGCCTTTTCTTTGTAGGACAGTTGTAAGCAATGTGGCCAGGCTGCTCACATATAAAGCATTTGTTCTCTGTCCTCAGGACCTTCTTTTGCTCTTCTGACTTGCGAGGAAAACGTCTTTTCCATTTCTTTGCTGGTCCTTTTTCTGATTCAGCCGTAGCTTTGTCTTTCCCTGCGTTGGCTGACTCCTGAGTCCCTTTAGGAGCCTCATTGGGAACGTGCTTCTTGGCTGAATTTTTCTTGCCTGATCCTGCCTTGACGCCAGTGTTAAATTCACAATCTTCTCCTTGAGCAAACCATTGCCAGTGTTTGCTACCTCGATGAGCTGCGTCAAAGTAGTGACTTTGGTCTTCGTGCAGTATTTTCTCAATCCTTTGGGTAGGCCACAACAGTATTTTTCAATCTGTTCTGTCAATGGCACAAACCTATAGGAAGTTACTGGAAGTAGAGCTTTCCAAAACTTCCGATTGTAATCATCCAGATTTCTGCAAGTGGCAGCATTAAGCTGGTGCCATTCTGTCATGACATCTGCTTCGAAATCATCAGATAACCATGCTGCTGCAAAAATCTGCTTGAAGTAAATCCATGTGGACGGAGCTTGCCCTTGAAGCAATAAAGTTGTCCACCATTGTCCCGCATTCCCTGTCAAGAAAGTGGCTGCCTTGCGGACCTTTGAAGCCTCTGTAAAGTTTCCCCCTGCATAGGCCTTGTCAAACTGCTGGAGGAATGAAAGAGCCTTCTTCCTGTCATCAAACCCTGTAAAGGTCGTGAATGACACACCTTTGCCACCTTCTTTGTACGGAGTTGGCCTCTCCAGCGGCGTTAAATTGTCATATGGAAGTGACTGAAACATGGGAACACTAATAGGGTTCATCTGTGTTCCTTGGCCGCTATTAACTTGACCTGGAAATGCCATATTTGGCTGCTGATTTGTAATTCCAGCCATACCAAAATTTGCTTGTGGCATCCCAAATTGTCCCTGAGTGCTTTGAAACCCTGGTTGCATACCCATGACACTGTACATGGGGTTAGGCATCATCGTTTGAGCACCCCCAAACACTGTTCCTGGCGTATAAAACTGATTTCCAGGTGCATGACCAGCCATGCTTTGGAATACGGATCCACCTCCAAAATAGCCAGGGTGTACTGAAGGTGGTGGGAAGACCTGTTGCATAGCCTGTAAGTTGCTTCCCTGCCCATTAGAACCAGCTATAGGCTGCTGAAAGGTGGCGGGCTGAATTGGTACAGCTTGAAAAACTGGCATCTCAGCCACCTGTTCTTGCACCTTAGGCATACGTTGTGGAGACTGCATGTTCTCCGTCAAGTGTACAGGTGTTTCCATTGACTGTGCGGTATGAATCACCTGTGCTCGAGCCTTAACAGGCTTTTGAATATGATCCAGTGACCCAACTTGCTGAGACGGAACAGGAGGTTGCAGAAAGGCTAAAAACTTGGGTTCTGCATTACTTGTGTGAACATAGCCACAGCAGTAGCCAACTGGGTCCTGAATATATCATCATCAGTCTGTGGTGGTCTTGAGGACTCACCCACTTCATGTGTCTGTTGACCCTGTGAAGAGGAAACCTCTTCAGTCACATCATCTGGTCTGTCAGCCATAATTGCAATTCCTGTGTCTGGTCTATGATCCCCTGTGTCTTCAAGCCCAAAACTGACCAAGGCTCACTTCTATGGGAAAAAGTGATTTAATCCCGTCGATGGAACCATGAAACCGGCCTGTTCAATCCAAAAAGGGCGGTAGACTTTACTTTAAACCTTGATTTAGCTTTCACCCATTATTAGTCGTCTATTTTACCTGTACTTTCAAGACACATCAAAGGGGAGAGGGATACAGGCTGCTAGATTGCACCTGTATAAGTAGACGGACACCAGATTGGCCCCTAACTTAGGCGCCCCTTTCGGTATTTCTTTATTGTTCAAAAGAGGGAATAAACGCTGTGGTTCCTACAAGCTGCCCCGCACAAACTCGGCTGAATTTCCACTGTTCCAGCCCGATTTCGGCAGCATAACTGTACTAGAACCCTTCACGGTCAGTATTCCCACGCATTGACTGACTTTCCCGACGCATACGGGCACTTTGCAAAACCTGGCGAGAATCTGCAGCACGCTGAATTCTCTGTTTTCAGCCCTGAAAATGCGCCAGATCGCCTGTACAGCGGTCCCCTTGCGTCCCCGAACCTCCTGGGGGTATTAGGGTCCGTTTAGGGCCAAAACCCTAAACCTGCAAAAATACACAGCAGGCTGTAATTCACTGTTTCGGGCTCCGTTTCGCGTGCCGGTCGCATCCCTAGCAAGTCCTCGAGCTCCCGCACCTGTAGGGCTACTTGCCCTTTGAATTGGATGAGATTTCTGGCGTGAAACCTCTCCGAATTCACCTGTACCTGCGGGGGGATTAGCCGCTAGCTAATCCAGTACCTGTGCAAGAGGCTCTTGCCTCGGCAATCGCGCATGAACCCACACAACTGTACATTGGTCAAATGAAGAGCCCACTAGAGGGGCATAACATACTGCCAAAGGGGAGAGAGAGGGCAGTGCGTAGCGTGCAGGGCATCACTCCTGGCACCGCACTGTGCATAAGAGGGAAAGCAAGCACTCCATAGCTCTTAACCTGTGACAGAGACTTGCAAAATGAGCCTCCCAGCTATAAATCACGTTTTTGCCTTCTCTATAAGTAGTAAACTGGCCTCAGAGTGCCAAGTGTCACTCATTTGTGCATTTTCCCGCTTTAGACCCTCGGGTCTAAAAATATCTCACCTGCAGCCTCTGTTGACTTGGCCACAGAGTAACAAAATGATCCCCATGTCAAACTGCACGTAATGACGCGAAGACATTTTCAGGTCCCAAAATAGCAGTTCCCTAAATTTTAGGAGATGCTGCCATTGTATCTTTCTAGGTCATCCGACCCTCTTTGTACACTGCGGCCACATCCAGAACTGAAATGTAGCCTCTGTAGCAAAGGATTCCACTTTGGCTAGTCAATGACCCCACTTGGCTAACCATAGTCCTTGTCCAACCTTAGTGCTCTCTTGCCCTCAGGCCCGGACTCCCTCTGGACAGTTCCACACTAGCTATGCAATGCAGGGCAGTTAGATTTCCCGAGGGGTGTTTCCAAAAAGTGAAAGTAAATAGATAATAAGAAAGAAATCAACAAAAAGGATAGATAGTAGTCACACGCTGGTGACACTTCTTCTCCAAAGCATGACACACAGGATTTGCATGATTGTGTGATGCATGATGATGATTTAAATGATAATGATTTGCATGATGATTTGGATGAAAAAGACAAGCATGATGAGTTGCATGAAGAAGATATGATTGTTCACAAGGATGATGTGTTAGTGGATGCTTTTACTAGCGAAGCTAACCTCGTCGTAGATTCGATCAATCACGAAGAACCGATCTTGGCTTTTGAGTCGAGGTCCAAAGAACCCCCACAGGACGATTTGATCATTCAAGAAGACCCGATCTTGGCTCTCGAACCTTGGTCCAAAGAACCATCACAGGAAGTATTATGTGTTCACATGATTGATACGCGCGCATTGTTTGAGTGTTTCATTCGTGAAGGTTTCCTGTATTTTAGTCAGCATCGTTATGTGATCTCTTTTACTAGGCATGACATATCGTATGTTGAGCACGTTTCTATCATGGATGAGCACGAATATATGCAGATTTTTTGTGAAAAGCTGAAAACTTTGTATGTAAGGAAGTCGCATTCCATGTCTCTTCCTTGGCATGACACAGTTTCCGAAAGAGCACATGATAGTATGCACACCAAGCATAGGCATTGCCATTGTGCTTTGCCACAGTTGATTGATTTCGATCAAACAGAAAAGATTCGATCGCATTGATTGCATGTGTTTGATGAATGGGTTGTAACTCCGTCTCTATGTTCATCGACATTGCATACGCAGTCTTTAGAGAAGACAAGATTTTTTCCTTCACTTTACATGGAATGGGTATGTTCATGGTTTTGTGTTGGAGATTGTTTCAGGATTTTTCAGCCATGGAGATTCTTGAAGACGAAAGAAGCAGGACTCTAGACGAAGTTGAAGCATCGAAGGAGCCACAGAAGACTTTGAGTCGCTTTCAGCGCGGCCCAAAGAAGCAAGCGTTGCAGGCCTTTATGAAGTCCAAGTACCGCACGACCCACACATCAGAGTGGGCCGGCGAAGAGTCCCTTCCAGGATTCCGGATGCTGTTGGCGATCTCCCTCGACGCCATACAGTTCGGTACAAGTACCTCACTTTGAAAAGGAGGGGATGTCACGTGACACATCCCAACCCTATGTGTCCGTGGACAAGCTACACCACAGCACGGTTCAGTCAGTTCAGTCAAGTTTAGAATAGCACTGATCTGGCACTTTTGTGAGTCTATTCGTAGACCGTGCATGCCCAGTCACATAGCATAGATGCATATCCTCCGGTTGCACACAGCATGATCATCGGAATTCCCATCAGAATCCATTAGCATCAGTTAGGGGAATTTTCCAGTGCATTTAGCCTATTTTCCTATTTATTGAGATTTTCACTTATTATTTTTAAGTGACTTTCCAACAAAAGTAGGTAGGGCAATTTTGCTAAGTTAATATATAAGCAAACCCAAGTTAGCACTTTCTGGCAGAAGAGGCACCAGGAGCACCTTGCTCAACAAGCAACTTCTTACAAGACCAACCCCCGCGACTACTCTAGCGTTTTCTCCACAGAAGACCTAGCGTTTTTGCGTCAGATCAGCCTTGGCGATTTGTGCACAGCAGATCAGCCCCGGCGTCATCACGACACAGCAGATCAGCCTAGCGTTTTTGCATTTGCAGAACCCCGGCGACAGAAGGACCAATTTTAGCCCTTGGCGTTTTTGGATTTCAGCAGCAAATTAAGACCGGCATTATTCACCTAAAGTGTAGCAGATTCAGCCCGTAAAGACCCTCATTTTTCAGCCCTAAGAAACCTCATTTTTCAGCCAAGAAAACGCAGCCAAAACAGTCATTTTCAGCCACCCAAACAGTCCCGAAATTCAACGATTAGAAGATCTCAGATTTCAGCCATCGTCGTCGTCGTCGTCGTCTTCGGCATAGTCCCATTGCATCAGTCCATTGCATACGCGTTGTACACCTTTGTGCAATCAAAGATTAGACCACTCTCGCCGACGAGAGTGGGGCCTTCGGAGGAGGGTTTTACAACCTCTCGGGTGTCGTATCTCTTCTCTCTCCTTCTCTCAGTCTCATTCACTTGCACACACAATATCCACTCACTTTGTTCGTGACCACAGCACTCTACAAGATGGAAAGCTCTCTTTTTCCCCAAAGAACTAAAAGGAACCTTGAGCAATAAAGATCACTAATCTTGAGAAAATACAACATTCATTCCACTACACCTAACACGCTCACACTCGGATTCTGTGTCCGGATGCTCTGAGTTATGAGGCCCTGCCCACGTATTTAAAGGTTACAAGGGATGCCAAAAGCTGGTAAACTCAAAAGCTTAGTAAAATAAAGCAGATTCCATCTTTTTTTTTACCTCTAAAGCCATTCTTTGGCAATACAACAAGCTTTTAATAAATTAAAGCTCTAACTCTCTCTATCTCTTGCGTTCAATAAAGCATCTTACAACGTTTGCGTAAGTTCTTTTTCCCAGCGTAAGCTTTTCCCAGCGCTAACGCAAACTGCCGTGCAGTGCTTTCCGTATGTTGTTGCCACATGAACCTTCAACGTGATTTCCGAGGGCTTCCGCCACTGCAAGAGAGAATGTGTGTGTGTCCGGTCTGGATATGCCACATCACCCTGTTTGTGACATACCCCCCTCTTGAAAGCATTGCAATCGCCCTAATTACGCTTGCAAAACAGACAGAGGCCATAAATTGCCTAGCAGACACTGACTGTTAGTACCGACGCACTAGGAACACACATCTAGCACATGTACCAATCGACAGTCACATCACACTACATCACAAGACATCACTTGACATCACATGACATTCAACATTCATTCGGATCTTAGACCATGATTTATCGACAATGCAGTTAGCAATCGCATCTAGATCCACTCAGGACCTCATAGATGCCCGATTGACTAACCCCTATTGCAACCATGTCTATTCGAGATCATTCATACCAAAATGCTGCAGTCATTTCATCTATCAGTTCTTGCACTTAAAAACAAGTCGAGAACAAATCAGTTTCATATTCAGGAATTTCATTTCATAAAGTCATACAACAGAATAAGTATCCCTGAAGCTCAAAGAGACGTCAGTGACTCTAGTATTCTAATGTCACGTGACACATCCAACCCTATGTGTCCGTGGACAAGCTACAGCATGATCAGGGTTCAGTCAGTCTAGATTTAGAAGTGATCTGGCACTTTTGTGAGTCTATTCGTAGACCGTGCATGCCCAGTCACTTGGTATAGATGCATATCCTCTGGTTGCACACAGCATGATCATAAGCATTCCCATCAGAATCCATCAAAATCAGTCAGGGAAATTTTCCAGTGATTTTAGCTCTATTTTCCCTATTTTTGACATTTTTCACTTATTAATTTAAGCGACTTCCCAACAAAAGTAGGTAGGGCAATTTTGCTAAGTTTGTATATAAGCAAACTAGAGCTAGCACTAAATGGCAGAAGAGGCAGCAAGAGCTCCACGCTCAACAGACAACTTCTCAGCAGACCCCCCTAGGAGACCTAGCGTTTTGCAGATCCAGCATCACCTAGCATTTTCATCACAAGATCAGCCAGCGTTTTGCCTTTGCAGATCCCCGCGACAGCAGCACCTCAGATCAGCCTAGCATTTTTGCATTTGCAGAGCCACGGCGACAGAAGCAAAGATTTTCAGCCCTAGCGTTTTTGCATCTGCTACACACCCTAGCGTTTTGCAGATTCACCGCGACGGAAGGTCAAGGAACATCAGCGTTTTCATTTTTCAATAGTTAGTACCCACAGATCAAGTCCCGAACCTCGCAGATCTCACCTTCCCGCAGCAGTTCCGCGCCGCACGGTCAGTTTCCGCAAGGTTTACAGTTTCAGCCCGGAAAACGCAGATTTCAGCATCTGCATTTTCAGCGCGTTGTCGTCGCATCGTCGTCATCGACATCGTCACCGACATAGAGTCAGAATTCAGCGAATAGAAGATTAGCAGATTTCAGCCCATAGCGTTTTTGGACAGCAGTAGAGAGATTGCAGATTTCAGCCCTTAGGTCGACTTCGTCATCACCGTCGTCATCGTCGACATAGCCTAGACTTGCATCAGTCTCATGCATTCCATTTGTACTAGATTGTGCAATCATAAGTAGACCACTCTCGCCGACGAGAGTGGGGCCTTGGGAGGAGGGCTTTACAACATCTCTGGTGTCGTATCTCTCTTCTCTCTCTATCTCTCAATCTCATACACTTGCACGCACAGTGTCCATTCACTTTGTTTGTGATCATAGCATTCACTCATTAAGAACGGAAGGCTCTACCTTCCATAAGAACAAAAGAAACCTTGAGCACAGTTCGGAGTACTCATCTTGAGCAAAGCGCAAACATTCATTCCGTTGCACCTAACATTGGTAAATCAAGGCATCTGTTGACAAAGGAGCGGAGTAACTCCCCTATTGTGCAAACCCACTGCACCAGATCTCCGGCCAAGCTAAATTCTGGGTTCCATTTGGAGTAGACTATGCTAAACCAAAAGCTTCAAGGTAAAGGTTCACAATCTGAGGAGTATCTGCTAGGTCCTCCTCCTCCATCCGCTTCGCATCCAATGCAGGATAGGTATTGAACTTAACCAAGAACCGCCTTCTTACTTTACCCTTATTCTTTGTGTCCTTATGTGCCAAAATCTGTTCAGGAACAAAGATCTCCTCGTTTTCCTCCACTTCGGGTTGCTTATCGGGCTTCCCATCTTCAGGCACATCACCTTTGAAAGGTTTCAAGAGGGTCGCATGAAATGCATTGTGAATCCTCCAAGTGTCAGGCAGTTTCAATTGGAAGGAGACATCATTGATCTTGATGGGGGCTTTTCACAAGCCAAGCTCCCATACCCCTCTTCTCTCATCCCCGCCCCATGAAAATCCCCTCTTAGGGAGGGAGTGATAAAAGGCATTGGAAAAAGTAAGAAAAAAATAAAGTAGGATTATGTAAATATATGAGAAAGGTAAAATAGGCCACCTCATGCCTGCGGGGCAGCCCATCCCCACCTTGCCTCCTTTTTCTTCACTGTTGCCCCGCCGTGTGTCCCTTTTCCTCTCCTCCACTCAAAAGGTCAACCCCCTCTCTCTTCCCCTTGTCCTTTCTCCTTTCTCTCTCCCCTCAAGCTACCCCACCTCTCACCAATAATGCATTCTAACTCGCCAATAATGCACCCTAACTCACATGCAACTTATGCTATCTTCCAAAATAGTATACCCCACCCCCCCTTCCTCTCTCCTATCATATCCCATGACCCAAATACCCCCCTCTCTCTCTAAAGGGCGCCATGTCTCTTGTCTTGTAGCTAAATAACCTCCCCCACACTCACACACACTCAGTTTCACTGAAAAAGGTGCCCACAAACCCATCCCCACCCGGTGGTTACCTGATTTTTCTTGTGTCCACACACATCTGCACACAGATTCACCTCTGAACACACTCCCCTCTTGTAATTACTTTATTCTCCATGTCACCTCTCACTTTTTTTCATCAACCCATCTCTCTCTCTTAGTCTCTCTCTCATGAGACTGCTGTTTTGACACATATACACACAGCCAGACAAGTGGGGCCCACAGTCACATGGCCTATGTAGATAATGATTTCTTCATTTCTAAATTCTAGAATTTCTCCCCCCTCCTCCCCTATATAAAGAGGGATCACCATCACACTAAAGACACACACAACATCACCAAAGAGTACACTATGCACTGTGTGTGCCTAGTGCACACACACACACACACACACACACACACACACCATCACCATCACCATCACCGCAATCACCATGCTCGTTTTAAGCATGACCTCTACACCCTTGGGCTATGGAAGATGAAGGGCGGCTAAATGAAGGATGATGGCCATAGCCCTCGTGCGAGTCTTCGCCATCAGCTCCCACCTATCCGCCATGGGCTCTACCACTCTCTCCCTTCTCATTCCCCTACCCTATGCTCCCCATTTCATCGCCTTATTCTCTAAATAAAGCTTGAGGTTTTGTGAGTATGTTTTCCTGCAATGTTTTGCCCATGTGAAGTGTGCGGAATCGCCACCTAGTCTTGTGTTTGGAGTGAGCTTGTGTATGTGTGAAGGGTATGCGGATTCGCCATCCTTCTGTGGTGCCTAAGTACTAAGCCGCTATACCCCTCTCTCTCTCTCTCTCTCTCTCTCTCTCTCTCTCTCTCTCTCACTTGATCTCATTTCCCTTCCTCTTCATCATTACTCCCAAGCATCCATCTCTCTTGGATGAAAACTTTGTTATGGTGGTGTGTTGTTTGCGTCCTAGCCGCTGAAGCTAGGTGGTGCCCCCTGTTTGCTTTACCATGACAAGCTCGAGGCGCGCCATTCGGTCCCCGGTGTTTTAGAGGCCGTCGGGGTTCAGGGTTCGCTTTGCTCCCGTCAATCTTTTCAGAGATCTGGAAAGGTCCGTAGTATCGGATACTAAGCTTTGGAAAAAGCCTCTCCTTTTCCTTTTTCTTTCTCAGGCGTGTCTTCTCAAAACGAAAGAGCACCCAATCATCCTCCTTCAATTTCAAATCGCAATGATGGCGATCCGCTGCCTTTTTCTGTCTTTCCTGAGATTTCTGTAAAGCCTCGCGGACCTTGGCAAAAGCCGTGTCTAAGTGGCCCGTATACTCATCAGCTTCAAAAATCTTATCTTTTGTGCTTAGGAAGGGTGAAACCTTCGTAGCGCCTTCACAATCTCAAATGGCGCCTTTCTCGTCGAAGAGTGTATCTTGTTGTTGTAGGCAAATTCCACCAAAGGTAGATACTTTTCCCATTGAGTCTTCTGATCCGAGATATAAGACTTCAATAAATCTAAAACCACTGAATTGGCAATCTCAAATTGCTCGTCAGTCTGCGGGTGGAAAGATGACAAGAACTACAACCGTGTCAATGTTCTCCCAAATTGCCTTCCAAAACAAACTCGTAAATCTGGGGTCCCTATCGGAGACAATCGTCTCAGGCATGCTATGTAATCTAAAAATCTGGGCCACAAACAGTCTCGCTAAGTGATCCGGCTTGACTGTTTTCTTCACTGAAATAAAATGAGCCTGCTTGCTAAATCTGTCAATAACAGTCCAGATACCATCGTGACCACTCTATGTTCTCGAGAGATCGAAAATGAAATCCATTGCAATACTTTCCAAGGGGCGGGTGGGTATGGACAAAGGCTGCAACAATCCCTGTGCTTTACGCCTGTCAAACTTGACCTTCTGGCATACCAAGCAACCGCGCACAAACTCGTCCACATCCTTCTTGAGTCTCGGCCAAAAGAAGTATCTCTCTACCCCTTTCATGGTGGTAGCAATGCCGCGGTGACCCGTAAAAGGCGGACAGTGGCATTTGGTCATAACCTTTTCTCTCAACGGCTGTGTAACGCACAACATGGTTTTCCTCATCAAGTAGCCATCCCGAATGGAATATCCCGCTACAATCTCCCCATCCCGTATCCGTGTGAAAACGTCAGTAAAATCTAGATATGTGGCATACTGGTCGACCATATCCTCGAAGCTCCTATGATGTATCACGGAAATAGCCAAAACCAACGGCTTCCGAGACAAAGCATCTGCCACCAAATTCTTTTATCCCTGCACATGGACAATCTGAAAGTGAAATTGTGACAAGATGTTCGCCCACCGCATCTGTTTTTCCGATAGCTGCTTCTGTGTCGCAGCCCCCGTCCTCATTCGAGGCGAGAGCAGTATTCCCTCTCTCCCTCTCATCTCTCATGTCCAGCCTCACAGAGAGCTACATCGAGGAGCCCAAGCGGCGGTCATAAATGTCAACCCCACATCAAGGAACTTGGGTATTCTGACAGGTATAGTGAAGGTTTTGTTAAGGTCAATTCGGTGTTTTCCCCGGATAAGCATTCCCCTACACACCCTCCCCATCAACCTATGGACATTGTCTCCGAACCAATTGCATGACGAGAACATGTAGGTAAAAAAATTTCTCCATCCGATGAAGTGAAGCCAAAACCAGGTGATTTTTCATTTAGGAGGCTTCGCCCTCCCAAGGTACAGTCTTTTGGTTTACCCGTTCTCTTTGTTCATAAGAAATCAAACTCATTTTAGTTTTCTGTGGATTTCAGGACACTCAAGTCAAGGATGGTCAAATTCCGGAAGTCAAGACCTCACATGGCCGTTCCTTTGGAGCGTCCACAGGAGGCACAGTGAGTTTCCAAAGTGGACTCGTCGAGTTGCCGCCAAAAGGGTGGACTTCCAAAGGAGCAATCCAAAAGAAAAACCACCGGAGATCATTGTTCCAGTCAAAGTCACCAAGTCGAAGTGTTTTCGAATGCTTCCATTTCAGTTTGGCAATAAGACAAAAGCAAAGCAACATTTCCTCAAGTTCAAGGATCGAGGGACACATGAAGATGCTTGGGTGGACAAAAGCTTTTTCATCCACTATCCGGATTTGCTAGCCTTGTACAAGGAGGCCATGCAGATCGGTACCCGTACCTCACCTTAAGCAAGAGGGGATGTCACGTGCACATGGCTCTGTGCCACGTGGACATACTTCATCGACTTCTAGAGCCAGTTTTCCCCTTCTTCCTAGATAGGGATGTCTAGAATCCTAGGAGGATTAGTACCGACAATTTTGTGAGCCTGTTCGCAGGACCTGCATGTCCGAACAAGTCCATTAGATTAGGTTTTCCAGTTTGGAACCCTCTTGCATAAATGGTTTGTATACACGTTTTGACAGATGTTACAGCACTACGTGGGCATCTGGCAGGACGAGCATGTAGTTCTAGGTTAAAGGAATCCGATGTCCAAACCGCTCGACGATCGGATTCCCGGTCGGGCAGATGTGTGACAGTTTTCACCCAAAAATTAGACACCCACTGACTCAATTTTAATAAATCAAGTTATTGATTTATTGTTGGGTAAGTTGGTGGACACTTGCCCTAACTAAGGCCTAATAATTACTTAAGGCCTATTCTTCCCCTATAAAGGGACCCAAGGAGCTAGCGCTTATATCATTCTCAGGAACTGCAATTCAGCCAGCGTTTTCAGCAAGAGCTCTTAGCGTTTTGGAGAATTCAGCCCGCAGCTAGCGTTTCCAAAAATCAACAGCCAACATTTTGGTTTTCAGCCCATCCCTCCCCGGGTGTGCAAGAGATCCACATCAGTTCCCATTGACAGATGCGGTCTAGTACTTCGGCAGCAAATTCAGCCCTCCCCTCGGCCATTCCCTCGCCGAAATCGAGTGCTCCATTGTTGTCCATCATCGCCCTCGTCGAGGTCTGCATTTTCAGCCCATCATTCTTCTCACATTGGAAGTGCAAATCAGCCCATGGTGGTCATCCACAATTCCTACATCGAGAAGGATCCAAGGTGCATCAAATCACCCCCGGATGTGCCTCTTCCCGAGGAGTTACCGCGGTGATTTGTCGTCGTCAAGTCATTAGAGTCTGCATTGAGGTATTGCATTGTGTATACATTCCATTTATGCAATCTAAAGCAAATACCACGTCGGTAACGGTGTGGGGGGGGGCCTTGAGAGGGTTGGTTGGGACCCCATCGGGTGTCGCTCTCTTCTTCTCTCTCTTTCTCTCTCCCTCTACACATCTCTAATGCACTCTCTCAACCCCTCTCTTCAAGGGAACATAAAAGGAACATTCATTGAAGCACAAAATATTCACTAACGCAAGGAAAGAAGGCAAGGATTTTGTGGAAGTGTAAAACTAAATCTTCACCATTTTAATTCCGCTACACCTGACATAGTGGTCTCATGTGCAGGAGCAAATGGCAGTAGAAGTCACAATTGTGTGCACCTCGGGTCTATCCATTGGGGCATGTCAAATCTATGCAGGACCACCCTTGGTCACTTGATGGGCAATTTGTTATCAGCATGGAGAGCCTTTCCCAGATCTCTATCTCTCTCATTCTCACATGTCATGTCCCTTTCTACCTCATTGATCTCTCTTCTCCACAATTGCCCTGTTCATTCATGTGGCATTGCAGTTGTTCTTTGTGCTATACGATCTTATCACAATCGAGCCACATCGGAGTCGAGGTGTCCACCAGATTGGAGACCAGTTCTTGTCTTCACTGCATCTTCTGTTGTCTATTCTGACAAGTATGGGGTGGAAATTTACATGCACACACCTACATGGAGTAATGAATCTATACAGATGGCCATTTACTATGAGTATACACCCAAAGACATACATAAGGATGCTAAATTATTCCCTAATAATAGAGGCAACCTAGGATATAAAATACACCTAGTTGCTTTAAATAATTGGCATCCCTATTGGTTGTTTACAAATAGCTTGTAGTTCATACCCCCTAACTTGCTGAAACAAGGAAAAAGATAGGCTGGTAAAGTGGTTTACTTAATGGATAACGTCCAGAGCTTAATGAATTTTGACAAGCCTATTGGGTTATGCATATTTAAGTTTCTTGTGACTTGCAAGCAAATGCAAACCACACAAGCAATGCATCCCTTTTCACATAGTACTTATGTGCGAGAGTGTGGGAGGTTTTGAGGTGATGCAATTCACAATGGCCTGCTTACTTGAGACACATACTCACAAGAAGGTTTACAAATGTGCACGTGCTTCAATAGCAAATGCTTCATCCAAAGTAGCAGCCAAAAATGACCCTAGGGACCCATCGCACATAGCCAAGGAAGAACAGCCTTGTTTGGAAAACAAATGGAAATAAAAGGCTAGGCTGAAGCCAGCACCAGGAGTGAGGCATCAAGAGCTCATGGAAGATGTAACACAACAAGCAGCCACTCATCCCCATCACATGGCTGGAGCAAACGAGCCATTGCTTACACAAAAACAACCTCACAGAAAGCTAGAACGCTTCAAACAAGGCACTCATTCTAAAACTACACTGCACAATTTGCACAGAGGATAGATTGCATGTAATGGGTGCCATGGAAAAAGCCAATGATCGACACATGTATGAAATACAAGGTTTCATGGCGAAGTTTAGCTAGTGCTGACCTCAAGAACATGCAGAATCACATGAACAAGTAATGCAGGAGACTCAGGGTACCTTAGCCTGGCCGAGGAGGTCACCATGGTAGAAGATATCCATGATGGTGCTGGTATATTCGATGGGCAGAACATGGGGTTCGTAACCTTGATGGAGAGTATGAGCTCTGCATCTATGACTGCAAGGAGCAACGGAGAGTCAGTACAGAACCGGAACTTAAAACCCTTGAAAGTGATAGACAAAACCTCGAAACTAGGATCTCGAGGCCTGATGCGAAAGAGGGTTACTCCTGCCAATGCACAGGACATCAATACCGCCCCTGCTGCTGCTGATGGTGGCTCCCTACGTTTGGAAGCGGCCATGCAGTCTATGCGTCTCTCTCTCTCTCTCTCTCTCTCTCTCTCTCTCGGCAACCGATAAGAGTGAGATAGGTGTAGAACTAGCCTATCCCTCAGGTTCACGTCAAATTCGCGCCCCGCAAAAGCACACGGGGTCTTGAATCAAGACCCAGGAGAACTCCACGCACAAAAGCGGAGACCTACGACGCCGTTCCATTTGGGAAATAATCGAATGGCAAGTACCCAGACGGGTGTTGTGGCAGCCCAATGCCCTAATCGAACGTCTACATGCATTTCGTTGAAATGTGGGTGTGTTTACATTTACTTATGTTTGTTTGAACGTCATGAGGCCTCTCCTCGGCCCCCTCAAGATCAATGTAATATGTTAAAGCGAAAATTACCAAAATACCCCTCGATTTCAAAAATTCCCAAATGTTTTGTCATAGATTCCCAAAATGCTCTTCGAAATTTTCAAAATTTCCAAAATACCCCTGATTATGAGATTAAATGTCTCTAAAGATTAAAAAAAAGTTATAGCTTTTCATAAGAAGACTAATTGTTTATCAACAAAAGATGCTAAAACTAGAATTTGAATTGGTTATGTAGGTTTTGGAGATGAATTGCTTCGTTATTTTTAGACATAATTGTCTTTTTTGCCATATAATTTGTGACAAATTACATGCTAAGCACACAAAAACAGATCTCAATTGTCAAAAAGAAATAAAGATTAGAAAATCTTGAGCAATCCAACCAAAATAGATACAAGGGTATTTTTAGAATTTTTGAAATTTGAGGAGTATTTTGGGAATTTCCACAAATTAGAGGGGTATTTTGGTAATTTTCCCTAAGCTAAAAGGGGAATAATTTTAAAATGGAAAATCTTGAGCAATCCAACCAAATAGATACAAGGGTATTTTTAGAATTTTTGAAATTTGAGGAGTAGTTTGGGAATTTTCACAAATTAGAGGGGTATTCTGGTAATTTTTCCTAAGCTAAAAGGGGAATAATTTTAAAATCGAAAGAATCTTCTTTCCCTTGGAAAGCTTGCTAGACCAATGCCCTACCATTAAACTATTCCTTGTGACTTGTACATCAGTAAATCTTGGGTTTTGATATTTCCTGATCACATCCGGATCACACCTCATGTGTATCTCACATGGCGATCACATTCTAATTATAGAAAAAACCCCATTGTGATCACATCACAAGATAATCACATTGTGATCACAACCGAGCACATCCACGATTCGACGGCGTAGATGAGCGTTGCCCCAACCTTCGGACAGGGACCATTGATCCCCATTGGGGAGGTTCATGTCAACCCCCCCCCCCCCCCCCCCCCCCCCCCCCCCCCCCCCTCTCCCGGCCTGCTAGTTGAAAGTAAGGCTAGGTTCATACAAGTAAGTGAACGCTATGTTCAACCTCCACATATGCATATGATTTGGTTTTATTCATTTTTTGCATATGCTCTGATTAAGTTTCCTAAGTAGGATGTATAAGCTAAAATGCTTTCATCCATTTTTCTCTTCAGACACATGACAAGGTCATGGAGGAGCAAATAAATTTAGGATAGTCGTATAGCATATACACTATTGCATCCTACAGTTATGTACCTATATGGTAGGGTTTTGTTCAGCACATGTTGTCACAAGGGATACAACATGGTTTAGGAACTCATGGAGTTCGGTTTAGCTAGTATGGAGTAGCAAGAGTTATCAGGGTCCTCACTCATGTTGTCGAGTGTTTACAGTTACCTCCACAACAAATACACCTCGTACTTGATGGATTTCATTTTTTCGGACATCCTTATATGAGACATATTCCACATGTGGAGAATATGAGTCTCTAGACTGACACTAGCAGCCATTATTTCAATGATATGTCGTGACAAAGTCCCTAGGTACTAGCCAAATCCATTTATTAGAGCATTTTGAGTACATCATATCAGGAACAATTTCAGTGGCCAGAAATTGTCACATACCTAGTAAGATTTATTAAGGTTACAAGTATGGTTAAACAACTTTAACAGATGGTTGTTTACAAATGTAGCAAAGCTATGTTCTGTTAATGAACAAGTTCATTTGGTCCCTAGATGTCATTAATTTTCAGTTTCTATTATGGTCCAAATATGCTAGCACAACTTTCACGTAGAAAGTATTTAGTTATCTCCCTGTGGGCTGTGAGCATAACGTTTATCGTAAGCAATGGCAAGTATGATCATGATTATGCAGGTCCATATCTATTTTTGCTAAATGCATGCACACTAGTGTTATGGACCCTAGTTTAGCAAAGGCTGATTTGGAGCGGCATGCACATTCATTACATTGGTACCTTATAAAGCATTCAACACTATATGTGCAATATCTCTATGAGAGATTAATTATGGATCCACCAATCACTAACGAAGGTAATGTAGGTTTGGGTGCTTTGTAGATCGATGGACTAAAGTTAGCCAAGATGGTTGTTCCCAACATTGTTGATTACTGAGCAATGTTGCAAGGTTTAACAATCATTTTGGAGGATTGTCAGTAAACGGTGGGGATATACACATCTCAGTACTGCCAACCATCTTGAGAGGATAGGTAGACACGTAAATTAGCACCAAGCAATCCAATTGGAAAGGTTATCTCTCTAGTTGGAGTTTGCTTATCATGAAACAAAGCATGTTGTGACTAAGTTTATACCCTTCATGTTTAGGTCAGGTTCTCAACCTTGAATACTAGTTATGGTGGGGTTGTTTACGAATGAAGCAATTCAAGGACTTAATCTTGACTGATGAGTTATGTCAGCTTGTTACTTTCATGGAAAGTGGAAAGAGGTATTCTTTTCAACACCTCTTAGCTATTTCATTAGGAAAAATATGGACTCTCCATGGGCCTTGTAAGAATCCCTAATTTTAAGGAAGTATGTTGTGATTAAGGAAGACAAAGGAAATGATGGGGGCTATTTTGGTAGGTCATTTTCTAACCTTCAAGCTTAGAAAAGGTGGGGTAAGTAGTGACTAGGAGGCTACCTTTTCTCTCTAGCTTTTCAGCATCTCCTAGAGAAAAGGGGGTGTCATAAAGAGGGAGAGGGACCCTTGTAAAAAAAGAGAACCCCACCTTTCATTTTTTTCTAAAGGCTCGGCCAAAAATAAACCCTAAAAAATTTGAAAATTTTTGAAATTTTCAAAAGTAGTCATTTCCCCCCAAAAAGTGACCCCAAACCTATTCTAATATCAAAACATCATTTTTTGCCTCCAAAATCCCTTTCTCTCTCTCCATGTCTCCTCTTTTTCTCTCTCACTCCCCTTCCTCAAAGTAGCCATGCCCACCATAGCCAAGACCTGCTGCATCTCCCTCTTCATCTAAATGCTAAATCCTCCTTCTCACTCTTACAGAATTTTGCATCTCCCTCTCCATCTACCTGCTAAACTCTCCCTCTCATTCTCACACACTCCTGGATCTGCCTCTTCATCTACCTGCTAAACCCTTCCTCTCACTGTCACATTCCTCTCCTCTCTTCTTTCTATCCCTGTACCCTCTTCCATTGTTCACTGTCCTCCCTCAAAAATACTAAGATCTATAGCAACTACATCTTCAATCTTCCATTTCAATGTCAACATCCCCTCCCCTGACCCTACCCCTTCCCTCCCACTCAACTTACCCTATCAACCAAGCCCACCCTGATTACAAGCTAATGTAGTTGTCTTCACATCCACCTTTGCCTCTATTGCATCCCACAACACTAATACCCAACTTCTACAAGCTATGGAAAAGAATCTAGCTATGAATATTTCTTTTTCATGTAAGGTGGAGTCACATCACAAACTTTTTAGTTGGAAGGACAGAGAAGGGTATCCCTGCACCACAGGTGGAAACTCCATAGCCATAAAACAGAGATGGATCCCAAGCATAGGAAGGTCAAGTATGTCAAGCAATGGTGATGTTACTTTACACAAGGGCACTGGTTTCAAACCTGAGTGTATTTGAGGCAACATTTGAAGAATTTAGATTTGTACTCTATACATGCCAATCATGTATCCATAATGCTCAAAGCTATCAACATAGCTTTTTGTTTGTAATCTCATAAAATCATGTTTGAGGTGGTCTACAATGGACATTGGGTTTTGTAACAACAAGCGCTATGGCTTTAATATATGAAATCTTTGATCTTGCAAATTATTTTCCATGTAGCAATTTCTTTGAAGATTTGATTCTTACTGAGGGGTTTGATGCTTATACAAGTGTGTCACATGAATGCGGTAAATTCTTGGTGAATACTAGGGGTTCATAACTAATATAGAAAGTGTTGAACCAATGTTGAGAATTATGCTAGTGGGGAGGATTACCCATCACTCATAAGCCTGCATCAAGATGGGCCATGTAATTGCATCATGGTAGCATTTTTGAGGCTGCAAAACTATATCAACCAATGCTTCAAAGGTAGGGGCTAGTTGGTTAGTTTAGGAGAGGAGGCTGTTAAGTATGGAGCCTGATTTACCCTTTGTAATTTTATGTGGTAAAAGCGCACATTTGTAAGGCCCCCATTATGAGGAGAAGCCATCGTGCGTGAAGGACAATCACTCACCGGAAACCAAAATTTTCACAGACAAGAATCAGGGGCAACTTTAAAGGCCTCGGGGGCGGAGGCCCCCGAGACTTTTTTTTTGCCGGAATATTGTGGCCGGACGGCGGCCGGAAAACAACCGGTCGGTTGGCCGGTGGCCGGTAGTCAATGGCTGATGGCCGGTGGTCAGAAGTGAATTCAATGGCCGGTGGCCGGTGGCCGAATTCGAAAGCGGACTTTTCTTCTCAAGGGCGGCCACACATGGGCGGATTGGAGGGTCCGATTTGGACTTATTCGCACAAGGGCGGCTACACATGACTGTCTCTCATAAGAGAGGGCAGCCCTTTTGGCCTATAAAAGGAGGCCATTTCTACACACATTTCATAGTGTGTGAAGTTGATGCAACAAGGTGAGTGTGAGGTGGTGAGAGTGAAGCAAGGCGGGGGAGCTCCATTAAGGGTATAATCCCTTTGTAAACTACTTCTTATTTTGAAGTACTAAAGCCATTGAGTGGCTGCTTTCCCGTGGACGTAGCCCACATTAGGTGAACCACGTATATCGTGTGTACTCTCTCTCTACTCTATAATCTCGTGTATATAAATCTGTCTCTCTCCATTAAGTAATCTACTCAATTATCTATTTAGCTACGTCTTATTTCCTAACAGAGGCAAGGGTGCCTATTCATGCATTGGATGGAAAAGAGGCATGGGATGGGTTTAGAAAACCTTTATTATCTCTCTCTCTCTCTCTCTCTCTCTCTCTCTCTCTCTCTCTCCCCCCCCCCCCCCCCCCCCCCCCCTGCCCCCCCCCCCAATATCTCTTTGCTTTCAGCTAGCTAGCCATGTATGATCAATTATTTTTTCATAAACTTATAGAGTAGTGTTTTGTACTGATAGAATATTGGCTCCTTTATGGGTAGCTTCTTTAAGAATCAATTATCTCTCTATGTATCTCTCCTTTTTGGGCAGCTCTATTTCACTAGTAGGCCTTTGTGACACTAAAAAGTGTCTTGTACAACCAAGCAAAGCACCCCCTTTTTCTTTAGAGACCAAAACTAGAGTATACACACTATGGGGCACTATCCTGAAAATCAAAGGGGAGCTTGCAACGCGCCATGGTATGAGATAGCTATTATTGCATGGTTTGAGTGAAGTTTGAACATCCTGTAGGACCATGTCAACCATGCCAAAGCAAGCTGGCACAGATAGAAGGCAAGGCAAGGGATGCATAGGCCGTGGGAGGCCCAAAGAAAGCCTGCCACAAGGGAGCGCATTTGGGCCTTCCACAGGTCTATGGAAGGCCCAAATGCGCTCCCTTTTGGCAGGGGTGCATAGGCCTTGGGTTGCATTATCATAATCCTCTCATGCTAATTAAACTTGCATTCACCATTAGGCGCTTTCCTCTTTCAAATTATGCAAATCCATGGCCAATTGATGGTGATTGCAAGTGCACTTAGTGATTGGAGTAACTCTTAACATAGCTTTGCATTCCATCATGTTAAATTTTAGCAAGCCTTAGAGCACCATAGCTTTCATTATAGCATGTTCATCTTGCAATTTACGTGTGCATAAAATGCTCATGGAGGATTTTCTTTATAGCTCCTAAGAACAAAAATCGTCTAAACATTTCCCCATCGATTGTGTGTCCAAAAAGATCTTTGTTCTCAGCTTCATTTTGAACCCTTAACCTCAACATCTGGGATTCATTAGCTCATTTTAACCACCTCGGCTAAGTATAAGTGTGTGTGAGCGTTGACTATCCGTGTGGGAGCCACCTCCTCTCTAAGAGGCAAGCTTGAAGATAAATTGGTTATGCAATTGTTTATTTTTTATTTTGGCTTCATATTGAGAAAGTGCCAGGGCCACAAGCTTTGCTTATCAACATTTTCAGCATTTGTGAGCGTTACAACTTGCCCAATGCCTTGTACTCCACCCTGGCACCCTCTCATCACTGGCGAGCTCCTTGCTAGGCTTGCTTGTTGGCCACATGAGGCGTCTAATGCTGGCCACAACCTTGTGTTTGATTGGTTGCTCTTGATTGCAGTATGCTCCACACGAGAGGCATAATCCATCAAAAACTTGTCCCATTCCCGCCATGGCCAATAACTTGGTGCAAGTTCTCGACATCTTAGCATTTAACCCGCATTGTTTCCTCGTCAATTGCATTTGTTGGCTCTGTGCTCAATGTCTTTGACTAGCTCATTCTAGATGCCCTCACTCCCTCCATCAACCTCGAGATCAACCACCTTGCTTGTTTGCAGCCACATCTGCTCGTATTAAATCTTGTGGTGTGCCATTGCACATGCACTGTGAAGCTCTTTTTTTTTTGGATCTATTGTATTTTAGTATTTGAAGTTTGGCTTCAAGGCACAAGCCCCTCTTCCCACGATTAGAGCCTACCTTGAAGCTTCAAGCCACATAAAGCGTGCTCCCAAAGTCAACAAGCAACAAAAGTCTAACAAGAGGATCTTAAAGCTTTCAAAGGTATCAATGCCCCACCATCAAGAAAAGAATATGATTCATTTTTATTTCAAAGAGGTGCTTCACATAAAATTCTCTCTCATTTTGCATTAAATATTTGTGTTCAGGTACAATTACTATGTATTTAGCATATGTTGGAGAGGGGAAATGGGAAACACACAGGACACATAAACAAATGCCTCTCTATAGCTCAACATTTACACTGCACCCCAATTCACTCACAAATCACCTTCAAACGACACACTTGCACAAGAAAACCTCCGTTTGCACACAAGATGATGCACACATGCCTAGATGGAACAACACATCGCACTCACATTCCACCACACACAACAACAATCTGACTCACTCTCTCCACACACAAGAATCCCCGCTTTGAATGGGCACACGCCTGCAAAAAGATGACACACAAACACAAGACGAGAGCAAGAGAAAGAGAAGGGGACAACCGGCACCAAAACAAGGCAATGTAGGCTTCACTTCATCAAAAAACACCTTTACACAGGCATGAGCACCAAAACCATGGCCGGCTCGGCAAACAACACACACCCCACGCTTCACTTTGCAAAAATGTTCATGGAGGCAAGCCCTCATTGTCTCCCTGCTACTCCGATGGCTTCATAAGATATTCAGCTCTGCAAGCACATTCTTTTGCGAGAACAACCTCCAAAAAACACCGTTTTGCTCTATCGAAAAAACTATGGTCTACCAAAGGACCCCTCAAATGAGCAAAAAAATTGCTTTCCATAGAGCTCCCAATCCTTCTTTAGTAACTTGCACCAAATTGGCCCACCTTTGCTTCGAATTTATTAATTTTCTCTCTCTCTCTCTCTCTCTCTCTCTCTCTCTCTCTCTCTCTCTCTTTGCCATTCCATGCTCCAACCTCTTAAAAAAAAAGGGGGGGGGGGGGGGGGGGGGGGGGGGGGGGGGGGGGGGGGGGGGGAGGGGCGCTCTAGCGCCAGCGCTAATGCCTCATCAACCTTGCCTTCAAGAATATTGGAGGGACCCAAATCCATGTGAACCCCAACCATCATCGAGGTGCCACATCATCACTGAATCGTTCAGACACTTGTCGGCCACCACCAACTACCAATGATGACCATTGCCGATGTCACACACTTGTCAAAACCTCCCACCAATTGCGCCCAATAGAGTTGACCTGTGCGCATAGGCAACATCGCATGAGGAGATGCCATAGCCACAAGCCACAAGAGAGAGCTCACACCCTCTCCTTCTTCTCATGCTCTATACACTAGGCATGTTGCACCCTATGTACCCTGATTTCCAGGCCTCTACCAATGCATGTGGGCTCATTTGAGTGCCATGTGGCATGCCCTCATTGAGCAGTCCCCTAAAGGCCTCAAAGCCTACATAAAAAAGACTTCTTTAAAAAAAACTCTTTTTTCCAATCTTCAGTGCCCTACAACTTCCTACTCACATGTTCAATGCCCCAGCCGTAAAATTACACTAGAGGCTGCCAACCTGTTGTACTGCCAAGGGCAAACCCAAGGGAGGTCAAGGAGGGCTGACTGCCAATTGAGATAGGATCCTAGGGGCAAGGCCTTTAAAGGGAGGTTGGGTAGAGATCAAGGCACGACAGTTCCCTCAAACTCACACTAGTATCAGAGCCTCAAGATATTCCAAGAAAGGAGGAGGGAGTGGTCTTCCTTTGCATGTTCATGCAATTCATGCACAAGTCGGGGAAGACGACCGTGTGCAAGAGGGCTTGGGAAGAGGTTGAAGGGGAAATCGGGGCGTGAAAGGCCTCTTGTGGCGGGGAGGGAAGGCTCAACCTCCACCAAACCATGAGCTGGTGAGCTCGCCGAGGGCGTGGGGCTGAGAACAACCAAAGCCGTCACATGTGGCAAGTCCAAAATGCAGCGCAACGCTCTCTCTCTCTCTCTCTCTCTCTCTCTTCTTCCTCACAATCGAAGCCAAAAACCGTCATCGCTCTCTCAGTTTCTCCTTTACACATTAAGTGCCCAAAGGCCATTGGCCTTAGGCTAGTTACCCACGGGCAGAGCTCCCCATATTTTATCTTGAGTTTTGGTATCCAAAATTCACCAAGAGCCATCATCTCGGGTGACGACGAGCTGCAATAGAGAAATCTAATCAATTTAAGAAAATTTAGTTAACTATTTCAAGGGCACAAAGTCGAGAGATACAAAAAAACTCAGGCATGGAGATTTGATCTTGACAAATCATTCAATTAAAATCAAACAAATCTTGCTGATCGTTCTCCAGGTAATTGGGTGCTTTGGACAATATCTTGGCAGATAGTTTAGTCAATTATTTTGTTGAGTGTCAATGTCAACTCTGTGCAAATTCAACTAAAAAAGGTGATTGTTGTCATCCGTCCACGTTTTTTGGAGCAGTTACGGTGTTGATTTTGGTATCCACTCCATTCACAACAACTTCTTCTTGGCAAGGCCATGTACTCGACTACTAGTGGTACAAGGTACTTTTCATCACGGTTAATTTTTGGTGTCTCGAATACATAGTACAACTATGAACTTTTGATATCCAAGCCATTGCTTAGAAGGGGAGCTTGTTCCAAGGGATGTTTGTCAAGACAAATTTCAAGGTGTAAGTATAACCAAGAACTAGTGCAGACAAGGTTGTCGAGCAACACCTGCAAGTACATGCAAGGCCTGCGGCTTGATCGGTAATATTGTGCCTTGTATGCTCCAAGTTCTCGGCAAGACCGACCATTAACTACAATCCCAAAAAGCTATCAAGCAAGTTTGCTAGGGTATGGCTCTTAGGCAAGTTGTTTGCCAGTGATGCACCCAGACAAGTTTATGATCCAGCTATTGTCAGCACATGTGATACAATGGGTTTTCACAAGTACTTGGTAGCAGGTACATATGGTATAATATTGGTAGGTATGCTTTGTTTATGCAATTATTGTCCATATTTTTATACTTCAAATGCAATATACTATTTGACAAGGTCGATAATGATGATTTTAACCTTGTTTAATCTACCACGCACATCAACTACATTATGGGAGCAAGGCTCCAGATACTGACAGTCAAGAAACTGACTTCTATATTACATTAGCCATTATTTTTGATATCTCCTCTGCTACTTGCCAAGAGGAGGGAAAGAAATGCTTTCAGAAAGAATTGCTCCATGCATTGGATGCATAATAACTTTTTGTTTTTGTACCAGCTTACAAGGAGCAAACATAGTAAACAAAGCACATTGCATGAACTACGGATCCCCTGGTCCATTATACTTTGTCTTTATGCATGTGGCCACATGATATGGTCTCACTTATTTTGGTTCAATCACCCATTATACTTTGTATTTATGCATGTGGCCACTTGATATGGTCTCACTTGTTTTGGTTCAGTCACCCATCTAACCAATTTGGGGTCTCTTGTAAAGACATCTCTTGTTCTCTGTTCTTGTCTTGGAGAAAATCCCAGTGGAATCCTCTCTCATACATGCTCTGGATCATTTTCGGTGAAAAGTGAGTAGAGATTGGAGTACCCTTGTACATATACCTTTCTAGGTCAATTGAATCAACAAGTTTGTACTCTTGTCCATACTCCTTGAATGCAAAGAGATTCTTATGGTTGATCAACTCTCAAGCATAGGGTTCTCCACACTTGTAGAAGGTATGTTGATCCACATTTGTGAACCTACACAAGCGCTCATGTGAATAATCTGTTAGAACTCTCATGGCTTTGTTGGTTTTGATGAATGTCACATTGGATTTGCTAATGAGAGGATGTCTCTCCTCTAGATGCATATCTCTAAGTTGAGTAGAAACCCTTGGTGGTGGATGATTTGTCATTGTTAAGGCTCACTCAAAACTCTCAAGAGAGTCTTTCACAAGACCATTTTGGCTAAGTGCAACTTATCCCTTTTGTTCCCTGGTCAGGTCTCTCAAAAGTCCGTACTATGTCACCTCTTGGTCTCTGGAAAGTGGTTTTGGTTACCCTAAAAGTTTTGAATTAGGAAACCTAGAAAAAATCAGCTTTAAAACCAAAGATAGTCTAAATGTGTTCTATTGCTCAAAACTTTCTTCTTGGCTTTACCTAACTCCATTTGGAAATGTGTATCAAAAGCTAGAGAAATTTTGGTAAACTACACTTGAAAGTAGTACACAAAAAAGTCTCAAGACCCAGACACAGGAAGTTTAGCTTGTTTCGTGGACTCCAAAAGGTAATTTCTACTCAAACTTGAGATTTGAGGTGTCGTCAAGTATATCTACAAGGTCATCAAGTATGATTCCCCCACTATGAAGAGGTATATGGATCGAAATCCATGTTCTTCTATCAAATGTTGACTCCAAATTTTGACAATAGGTAGACAAGGTTATCCACATGCTCTGTATCAAATTTTCAAAAAATTCTAAGGTTGGGATATATGGATCATGATCCATGTTTAACCAGACCTTGACTCGATCTCTCGAGAGCTTGTTGCACACTATGTCCACAACCTAAATCTCAAATCTTTTTGAATTTGGACATGTTTTTCTAGATCAAATACCCAACCCTAGTTCTGTTTTGTAGTTTTGAGTCTGTCACCTATTTTGCTGCCTTGTAATCCAAATTTGCTCAATTGTTTTCAAAATTGTACTTGGGGATATGTTTTCCTGATGTATGCAGTATAGTCTGGAAATGTTTTAGGTCAAGATGTAACCATGGATATATGGATAACAATCCATGTTTCGAGGCAAAATTGACTTTTCTTGACACCGTTAGGATTGACATGACTAGTAGATGCTATGGCAGTAAAAGCTTGGGGTTTTGACCTCTCGATTGAAAACTAGGTCGATTCTTGAACTTTCTTATAGTGATTGGAAAATTTCAACGTTTTGACTTGGGTTTTGATGTCCAAATGAGATGAAAATTTAGGGTTAGGCTAGAAATATGTACAACATGGTGGCTAGATTTTGGTTCAAAAGTTTGCAAATGGTACATGGATCACGTTCCATGTTTGGAGATCTTCTGAGACCAAATTTGAACCACTTGTAGATGAGGGTATTTCTATGCTATCCCCGCAATCTTTTTGGATTTAAACAAGAAAAACTCAGCCAAAAGTGAAACCCTAAGTTCATTTTGGTAGTTTTCCACTTTGAAGTGATGTTGGCCTTTTTTATGAGTTTTTTGGACCTTTTTGACAACCCTCGTTTTGGATGTTTTCTTCACAATGGTCTCTACTACTACAAGCTGGTTTAATTTCTGTCCAAAAATTCAAATAAGGTGCATGGATTGTGATCTATGTTTGGTCACTTTTGGAGTAGATAGCGTACCATGTTTGTAGCTTGCTCCCAAAATGTTTTTGAATTTGGATCAGTTTTGCCAACCAAAAGTGAAATCTTGAGTCTATTGCGATAGGTTTTGACAACCTTCTGACTTTTGCTCTTTTGGCCATTTTTTTAAACTTTTTTGCAAATGCTTCATTTGGGAAAAGTGTTTTTCTATGTCTCATCTATCTGCTACTCAAATCTTAGCCAAAAATCACGATGCGAGACATGGATCACAATCCATGTTTAACCTCCTTTTGACATGAAACTATTGGAATTAGGGTTGCAGAGAAACGCACACAGCTTGGAGAAGACGAAGGAAGCTCACGACACACAATGGCGAGTGTATTGCTTAGTGTGCAATGGAAAGATAGATAGCTCTAGAGTGATGGGCGTATACACAATTCTCGGGGGGAAAAACCTCCTAAAGAGGGAAAAAATGCCCCGACGTCCTAGTGTGTTCACACACATCACTACCACATGTATATGGTAACAAATCCCCCCTAGAGTGATGCGGTGAACGAGAGCTGCCACATGAGTAAAGGGAAGTGCCATGCCCTGAGGACATGATCAGTCCACAAAGGGGAATAAGCCCAACACTTTGCGGAAAGCTTCAAGCTTCGCACAAGACAATGCCTTTGTGAAAAGATCTGCAAGGTTGTCCTGTGTTGGCACATAAGTCAAGCTGATCTCTCCTGATGAGAGTCTCTCCCTGACATAGTGGTAATGCACCTCAATGTGCTTTGTGTGAGCATGAAAAACTGGGTTCCTCACAATTGCCAATGTGCTCTGACTGTCATTGTAGATAGTGTTGGCAGTGTCCTGTCCAACACCCAAATCAACCATAAGGCCTCTGAGCCATACACACTCAACCGTAGCTGTGAAGACTACCCTGTACTCAACCTCACAACTCGAAGTGGCCACAGTAGGTTGCTTCTTGCTCAACCATGATATACATGAACTACCAAGCGTGAAACAAAAACCACTTGTGGAGAGTCGCGTGTCAAAACAACTAGCCCAATCTGAGTCCGAAAAAGAATGTAAGTCTGGCGGCAATGATCCCCCCTTGGGATAAAACAAAGCCAAGATGTAAAGTGTTACTAAGGTAGCGGAAAATCCTCTTGACAGCCTACCAATGCTTAGACCCTGGGCTATGCATAAATCTGCTGACCTGTGAGACTGCAAACTGAATATCTGGCCTCGTGTTGCATACATAAATGAGGCAACCAACAACAGTTTGATAAAGAGTGACATCAGCAGAATTGCCAGCATCATGTAGACTCAACTTCAAACCTGTTTCCATGGGGGTAACAATAGGTTTGCAATACTCAAGTCCAAACTTACATAGCAATATCTCTATGTAACTCTTTTGACACAAGGAAATACCACCATCACACTGCTTAAATTGTACACCCAAGTAATGATGCAACAGTCCCAAATCTTTCATCTTGAAAGTAGCATTCAAATCAGCCTTAAATTCAGCAATATGTCTCTCATTTGGTCCAGTGATGAACAAATCATTGACATAAAGAACCACAATGAGAAGTACATCACCCTCACGCTTTACATACAATGTGCTTTCTATTGGACTGTTACGAAAGCCTTGTTTAACCAAATGAGTGTCAGCTTTCTCATACCAAGCACGAGGAGATCGCTTCAACCCATACAAAGCCTTCTTACATCTGCACACTTTGTCCTCGTGTCCTTTTATGACAAAACCACGCGGCTGCGTTACATAAACTTCCTCAAATATGTCATCATTCAAGAAAGCAGTAACAATGTCTAATTGATGTACATCCCAACCAAAATGAGCTGCCAATGCACATAAAACGCACAATAGTCATACGACAAGTGGGAGCAACAGTCTCTTCATAATCTATGCCTTTTTCTTGTGCATAACCGTTTGCAACAAGCCGAGCCTTATGGCGATCGATCTCACCATCCGGCTTGCGTTTCAACTTGTAAACCCACTTCGTACCAATGGCTTTTTTGCCAGGAGGCAAATCACATAAAGTCCATGTGTCATTTTCTTTAAGTGCATCGTATTCTGATTGCATGGAAGCAGCCATCCAATTTTTTGAATTATGTGCTTCATCAAAAGACAGAGGCTCCTCAACATTATGTAAGGTAGACACAGCCAAAGCATAACAATCTCATGCATAAGATGGATAGCGAGAGCCTGAACGAGTACGACTAGACAAAGGTGCATCCAATTTACTGTCACGCAAAGTGTGGACCAGCCATTTTGGCATACCTCTAGCCTGCTCATTTTGTCCCCTTTCCTCATCAAGTACATCATGTACATCTGCATCACTAATAGGCTGATATGTAAAATTTTCAGAAACCCCCATAGGCTGTACATTTGCCTCATTGAAACTTACATTCGTATTTCCATCACTGAAAAGAGGCAACAAAGTGTCATAAATGTCCTGTGAGCTTACATTACTGTCTCTAGTACATGACAGCAAGGGCTGAACAGAATCTTCCACAAACACTACATCCCGTGAAACCAGAATACATTTTGTTTGCGGATGATACACCTGTAACCTTTGCTTTTTGCACTATAACCAACAAAAATACATTTGAGAGCCTTATCATCAATTTTCTGCGTTGTGTGTTTGTAGCACCTGCATATATCTGTGTCGATGGTGGAGAAGCCGGTGTAGAAGCTTCTTCAAAGGCTTGGAGATGGCATGAGGGCAGGAACATTATTCTTTGGTAGAGGGCATGTATCACCTCATGTGAAGGTTGAGAAGACACGTCATCAGGGATTTCATTGACGTAATCACAATCGTGTGATTACGTTAATAACTCTAGTATTTACACAAGAAAATCACGTGATCACGTTAATTGTTAACGTGATCTTGATGGTGACCTGCAAAAACCAATAGAGCTGGTAGGTCCATCGAGATTTTTCATTTTCCCGGCGGGCTGTAGTGTTTTACCGGCGGGCCCACCAGGAAAATGGGAAAGCCCGGCGGGCCAGACTGTATATAGTAAACCTCTTCTTACTTTGGCATTTTAACTAGGCAAATCCCTGGGGAGTATATCCGAGCGCCGGGTATAGTCATCTCCTTGTGAATTGACCAAAGGTTACAGAGTCACAGGTCCTTTTCTTGGGCCAAACGTGATTCTTAATTTGGTAACCACTTCTAAACATATTTAAATCCTTCACCGAACATAAAGGTACTAAACCAAAACAATTGAGAATTTGGAGAGTCATGCTCATTGTGACGAAGCCATTGGTCCATAAAAGGGCTGTAGTTGGTTTTAGAAGATGATCATATTTAAATAACGAGTTGATAGTCAAGGGTCGGATGCCCTGTATTAGTGTACTGGGTATATAAAGATCCTTGAAGTCTTGCATTTTTCCACATCATAGATTTGAATTGATATACATTTCCATTGCACAATATGAGAGCTATAATCCTTAATTGGGTGAAAGTAGCTTTTATATATTGAATTGGATGCATAAGGGGGCAACAATCCTTGATTGGGTACAAGTAGTCCTCAATTGTGTAATTGTATTGAATATTTCATTGCCTTGTTTTATGCATTGGTTTATATAGGGAGTGAATTATGTATTATATTTAAAAGATTGTTAGTGCATGAGATGGTCAATCATCGACATTATTTCTTTCATGTGTGTTTTGCAAATAATTATCATCATTTCAATGTAAATGTTGATGATTCTTTGTAGCATGTGAAAATAGTTGTGTCTTATTGTTTTCAGATGGCAGAGGATATATAACTAATCATTAGATTTATAATTACATTGACAATTTCATATTATTTTTGTTTCCATAATGTCATGTAGAGAGTGCATTGCAATGTGTATGTTCTCTCAGAACATATGTGGTCGATATGTGGAATTGACTAGAGTGCATTGCAAATCTCATATTGTGTAGATTTGATTGCTTTCTTAGTGATTGTTTTTCTAATATATTGAAAAGTTTTTTTATTTATTTTAAATGAACATCTAGTTCTTATGTCTGCAGTATTAAATTGAAAGCAATGGAGAAAAATGTCGGCACCAGTGACACGAAGAAGACAAAGAATTAAAAAGCCCCTAGCAAACATGGGTTTTGAATCTCAAATCAAAATGATTGTATTTCATCCATTGGAAGTTGTTTAGTAACTTGATCACAACCTCTTTTTGTTTCCATAAATATGATCACTTTACTTCCATCCATCATTCGCTTTAGTAAATTGCCACGCTTTAGTAAATCTGGCAATTTATTCTAGCAATTTTGAGAATGAGAAATACTCAAAATTGCCAGAATAAATTGCCAGATTTACTAAAGCGTGGCAATTTACTAAAGCGAATGATGGATGGAAGTAAAGTGATCATATTTATGGAAACAAAAAGAGGTTGTGATCAAGTTACTAAACAACTTCCAATGGATGCATTTGCAGCTTTATCTATCCATGATGATAAGAGTCAAGCTGAACGAGATTGGCTTCTTTTTGAATTTAGATCTAGCAATAGCCCTATAATGACAACAATAGATGGATATGAAGGACATAAATCACAAGAAAGAAAAACAAACAACAAAGACCGCACTGACATTGACAATGAGGTGATGTCAGAGAGGACATGAATTCGGAGGGGGGGAGTGTTGACCCATGGGTCAACAACACGACATAACTCAATTTCCCATATCAAAGTCTTGTTTTTTTGATAGTTATGATATGATGCGGATTATGGTTAAAAACATCATTTATAATGAGTAGTTATTCTACTTGTAGAAGCTAGGGTGCAATGGCACTTTATCCTAAGGCTACTTCTTGACTCCTCGTTCCATTGGAGATTCAACTGCACCATCACAATTGGCTCGGAGAGAGCTACACAACAATGCAAACATTCCTTGCAAATTGGAGCACATGTGCTAACGCATCTACGAGCTATTTGTGGTTGTAAGTGTATCAAATGATGTTTGTTTTTTGCGTGCAAGTAGTCATTATAATTGTAGCGACACTACGTAGCTCCACAACGAAGATAGTCATTGATCTCTCTCTCTCTCTCTCTCTCTCTCTCTCTCTCTCTCTCTCTCTCTCTCTCTCTCTCTCTCTCACGACCCCCTCTCTCCTCTCGACGTACCTACAAAGATGGTCATCTCTCTCTCTTTCTCTCTCTCTCTCTCTCTCTCTCTCTCTCTCTCTATGTGTGTGTGTGTGTGAACAGAAAACACCGAACGTGCCCGATTTGGGCCCTCTATGATATTAAGCTGTAGCCCACGCCGGGCTTTGGGGTTTTCCCAAAGGGCCTGCAGGGAAAACGCAAAAGCTCGACGGGGCCCGTCGGGAAAACGCAATAGCCCAGCGGGCTTTTTGTGGGTTTCTAGGTTGCTCTGAACCGGCTTGTTTGTGATCATGTTAACTGTGATTATGTAAATATATCAACAAGACCTTGTGATCACACAAATGTTTTGGTAATTACGTAAATATTAAATCCCTGCAGGTCATAAGCACATCTATAAGTGTCCTGGAAGAAGAATATGTTGTCTGTTGCTTGTCCATGTTTGAAGACCTCAAAGACTACCATAAGTGTTTTACATATCTTTCTAAGCATAATGCAAGAGAGGTCAGGAGAGCCAAGGAACAATTTTATGGTGCCCGTTAGGGTTTTTACCATGTATTGCTCACTCAATCTCTCGCCTGCCTTCAAGCCTGGCAGCTTCGGGTAGTTGAGCCACGTGGGGTGGCTTCTCTTCAATAGTTCATGTTCCTTCCATGTCCGTATCCTTGGTAGAGGGCCAAAGCTAAGGTCATCTTTGATCATTTTAGACGCCTCTACCAAATGAACTAAATACTATGGGTATTTAGTGAGCCATGCCTGCCAAACAGCCAAAAACACGCATGTTCTCAATAGAAGGCTTTCTATCATGCCATGCTTCATATGGAGTAATAGACTGCAAAGCTTTTGTAGGACACCTGTTAAGTACATAAGTGGCACACATGATGGCATCAAGCCAAAAAGAATGCGGCAAAGCTTGACTTTTGATCATACATCATGCCATTTTCGTCAGTGACCTATTTTTCCTCTCAACAACACCAGGTGTATAAGCCACTCTACATTGGTGTTTTATCCCACGACTAGCCAGAAATGCATTAAATTCATGAGACAAATACTCCCCCCCTCGATCGGAATGGAAGGTTCCCATAGTACATTTCGAGACATTTTCAGCCATAGCTAGAAATTGTTTGAAGCACATAAAAACTTCGAACTTCGCTTTAAGCGGAAATACCCATGCATTCCTGGAGTAATCATCAATGAAAGTCACGAAGTAAAGGTAATTGCCCAAGGACGGAGTTTGCATGGGCCACAAACATCACTATGCACAAGCTGCAACCTGCATGTGGCCCGAACTGGACCATCCTTTGGAAACTTAGAACGCTGCATCTTACCCAAAATACAGCCTTCACAGACATGTTTGACAGGTGCTTCAAGAGGCGGCAAAGAAGCAACCATATCAGATTTCTGCAAACGCAGTAAACTAGAAAAATTCAGATGACCAAAACGTACATGCCAAAGTTTTGCATCTGAAATACCCCTTGAATCTGCAACAGCATTTGCAAAATTTTGTCCACAGATCATGAACTATACATCTGTCATCCACAAATTTGACTACAAGTCCAAGTCTAGCAAGTGCGGATATAGACAAGAGATTCTTTTGATCCCAGGTACATAAAGTGCATCAACAAGTGTGAAGGAACTGCAATTTGTAGCAGTAAGCACAATCTTTCCAACTCCCTGAACCGGATAAGAGGCATTGTTGGCACAAGTGACTGAATTCCCATGAGGGACAAACTCGAGAGAGGTGAACAATTCACGATCTGAGGTAATGTGCTTTGTAGCACCACTATCGAAATACCACACATGTGAATATGCAACAACTAACAAGCATGCATCATGGACAACAGGATTGTAAGTGCACTCTGCGCTAAAAGCCCATTCTGCATCAACATCAGCAACACATTCTCCTTTTACAGAAGACGCAACAATGGCTGCATTTGTAGTGGAACCAGCATTTGCAGTGAAATCACCCTCTTTCTTCTTCGCCTCTTTGGCCTTCAACTTAGGACACAACTTGATCAAGTGATCATTAGCTTTACAATAATGGAAACGCATGTTCTTTTTGCCCTTATCACCATAATTGCCAGACGAAGTGCTGCCAGCAGAAGCATTAGGAACAGAAGTTTTGCCACTCGCAGCAAAACCATAAGAAGTTGTTGCATTACTGTTAACACCCTTTCTTTGAGAAGCAATAAAAGCCTAATCAACTGCACGCTGTTGTGCCGCTTTGCTTCACGATGGAATAAAGATTAAAGAGAAGCAATAAAAGCCTAATCAACTGCACGCTGTTGTGCCGCTCTGCTTCCACGATGGAATAAAGATTAAAGAGAAGCAGAAAATGTCTATTTGAAGCTCACACATTTATTGAGCACTGACCAGGGCTCGAAAACAAGCAAGGAGATCCATAAAGTGTATGGTTTATGTGGTTATGAAGGCCTAAGCGTGGAGATTTTATGCTTGAAGAAAAGGTTTTACATGTGAAAGGGCTCTTAGGACATATAAGGCAACTTTGGTAGAGGAAGACATGTGGTTAGTGGTAAAAAGGAAAGTGTGTGAGAGACTTCACATCTCTGCATGGAGGCCGAAAAAATCTCAATCTGTAAAATTTCCATAAAATAGGTTTTTGGACAAAACGGGCAGGGAAGGCAAAAGGAAAGGGTGTTTTGAACATTTTTGCCTCTCATGCACAGAGGCTAATTCTGCACCGATTAGGAGATATTCAAGTTTTTGTACTCTGCTGTATTAGCGGGGAGGAAGCCATAAGCTTTGAGCACTCTAATCCTAAGCCAAGCTTCCATAGCCCACTCTCATCCAATCTTCCATAGCCAATCTAATTAAAGACACCATAAGCGACTCTAATCCAAGCTTCCAAGCCACTCTAATCATGAAGGAGTTTAAATAATGTAAGCAGCGGTACTGTTAATGATAATCAAGCTTCAGGATCTTGTTCAAGCTGTTAATTTCAAGCTTTATCTACATTCATTGTGTCTACTGCAACTGTCTTCCTCACACCTCTCACAACCAGAGGTCCCGCGCCTTCCCGGCTCACCTTTCAAACACAAATCCCCCGACATTCTTGGTGAACCGACGCGAAACGAGCCGGGGTGGGTGGGAGGTAAAGATGGAGATGCCAGAACAGTTAAAGCAGTTTATTGAAGATTTTTAGTGCCAATGGATTTGATAAAAATATGGCAGTTACAGATTTGCCAAAAATGATATCTACATGAAGCAAAAGCCATGCAAATAAAAAAGCAGATTGATGATGCAGTGGAGATCGCACTTGATGCCGTACATGAACATTATGGAATTTTTCAAGGACATGATCCAGATGGACTCCTTGCATGCTATTAAAGCGGAGATGAAGAGCCGAGGAATTCAGAAGATCGGATGATTTCGAGTTTTGAAGAAGTGGTAACCTCCAAATTTAAAGGTTAAGGTTCGAGAACTTGCCAGAAACATATCCCACATAGTGGACTATTTTTGTTGATGGGTTTGTTCATGAAAGCTCAAGGAATATTGAGTTGGCAATGAAGGAGATTACCGAACGAAGCCATATTGTTTTCTATAAAGGTGAAGGGGATCAGATGAGCTTCTCAACTATGATGAATTCTGGGAGCATATTTCTGCAAGAAGTAAAGCAAAGAAAATGCAGAGTTAAAAGTAGCAGATTCAAGTTGAGAGGAAAGACCATATTAGGTTATTTTGGTAAAAATCTCACATTATGGGAATCTCCAAATCGACCGAATTCATGTAATTTGGGAATTTTCCACTTAAAGTGGGAAAAATTGAGGTGTGTGGCTAGTAAATAAAGTGAAAATCTCATAGGATTGTGGTGTTGATAAAACACCAAAGTCAAGACGATGTACAACACATGGATTTGAATAATAACTATAAATTACATAAAACAAGGAAGACCCAAAAAAAGATTTTGTTTACAAATTGACTAGTATAGTCACATAGAAGCTCCACATAATTCTACTCACATTTGATACCATATCTGAACTTTGATCCAAGTGTGGCTGATGTGCACGAGTGAGGCCTTCTTTTGGCTTTTAGAGCATGTCTTTCTGGAATCTTTATTCTAGAAAATGTCCTTCTTTGTTGGGTCGCCAGGACAAAACAATTGTATCTATAGTTTCCAACACTTGTGGGTCCTTATAGTTGACAGCCCCAATAACCCTTCCTAACAATTACTGTAAGCTTGAGTATCTGTCATCCCACTTTTTTCTCGCGCAAGGTGCCCAATATTGAATCAAGAGTTTTCTGTAGTTTGGTGATGTAGGCTCATTATCAATGTCAGATAAAGCCATTGCAAGCCACCCTGGATAGATTTCTGTGTCACTCGGAACAAGCATAAGAAAGTCACCTTGGTGCACATCAGACATAGGGTCAAACTCTTCCCTTGGCCTATCTCGTTGAGGCCCACAAAAATGATCGTTCAACTCTTCAAGGCCTAGGAATCTTTCTGCTCCTTGTTGCAAATTCATTGTAGTGCTTTGTAGGTGAGAATATTCTTGAGTTTTTGGCCAAAACATTTCATACAAGACTCCCTTTGATATGATTGCTTTTCCAATCTCTTCAATTACCTTACTTCAATAATCTATCACGGGTCTATAATATCGCGGAATACTTGAACCATTCCCTAAATTTTTCCAAAATTTTATATAGTTCTTTAGCCCCAAAATGACTTCTTCGTGGGCCTTGACATACTCCGCCATTTGTACTAGAGGTGGATCTCCATGTGGTAACATTGGCTTGCCTTCTGTGTCTGTTTTCCAAAGGCGAATACTTCCACTCCAACTTGATACACCTACATGTGCCTTATATTGCATCATTGGTGTCTCATCCTGCATAAAGAACCTGAACTGAAGCGGTTTGGAATGTCCAACAAGTATGTCTTGTCCATCACAAAGATAGCCATCACAATATTGCTTGAAATCGGGGATCTTTGTGAGAAAAAATGGAGCTGGAGATGAAGATGAGCTGTTTCGTAATGTATCCATCAAATGTGGCAAAGTATAGGTTTGTGTAACTCTCAACTTCTCTAAAAACCTACTAAACATGGCGTCTATGTCCTCATGTGTATGCCCAACCATTAAAAATCCCAGCTGGATGGTTTTGAAAACACCCCTTGCAACAAGCATTGACAAATAGGCAAATAAGTATCGATTTTTGTTTTCCCCTGCACAATTATCCAATTGTAGCAACAAGTTCTCTGGCAATCTGCGAAATGTTGACCCCAATTCCTCTTCTGCAATTTCTGACGACTGCACAATGGGCTCTTTTCCATCACTCAAGTTATGGTAGTCCAAAGCATCCCTTGAGTTCAAAGCATGTAGTAGTGAAATATTGATCCTTGGAAGTCCATTTGTTACTAGATCACCAAGAGGATGCTTATCTATCCTCTCGAGGTTATGTAAACAATTAGCAATTGAGCCAATTGTAAGATTTGGATCAGCTGGCCACAAACCATTCAAGACAAAGTGTCCGTAATGACCTTCTCCATGTCCATGAGTGATCATGCCAATCAATGCCACCTGCAGATTATATCCTGAATCCACACCCTTGGGAACAATGTGTAATCTAGGAATGGCAGTCTTCTTTTGATCCATCTTATCATGGATTATGCATACATATTTTTGTGGTTGAGTTTCTGAATACGTGCGCCATGCATAATATAGGCTTCTGCAACTCTTTTGTTGTGCCATGTGAACTTCTCTCTCCCTCAAGAAAGAGCTCTCTCTCTTCAAGAGAAGGTTTAGCTTCTAACCTTGCCTTGATTGAGCTACAAATATTGCACTTAGAGAACTCACTCGTCTTTGTTAAAGTGACATGTGGGTACTCTTTGTTCCAAATTCTACCAAAAGAAGATTGGGATAGCTTCTTCTCATAGCCCATTTGGTCAAGTGTCGTGTTGATTTCACATAAAATATCCACTTGTTTGTATGTTGATGGAATCACCAATTGAGTCTCTCTTGAGCCATCTAGCAGTGTTCTACTTCTATGTGGCATCTTCTCAGAGTTGTTTTCCACAAACTCATTTAGTAGTGCTCTTGCTAAACTAGTATGTTGAAGTCCCCTTCTCAATGTACATGTGTTCCCATGTACATATTGGCACACACCATTTTCAAAGTTCTCCTTGTATCGATAAAATGATGTCTTTGGTATTCCATGTAGCTCATACCATGCTCTACAACAAACAATAGAGCCATTTAGCCGAATTGGTATCGTGACTTCTCATCTTTCTGATAACATATAGAAAGAACATCATAAACATAATTAGTGCGTGATTTTTGAGACTCTCCCCAAAATTGTTGTCGTAACCTTGTCACCATATCACGATCTGCAAATTGGCAGCATTTTTGTGCACAACAATCAATGCATGATACCCTTTGAATTGATTTGTTTGAAAGGTAAAAAGTCGAAGCTAGTGCTGCTTTTGATTTTTGAGTCCTGTTCATGAAAGTGTATCGTCTCTTCCTTGACAACTGGACAACATTACTCCCATCAAGTTTTTTTCCAACATTGCCATCGTTGGATACATCCTCATATGTAGCATGCATGTGCCATCAACAGGAACAAAGCGTTGTAATGGGCTCCCATTCAACATTGTTGTCTGCTTGATGGGCCACTTTAGCAAAGTGATGCTACCCACTTCAACCACATCATCAATGCTTGCATTTTCTCTTTCAATACCCACACCCACACAATCAGGACCAAGTTCCTGAAAGTTGACATAATCATGTGGAAATACATATAAGATGGTCCCTTCATTCATGGTTTGCATCATTGTGTCATCTTTTAAAAGGACCCTCTGATTTCTCCAAGACTCTCGAATCATTGCTTCAAATTCTGGGCTTGTCATAGGTATTGCATCTGTAACTAGAGGATCAGAATGATCATGTTCTTCATCACCATTGTAGCTTTCGTGTGGATCAATTAAGTTCCCATTTAATACAAAAGATTGCAAAAGAAGCTTTGACCATCGAACAGCACTCCATAATGAGCCTTGGAGAGATGAAGTATCCATTGTAGGAAAAGGTAGGACCACATCCTTCAAGCATTCCTCCACTAGTATGGAGACATTTCCCAGCCCTATCTTTGTACCACCACAAGTGGAATCTGGATCTGTTCTACACACACAACCAATACCAACGATTTCATTGTCAAGTATCATATGTACTTTCTCCCAGATTCGAAGTCCATCCTGTAAGTAAAAAGATTACATTGTTAAATCCATAGTTATAGAAAAATACTCTTCAAACAAAAAATCATGCTACAACATGAAAAAGGTTTGCATAGGTTGGACAAGTGGTGAACCTTGAGACCAAATCCTCCTTGCTATATTAATGGAAGCAAAGTTGGACAAGTGGTGGACCTTGAAACCAAAGCCTCTTTGCTATATGAGAGCATAGGTTGGACAAGTGGTGGACCTAGTTGTAATACCCACTGCCACCTATCAACTACTATAGGACTATGCTTTCCAATGTCCAAGTATCCCTTGAGTCTTTCAAGGTTGAACACGTGGTGGACCTTGAAACAAAAATCCCCTTTCTATATCAGAGCATAGCTTGGACAAGTGGTGGACCTAGTTATAATGCCCAATATCCAAGGTGAAATACCTTAGGACTTTGCTACCTTGCTTGCCAATGTTTACGTAGCCCCTCATTTCTTTAATGGAAGTAAGGTTGGACAAGTGGTGGACCTTGAAACCAAAGCCTCTTTGCTATATTAGAGCATAGGTTGGACCTAGTTTTAATACCCACTGCCACCTATCAACTACTATAGGACTATGCTTTCCAATGTCCAAGTATCCCTTGAGTATTTCAAGTTGAACACGTGGTGGACCTTGAAACGAAAATCCCCTTTCTATATTAGAAAGGTTGAACACATGGGACCTTGAAACGAAAATCCCCTTTCTTTATCAGAGCATAGCTTGGACAAGTGGTGGACCTAGTTATAATGCCCAATATCCAAGGTGAAACACCTTAGGACCTTGCTACCTTGCTTGCCAATGTTTACGTAGCCCCTCATTTCTTTAATGGAAGCAAGGTTGGACAAGTGGTGGACCTTGAAAGCAAAGCCTCTTTGCTATATGAGAGCATAGGTTGGACCTAGTTGTAATACCCACTGCCACCTATCAACTACTATAGGACTATGCTTTCCAATGTCCAAGTATCCCTTGAGTCTTGCAAGGTTGAACACGTGGTGGACCTTGAAACCAAAATCCCCTTTCTATATCAGAGCATAGCTTGGACAAGTGGTGGACCTAGTTATAAAGCCCCTCCTTTCTTTAATGGAAGAAAGGTTGGAAAAGTGGTGAATCTTGAAACCCAAACCCTTTGGCTATATATAGAGGATATCTTGGACAAGTGGTGGGCTTAGTTGTAGTATCCAATGTCCAAGGTCCAAGGTGAACTATGTAAAGACCTTACTTCCAAAAACAAAGTCGTACAAGTGGTTCTCCTTGAAACCAAAACCTCCTTAGTGTATTAGAACATAGCTTGGAGAAGTGGTGGACTTAGTTGTAATGGTGAATGTCCAAAGCAAACTATTATAGGACCTTGCTTCCCAAATCAAGTTTGGACAAGTGGTGGATCTTGAAACCAAAACCCCCTTACTCTATTAGAGCATAGCTTAGATAAGTGGTGGACCTAGCTGCCATGGAAAATGTTCAATCTGAACTGCTGCAGGACCTTGCTATTAAATGTCTAAGTAGAGCTAGCTTCTTTAATGGAATCAAGGTTGGGAAAGTGGTGCATCTTGAAACCAAAAGCCCTTTATTGTATTAGAGCATAGCTTGGACAAGTGAGGGACCTAGTTTTAATGTGTGATGTCCAAAGAAAAGTATTACAAGACCTTGCTTTCCAATATTTGAATTGGTCAAGTGGTTAAAACTAAGTATAAAACTTTGACCATTTTCTTCTCGAATTGCCAAAAAGCTAGTTTTAGACACCCCTAAATGAAAATGGTTTAGGGTGGCCTTAAACAATGTTTTTTCAAAGACTTGAACAAAAGGGTTGCCGAAGAGTAATGACAATTTATTGTGGCTTGAAGTGCCTGAGTATGTGAAAACAAGCCTAGGTTTTTCACGAGGCAAAAGGTGACATAATAAGAACATTGGAAACTTAGGATTGACCATGTGCCTAAACTTTGGCAAGTGAAGTGGTGGCCAAGTTTTGTGGCACAGTGTGCACTTGGTCCTATATGTGTTGACCACTTGGCTAAATCTAGGACCATAAGGCCAAACCTTTGGCACCTTAAATATAGTATGGGACATAATCTAGAACTGCTATAGTAAATTAGTAGTATAGTTAATATGTTAATATTTGTATTATATTTAAGTATATGCTAATATAATTTATGTTCAAAATTTCACTAATGAAGAATGTTCCCATTTAGCACTCCATATGCGGGGTCTTAGGGCAATGCCACAATGGGGTGACAAGGCAGCGCTTCCACGTGAGGTTTGGGGGTAGCGCTCTTGATGGGGATGTGGAATATAGCGCTCTCGATGGCAGGGCTTGGGAGGTTGATTTTGGGATATTGTTCTGGCGGGGTCCTGGGCAGCGCCCCGGCGGGTCGAGGGGCAGCGCCAAGAGTTTTTTTTTTAAAAAAGTGAATTCCTAGTATAGAGTTACGCATGTTTTTCATATTTTCAACCATGATTTCTTTAATTTTGGCCGTGTGAATTGGTTAATTTTTTTATATTGCTTTTGTTTTTTTTAATCCTATGATAAAACATGGACTTGTAGCATACGTGGCATTCTAATAAACCCTATCAAGATTAGGCACACAGAGAGCGCACGAGAAACGCACACAGAGAAAGCAGGCGAGCAGCAAACACACAGAAAGCGCACACGGATCGCACACAGTTGGAGTATACGCGCGCGTAGAGGAGCAAGCTCGGCATCGTACACAACACACAGGTGGAGTGCACAGGATTGAAAGTTCGCGCACAAGATAAAGAAACAGCAGCGTACACAACGCTTTCCAGAAGGGCAGGATCGGGCAGTCTTCTCAGGAGACATTGCACACCTCACGAATAGAGAAAAAACAGGTATTTCTCTCTCTCTCACACTCTGTCTTTCTCCATATAGAGAAGATGGTCTCTGTAACTCTTCTTGCACACACACTCTCTCGTCAAAAGACAGAGATACATAGTTTAAAATATCCCCGCACACATACACATATTCCCACACATCGTCTTCCTCTCTTCCACATACATAACCACAGTGAAATCTGTTATCTTGCTGTCTCTCTCTTGAAAATACATGCACATATTCCCACACATCGTCTTCCTCACTTCCACATACATAACCACAATGAAATCTGTTATCTTGTTGTCTCTCTCTTGAAAATACGTGCACATATTCCCATACATCGTCTTCCTCTCTTCCACATACATAAACACAGTGAAATCTGTTATCTTTCTCTCTCCTCTCTCTCTAAAAAACAGGTATTTATCTCTCTCTCTCTCTATCTATCTATCTCTGTATCTTGCTATCTCTCTCTTGAAAATACATGCTCATGTATGTGTGCGTCTGTGTTATCTATGTGTATGTATGTATATTTGTGTTATTTCATTGTAATACTCATACATAATGCAGATACACAATTACACTTAATTACGATATGCACACATAGTATATATACATACATAAATATCACAAATAACTAACACATTGTAATACTAGTAAAATTGAATGGAAGACTTACTTGCGTGATCTGTTAAAGTCGATTCTTGTAGCTTCTGATTTTCCTCTAATTTCCATTTGTAGATATGATTGTAACTTCTGTTTCTCAAAAATAGTAGTGTTGTTTAGTGATACACCTAATGGACATAAATGGTTTAAACTAGGACATGTAGACCAAAAATACGTGTATTTCTTTGGATGAATATATACACTTTTTGGTGACCCTTACCACAAGTGGTGGACCTTGAGACCAGTGGACTATAAGGACCTCCAAACAATACCTTGTACACTCAATCCTTCTTGGTATCTAGGTTGGACAAGTGGTGGACCTTGTTCAAATTCTCTAACCACTCTCTCTAACATGGTGACATAATTTAGGTGTGATAAATTCATATCTATGCAAACTAATATCAGTTTAGGCTTGTTAATTTGAATTTGTTTGAATTTATGTACAATATAATGATTTGAGGTTTGCATATTTGAATTTAGGTGGTATAATGATATCTTTTTGTGGTAAACTTGAATTTAAAATCAATTTCGCATGGAATATTTTAAATTTAAGTAGTAAAATTTAAATTTTTATAAAAAAGTTTGAATTTTAAAATTTGGGGGGGATATTTTAAAATTTAGGCGGGATATTTAAGATTTGGGAGGGATATTTTAAATTTAGGCGGGAAGGTTTTTGAATTTATAGCGAGATCTCCCTTACATAAGAGAGTATAGGTTGGACAAGTGGTGGACCTTCAAGCTAGAGCATCCATGCTACTGGACATGATAGGTAGGGAATCTAGTTGAATATTGTATGTATAATATATATGTAATAGATCTAGCTTGGACAAGTGGTGGACCTTGGAACAAAACCCCATGTAAAACATATCATGCACATTCCAAGTGGTCAAAAAAAATATCATTTAAGATATAGCCTTATAGGTTGGACAAGTGGTGGACCTTAACACCCAAAAATTCTTAATATAATGACATAGAGTGGAAAAGTGGTGAATCTTGAGACCAAACACTCATGCTACTAGCGATAATAGGTTGGACAAGTGTTGACCTTGAATGTAAACCCCCCATGTACAAATAACGTGGGTTTAAGGTATTTCGATGGAGCCTAGCATCTTGGAGATATGGTGCAGCTTGCTTCTCTTCATGTTTCAATGGAGCCTATCTTGGACAAATGGTGGAGCATCCTTCTCTCCATGTTTCAATAGACCCTAGCTTGGACAAGTGGTGGACCTTTGCTTCTCTCTATGTTTCAATAGAGTTAGCTTGGACAAGTGGTGGACCTTGGAACCAAACCCCCATGTAAAACCTTTCATGGTCACTCCAAGTGGTCAGAAAGAATAACCATTAAGATATAGTCTTATAGGTTGGACAAGTGGTGGACCTTAACACCCAAATATTCTTAATATAATGACACAGAGTGAAAAAGTGGTGAATCTTGAGACCAAACCCCTCATGCTACTAGCGTTAATAGGTTGGACAACTGGTGGACCTTGAATGTAAACCTTCCATGTTTCAATAGAGTTAGCTTCGACAAATGGTGGAGCATCCTTCTCTCCATGTTTCAATGGAGCCTAGCTTGGACAAGTGGTGGACCTTTGCTTCTCTCTATGAGAAGAATAAAGTTAGCTTGGATAAGTGGTGGACCTTGGAACCAAACCCCTATGTAAAACCTATCATGGTCATTTCAAGTGGTGAGAAAGAATACCCTTAAAGATATACCCTTATAGGTTGGACAAGTGGTCGACCTTAACACACCTAGATCTTCTTATATAATGACATAGAGTGGAAAAGTGGTGAATCTTGAGACCAAACCACTCATGCTACTAGGGATAATAGCTTGGAAAAGTGACTGACCTTGATGTTAAACCCCACATGTAAACAATATCGTGGGTTTAAGGTATTTTCAATGGATCCTAGCATCTTGGAGACATGGTGCAACTTGCTTCTTTTCATGTTTCAATGAAGCCTATCTTCCACCAATGGGGGATCATCCTTCTCTAAATGTCTCAGTGGAGCCTAGCTTGGACAAGTGGTGGACCTTTGCTTCTCTCTATGTTTCCATAGAGTTAGCTTGGACAAGTGGTGGACCTTGAAACCAAACCCCCATGTAAAACATATCATGGTCATTCCAAGTGGTAGAAATAATAACCCTTTAAGATCTAGCCTTATAGGTTGGACAAGTGGTCGACCTTAAAACCTAGATCTTCATAATATAACGACATAGAGTGGAAAAGTGGTGAATCTTGAGACCAAACCACTCATGCTACTAGGAATAATAGCTTGGACAAGTGGTGGACCTTGAATGTAAACCCCCATGTACGAAATATCGTGGGTTTAAGGTATTTCAATGGAGCCTAGCATCTTGGAGACATGGTGCAGATTGCTTCCCTTCATGTTTCAATGGAGCCTATCTTGGACAAATGGTGGAGCATCCTTCTCTCCATGTTTCAATGGAGCCTAGCTTGGACAAGTGGTGGACCTTTGCTTCTCTCTATGTTTCAATAGAGTTAGCTTGGACAAGTGGTGGCCTTGGAACCAAACTCCCATGTAAAACCTATCTTGGTAACTCCAAGTGGTGAGAAAGAATAAAGTTTAAGATATAGCCTTATAGGTTGGACAAGTGGTGGACCTTAGCACCCAGATATTCTTAATAGAATGACATAGAGTGGAAAAATGAATCTTGAGACCAAACCACTCATGCTACTAGAGATAATAGGTTGGACAAGTGGTGGACCTTGAATGTAAACCCCCCATGTACAAAATATCATGGGTTTGAGGTATTTCAATGGAGCCTAGCATCTTGGAGACATGGTGTAGCTTGCTTCTCTTCATGTTTCAATGGAGCGTATCTTGGACAAATGGTGGAGCATCCTTCTCTCCATGTTTCAATGGACCCTAGCTTGGACAAGTGGTGGACCTTTGATTCTCTCTATGTTTCAATAGAGTTAGCTTGGACAAGTGGTGGACCTTGAAACAAAACCCCCATGTAAAACCTATGCTGGTCACTCCAAGTGGTGAGAAAGAATAACCCTTAAGATATAGCCTTATAGGTTGGACAAGTGGTGGACCTTAACACCCAAATATTCTTAATATAATGACATAGAGTGAAAAAGTGGTGAATCTTGAGACCAAACCACTCATGCTACTAGCGTTAATAGGTTGGACAAGTGGTGGACCTTGAATGTAAACCCTCCATGTTTCAATAGAGTTAGCTTCGACAAATGGTAGAGGATCCTTCTCTCCATGTTTCAATGGAGCCTAGCTTGGACAAGTGGTGGACCTTTGTTTCTCTCTATGTTTCAATAGAGTTAGCTTGGACAAGTGGTGGACCTTGGAGCCAAACCCCCATGTAAAACATATCATGGACATTTCAAGTGGTGAGAAGAATACCCTTTAAGATATACCCTTATAGGTTGGACAAGTGGTCGACCTTAACACCCAAATCTTCTTAACGTAATGACATAGAGTGGAAAAGTGGTGAATCTTGAGACCAAACCACTCATGCTACTAGAGATAATAGGTTGGACAAGTGGTGGACCTTGAATGTAAACTCCCCATGTACAAAATATAGTGGGTTTAAGGTATTTCAATGGATCTTAGCATCTTGGAGACATGGTGCAGCTTGCTTCTCTTCATGTTTCAATGGAGCCTATCTTGGACAAATGGTGGAGCATCCTTCTCTCCATGTTTCAATGGACCCTAGCTTAGACAAGTGGTGGACCTTTGCTTCTCTCTATGTTTCAATAGAGTTAGCTTGGACAAGTGGTGGAACTTGGAACCAAACCCCCATGTAAAACCTATCATGGTCATTCCAAGTGGTGAGAAAGAATACCCTTAAGATATAGCCTTATAGGTTGGACAAGTGGTGGACCTTAACACCCAGATCTTCTTAATATAATGACATAGAGTGGAAAAGTGGTGAATCTTGACATCAAACCACTCATGCTACTAGTGATAATAGGTTGGACAAGTGGTGGACCTTGAATGTAAACCCCCCATGTACGAAATATCATGGGTTTAAGATATTTCAATGGAGCCTAGCATTTTGGAGACATGGTGCAGCTTGCTTCTCTTCATTTCAATCAAACCTGGCTTGGACAAATGGTGGAGCATCCTTCTCTCCATGTTTCAATGGAGCCTAGCTTGGACAAGTGGTGGACCTTTGATTCTCTCTATGTTTCAATAGAGTTAGCTTGGACAAGTGGTGGACCTTGGAACCATACCCCTATGTAAAACCCATCATGTGCATTCCAAGTGGTGGTAAAATAATACCATTTAAGATATAGCCTTATAGGTTGGACAAGTGGTGGACCTTAACACCCAGATCTTCTTAATATAATGACATAGAGTGGAAAAGTGGTGAATCTTGAGACCAAACCACTCATGCTACTAGGGATAATAGGTTGGACAAGTGGTGGACCTTGAATTTAAACCCCACATATACAAAATATCATGGGTTTAAGGTATTTCAATGGAGCCTAGCATCTCAAAGACATGGTGCATCTTGCTTCTCTTCATGTTTCAATGGAGCCTATTTTGGACAAATGGTGGAGCATCCTTCTCTCCATGTTTCAATGGACCCTAGATTGGACAAGTGGTGGACCTTTGCTTCTCTCTATGTTTTCAATATAGTTAGCCTATATTAGACAATTAGTAGACCTCGAATCTCTCCATGTTGTCTAGAGCTGAGCTTGGACAAGTGGTGGACCTTACTTCTCCTCCTTCCCTTAGTTTACTAGCTTAAATGATCACTATGTATACTTGCTTAGATCTAGCTTGAACAAGTGGTGGAACTTGTATTCACACAAACTTAATCCATTACAAAAAAGTATATGTTAAAATAACATTTGGTTTTTTTTGTTTCAGGAAAGATGGCTCCAAAAAAACAGGTTGCAAGGTTGCTGTCTCAGTTGACTATACTTGCAATGATCTTAGGAAATGGTATTTGGACATACATGGTATAGAGGGTGCACAATTTCATAAGGTGCATCTATTTATTGCCAAAAAGGAGAATGACAGCTTGTTTGAAGATGTTGGACAAGTTGTGGAAGCATCTGTCTCTGTAGTTGATAGTCATCCAGAGGTGGAATGCATTGACATTCTAGTTCCAATGAATCTAGAATTTCAACTAATCTCCAGGAGCATATGCATTGGAGCGCATGTCTAGAAACAAAGAAGAGACAATGTTTTCTCGAGGATGGAAGTTTGCAGAATCAAATCCAAATATCACAGCAGATCAACTTCAAAGCCCCATCATTGCCACACTACAACGAAAAAAGGTGAAAGCTTCACGACCACCATCCACAAAGAAGCAAGCAAAAGTGCAGAAAGTAGAAGCTAAGCGAACTAGCTCCATTTTGGATGTAGACAAGGCATCTTGGCATCCTCATCAACAGAGGGTTCAATGTCAAGATGTGAGAATTGTGGATCCAGATGTTTTAGAAGCTGAGGCCATGAAAGGACAAGAAAAAGATACAGGTGGAATGAATAAGTACATAAATTATTTTCCTTTCCAATATAGGGAATTGATATCCCTATTCAAATTTGGTTGGCTTGCTCTGATCACTTAATGCACGTATTATGGATAAAAAACACGCTGAAAGTGTGTTATTTGGATTTTCACGAAGTACGACCAAGCCTGCAGCATGTGCATATTTGATGCCTGTTCGAAATGCAAAATCAAAGAAATAGGGGACTCCTTTGGCAGTAGAAGAGGTAGAGGAGCAAAAAATTAAAGATTATCATTATTGGATTCTTGATGGGCAGCATTCAATCTATGCTGCAAAAGTTTTGCTTCACAATGAACAAAACAACAAAGAGATATTTGAAAGACTGATTAGCGTGTATAAATTTAGAAAGGCTCGCATTGTTGTGAATGCTCCTCCATTTGTTGCAACTGCTATATCTCTGCCATTGCAAATGAGGAGGCTCAGGCATTGTATGTCAAGCAACCTTACAGCCAAATATTGAGACATTTACGGAGTCAATGGATCTTCTCAGGACGACCACCAAAGGCAGCAAGTGGAATTGCAGAGGGACATGCATCTCGTGCCGGATGGGATGTAAGTTATTTTCTTTGTCTTTTTGATAGTGTTTAATTAACAAATCTTGCTCAATAGTTTAATTATTTCTCTATTTCTTTTTAGGCTTTTCTTCGATGGCAAGAATGAGGCAGCAGCAAGTTGGATTGCTAAACAGGCACACATGGTCACGTACTCTGATTTAATTTATGATTGCTGGATAGAAATCATTGAAAATCTAGAAGAGGAGAATAAGAAACCCCAACAACTGTATTTAGATACCTTTGTGGCCTTGAGGAATCAGAGGTAAAGACTATTCAAGAAGAGATTAGAGATGAGAAGATTTTACTGTCAAAGAGTGCGAAGGATGGTGATGCAACTGACATGTATGATCGAATCAAGCAGTTGAAGCAAGACAAATTGATTCAAGATGCACTTCTTGAAGGCTTCAAACAATTGAATGAGTCTTCACCATGTAAAGACTGGGAGGAGGTGGTCAAAATGTATAACATCAATGATGTTGTTTATAAAAACAATTTTATTGCTATGCGAGGAATGGATCAGATCTAGTTTGACGCGTGGAACAAAGAAAATGGCTTTTCCAGATGGAGCAATAAAATACATGCAATGGGCAATTCACCTTCAAAAGGAGAAAACTGAGCCTAGAGATTTGCCATGGTCAATCTATGTGGTGAGCCTACAAATGGAAGGCAATCTCTACTTGATGCGCCACTTCAATAATAAAGTGCCTATTGGCTTATGTGTTTTAGATATGACAAAAACGTTGGAGGCAATTTGAAGTGGAGTGAGGAGACATTTAACAATGCTTTGGATGGGATCTTGGCTATTGCTGGAGGGTCAACAGATCCTGGATTTGTCTTTCTTGCATTTGTGGATTTCACTAACTTCACAAAATTGCAATGTGCCTTTCACGCCATGGGAGATAATCTGAGCTACCATTGTTGTGGTGCATTGCATCACTTTCCATCAGCTCCTTGCAAAGGAGCAATTCAATTCCTAACAGTTATTGCCTTCTTGGGACAAGGCAATGCATTTGAAGACCTGAGAAGAAGATCAGAGAACATCCATGCCAATTGATTGTTCTCTTCTTCAAGTAGCAGATAACGATATGTCAGATTTGCAATATTTGGAGGCCAAAAAAAGAGCTTTGGTCAAGCACTACATTCGTACATATTGTTTTGAAGACCGCAAGCTTGTTGATGTTTTTGGTGATGGCTCCTTGGTTGCACAAGAAGGAATACAACAGAAAAAAGAAGTTATCTGCTTAATTGATAGTGTGGAGGAGGCAAAAAGCGTGGAGACCATGCTGCTAGACTTTGTTAAGTCTCATGAAGATATAGAAAAATGGGCTGGACTTCAACAATCCACTTCGCAATCAGGCGACATTGTGCCTGTTACAGAGGAGTGCTCTCCACAAAGAGAAGAAGAACAACAACAACACCATCCTCTGTCAATGGAGGACTTTTTGGAAATGGAGACACGTATGTTTTGAGTTTCTTGTGCATGTTAGTGTTTCTTGTTACTGATTTGATACTCTTAATGTTAGATTTTTCTTTATATAGTATTGATTGAGTTTGTATTTTTTATCTCAAGCATTCAAGGTTTGAATGTAAATAGTAAATTACTTGAGTTTTTGATTGGTGGATCTGTAGACTAAAACTATAACATTTAATACTCACAAAGACTTAATTACTTAAGAGCTTGAACTCAATAAGTTTTGGACCTTTTATCAATACCCCTTGATATGATACATTAGATCGTAGCATGGTTAAATGGTGATGCTTCATAAATTGAACCTAGCTTAGACAGGTGCTGGAGCCTAAATTTAAACTAACCTTGCTAGAAGGGAGCTTATGTTTGGACTTTGAGAACTAGCATAAGTAATCAATTAGAGCATAGATTAGACATGTGGTGGTGGCCTTAGAGACCAAAATCTTAATGAGCTTGGAAAGGTATTTAAGTACTGCAATTTACTTAGTTTTAGTACTCATTAAATGCATAGCTTGACAAAAGGTGGACCTTACATGGATCCTAATTTCAAGAGGTGTGGTAGACCTTCAAAACAAGTCTCATATAGCTTGGACATGTGGTGGACCTTGCATGGAAGACTAGTTTAGACAAGTGTGGTACACCTTGTAACCAAACCCATTTGTTTTATTAGCTTGGACAAGTGGTGGACCTTGCTTTTATGTTTCAATGGAGCATATTTTGGACAGGTGGTAGACCTTGTTTCTCTCCATGCTTCAATGGAGAGAAACTTTAGCTTGGACAAGTGGTGGACCTTGTTTTTATGTTTTAAAGGAGCATATTTCGGACAAGTGGTAGACATTGTTTCTCTCCATGGTTCAATGGAACCCACCTTAGACAAGTGAAGTACCTTGAAACCAAACCCCCATAATACAACCTACTAAATAGGTTGGAAAATTGGTGGGATATGAAACCATCCATGATAGAGCATAGTATAGGTGAAAAAGTAGTGGTCCTTATATCAATTACCCATGCATAGCTTGGACAAGTGGTGGACCTTGATTCTCTCTATGTTTCAATGGATCCTATCTTGGACTAGAGATATATCTTACTTAGTTCCATGCTTCAATGGATTGTAGCTTGGATAAGGAGTGGAACTTCAAACAAAACTCCACAGCATAGCATATATTAACAATTCATGGGTTTTATAGAGATTTTCTTGCCTATTTTGGAGAGTTGGTAACCTTTATTCTCCATTCTTCAATGGATCTGAGGTTGGACAAGCGGAGCTGGAGAAGTGGTCAACCTTAAAATGAAACCTCCATGCTACAACCCATCATAGATCGTATATGTAGTGGACCTTGAAACTCTTTTATGTCCCTAGCTTAGAGAAGCATTGCACTCTTGATTATCTCAATACATGAAGGCAAGGTTGGACAAGTGGTGGACCTTCAAACCAGAATCTCTATGCAATAATAGGCAAGTGGTGGAGCTTGTTTTCTCCATGTTCCAATGGAGCCTAGCTTAGACAAACAATGGAGCTTGCTTCTCTCCATGTTTCAATGGATCCTAGCTTAGAAAAGTGGTGGAGCTTTGCTTTCTCCATGTTCCAATGGACCATAGCTTAGACAAGTGGTAGGACCTTGGAAAAACACCCCCCGTATACAACATATTATGGGGTTTTCATGTTTCAATGGCCTGCTTGGACAAATGGTAGAGCTTGCTTCTCTTTATGTTTCAATGGATCCAATCTTAGCCAAGGGGTGGACCTTGAAACAAGAATCCCAACCCCCCCCCCCCATGTACAATGTTTTATGGGTTTTGAAAGCACTGGGAGAGAAAAATAATAGCTTTGATAAGTGGTGGACCTTGCTTCTCTCCATGCTTCAATGGAGCCGAGGTTGGACACATGTTGGAGAGAAGATGGTTGCCCATGAAATAAGACCATGCATGCTATAATCAATCATATGTTGTACACATGGTGGACTTGCAATTGTTTTTATATGCCTAACTTGGACAAGTGGAGGACCCTTGATTACCTCCAGATATCAACAACAAGCCAAGTTTGGACAAGTGTAGTACCACCAAACCAGAATCTCTATGCTACAATAGAGTATAGGTAGGACACGCGATGAACCTTTATCAAACCATCCATGCTACTAGAGATGATAGGTTTCACATGTGGTGGAACCTTGTATCAATGTTCTATGTGTAGTTTTTGACTAGGATAGACCTTGAAACTAATCCCTCTAGGCTACAAGAAAAAGAGATGGATGAGGAGGCTAGACTACTTTTGTTGCATCAATCATCATCATGTTACCACATATACTATAGGGTTCTTGGATAAGTGTTGGATCTTGTGTCAATGCTCCATGTCTAGCTTGGACAAGTGGTGGACCTTGGTTCTCTCTATGCTTCAAATGGGCAATAGATTGGAGACACAGTGGCTTTTTTTTTCAATGATTTTATTTTTTGGAAACTTGGAGGCACCATGTAAGAGGCACTCTAAGTCTTCCATACAATGGACCTATTGGACTATAAAATAATGATATCTTTCTTTGATATTGTCATTATTTTATGCATAATATTTTCTTCTTTTTGCAGACACAAAGGAGTTAAGTGATATAAAAACTAGATGTATTTCACACTATGATTGGCATGAAGATCCTTTTGGGACACCAACTTTTCCTATTCCCAAAGATGTAATTTTCCATATTAACGGTTGTGGATTTTGAAGTGCGACTTTCATGTATTGAAGGAGCTGGTTATGGGCTATTTGTGCATACTACCCTGGAAAGTGGTTTGACTATTCTAAACTATGGAGGGCATAAGTATAGATTTCAAGACTGGAAAAAGATATGCAAAATATTCCAAGAGCTTATAAATATTCTCTTCTAGAGGATCCAAACATAGAAGAAGAGGAAGATCAATCATACATTATTGGTTGTGTAGAAGAAGGAAACGTGTCGGGCTATATATATAAATAGTTCTCACAGTACAAATGTCTGTCCCAACGTACGCTATACATTTGATCCAAATTTGCCACCTTGGCATAAATGCACCTCTTCACACATCAAGTCAGAAGAATATGGCCATGTATGCATTGAGACTATTTGTCAAGTTGAAGCAGGAGAAGAGTTGTTTGCTGACTATAACTTTACTTGACATTGTAAAGTATTGTACATGGATGGAAATCTCAAGTACATGCATCATTTTCATTTTTCATGGATGAAATCTCAAGTGAATATAACATTTGATTATTGTTTAGTTTATGCTCAACGAGAATCTAGAGTGCTCTTATGCTTTGTGTGTTGTCTAACTTATTTGACTACCTTGGCCATAGAATCTTGATTCTACTCTAGATTTGTGAAATCTTACCAAAATTTAATCAATGTCTAGGTTGGACAAGTGGTGGGCTTCAAACATTACTGTCTTAAACAAGTGGAGTTATCTTACTTGAATAAGTGGTGGCTTTGAATCCAAATCTAAGCCAAATCTCTAATTATTTTTTGTAGTCTAGGTTGGACATTTGGTGGACTTGTATCCATGTTTCCTCAACAAGGGTGGCTTTTAGTTTTCACTTTAAGTACTCATCTTTAATAAAGTGTAGGATGGAAAATGTTGAGTTAGTAGATTGTATTTTAGACAAGTGGTGTTTGGTGTACGAATGCTGAAAATGGTTGCAAGGATTCTAACAACGACTTTACCTTAAATAAATTTCTTACTAGGAGTTCTCATCCATTAAATATGGTGAATAAAATTCTAGTGGTTTTGAGATACCATTTGTGTGTGTGTTTTTAGATTCACAAACTGGGAATGGATAATGCTCCTATGGTTCAGTCAAAACTATAGATCCATAGATTCTATGGTTTCTAAAGTGCCCAAGATGGTGATATTTCTATACTAGAGTCTAGTGTTGTGCAACTTGAGCAAGCTTCAATAATGAGAACCAAGAAATCGATGCTTCAAAAATGCAACATACATCAAAAGAGACTGAAAAGTCCACTCACGAGCTATTGCCAATTGGTACTACGCATGTAGGTAGAGTTTGAGAAATCCATGCTTACAATTATATTGGATTTAAATGGTCTATTGTTGAAACGTTCCCTCAACATCCTCACACCACAACTCTGTGCAAATGGATTCAAAAAGATATATTAAACTCAGGCAGGTTGCATCCAATTCTTGAAGACTATTTTACAAGGTTTAATGTTGCAATTTGGTCGACAGCTACTAGGAATAATGTGTATCAAATCCTTGCAGCACTAAACAACTTAGCTGAGGATACATTGCCTTCTTTGCAATTTTTTGGTCGCAAGATGTTTGCTACACCGCTCAAACTCAAAAATTGTTTAGACCCGACAATCCAAACGTTGAGGCAATGTTCAAGCCTCTAGCCAAAATTGCCATGGGGTTTGAATGTGATCCACAAAGAACAGTGCTTATTGATGACTCTCCTTACAAGGGATGTATTTCACCAGCAAACAATTGCATTTTTCCACCACAATTTGATGCTGAGAAGATGGTTGACAATATGCTCTTGGAGGAGCTACTGCCATACTTGATTCAGCTTGATGAGAGAAGGGATGTGCGTGATTTAATTGCTTCTAATCGTTATGGACAACCTATAGTGACAAATGATAGTGAATACAAACAAATCATGGAGTATTGGAAGCAGAAAAATGATGTTTGGTCAGCTAAGGTGTTCTTTACAAGAAGAATACCACCTGCAAAAGGTGACAGAGATGAAACTATCATTGAAGATGCAAGTGACACAAGCCACCGCAATGAAATGAGAAGAGCCCAAATACAAGAGATCTTGGCAAAGGAGCGTACACCCATTGAAAGCATGAAGGCGTCACAATTGACCACTTTAGCTAGGCAATTGGGTTGTAACACAAAAGGAGTTTTGAAGGCAACCACAGCAAAGGCTTTATAAATAAGGTGAAAGCTGAGAACAATCTTCTAAGGCTGGATAGAAAGCAACCCTAAGGTACTAGTGACATGTCATATATTCTTGATACACATGCTTGAACACTCATGTGCATGGTATCTAACAAATCTTTCTTTTTATTCCTTCTTGCAGGATCTTACAAAGGATACTACTAGATGGAGCTCAATCAATAGAGATTTTGATATTTTTGCTCAAAATAATGAAGCAGTCACCTACATTTTTTGTTTATCAATTTCTTGAGAGACTTTATTTTAGTTTGTAATCATCAAATGAAATGAAAAGTATCCTTCTTATTAAGATTGTTGATCTTTTTCTTGTTCAAACCTTTCAATTGTGATTTATAGTTTTGTTAGCATGAGATTGTGCTTTTTTAGTTTGAAAAAAACTGTCAAAGATCCAAGTCTTTTTGGCTTTACTTAAGTTATTAATTGTGAAAGATCCAAGTCTTTTTGCTTTACTTAAGTTATTGATTGCCTATGTAATAGTCCTTAAAACAATATCGGATGGCTTTCTTGCTCCCATGTCTCACATTGGTCTTTAGGTAAGACAAGTGGTGACCTTGAAAGTATGGTCTCATATCTCGATCAAGTGAAGAGACATGAAGCTTAAATATCACTACTATGTATCTAGTGTTAAACTCCATCGAGACAAAGACTAGATAGCCAAATTGCAGTCGAGTTTAAGTGAAAAATCCATTTGAGCTAAGGTAAAACTTATAGTGCCTCATTTTTCTAGGATTCTACCCCATCAAGGAAGTTAGAATCTAGCACAAACCAATTAAGACTCTTTTGGAGCCTAGATAGGACAATTCGTGGAACTTATGAAACTTATTATTGAGTTAGAGTCTAGTTTAGATAAGCAAAAGATCTTCAAACCAGCACTTGACTTTCTTACTATTCAATATTCAAAGTCCCTTGAGGCTAACAAATTACATACCCACTTGTAACCTAACTAATGAGTAATTATATAGATCTAAGCAAGTATATATAATGAGTCTTCAAACTAATAATCCAAGGGAAGAGAGTAGCAAGGTCCACTACTTGTCCAAGCTCAGCTCTAGACAACATAGAAAGATGCTAGTTCTACTAATTGTCTAATTATAGGCATGGAGAAATGATAGAAGGTTGACCACTTGTCCAACCTATCATCTCTAGTAAGATGGGAGGTTTGGCCTTAAGATTCACCATGTAACCAACCTATACATCATTGTATTTATGAAGAGTAAAAAAGCAAAGCTCCACCACTTGTCCAAGCTAGTTCTAAAATCCACATGGAGATAAGCAAGCTCCACCATTTGTCGAATCTCTCTTCCATTAAAACATGAAAAAACTCATCTATGTTGTACAGGGGGACTTTTTTCCAAGGTCCACCACTTGTCCAAGCTAGGATCCCTAGTAGCACGAGTGGTTTGGTCTCAAGATACACCACTTGTACACTCTATGTCATTATATTAAGAAGAACTATGTATTAAGGTCCACCACTTGTCCAACCTATAAGGTTATATCTTAAATGGTATCCTTTCTCACCACTTGAAATGCCCATGATATGTTTTACACGGGGGTTTCATTCCAAGGTCCACCACTTGTCCAAGCTAACTCTATTCAAACATAGAGAGAAGCAAAGGTCCACCACTTGTCCAAGCTAACTCTATTCAAACATAGAGAGAAGCAAAGGTTCACCACTTGTCAAAGCTAGGCTCCGTTGAAGTATGGAGAGAAGTAACCTCCATCATTTTTCCAAGATAGGTGCCATTCAAACATGGAAAGAATCAAGATCTACCATGTCTCCGAGATTCTAGGCTCCATTGAAACACCCTAAAACCATGATATTTGTACATGGGGTGTTTACATTCAAGGTCTACTAACTTCTCTAACGTATTATACCTAGTAGCATGAGTGATTTGGTCTTAAGATTCACCACTTATCCACTCTATGTCATTATATTAAGAATAACTGGGTGTTAAGGTCCACCACTTGTCCAACCTATAAGGGTATATCTTAAATGGTATCCTTCACCACTTGTCAAGGTCCATCACCACTTTTCCAACCTATAAGGTTATATCTTGAATGATATTTTTCCTCATCACTTGTAATGTCCATGCTATGTTTTACAAAGGGGTTTTGTTCCAAGACCCACCACTTGTCCAAGCTAACTCCATTAAAACATAGAGAGAAGCAAAGGTCCCCCACTTGTCCAAGATAGGCTCCATTGAAACATGGAGAGAAGGATGATCCACCATTTCTCCAAGATAGGTTCCATTGAAACATTGAGAGAAGCAATCTCCACCATGTCTCCAAGCTAGGCTCCATTGAAATACCCTAAACCCATAATTTTGTACATGAGGGGTTTACATTCAAGGTCCACCACTTGTCCAACCTATTATCCCTAGTAGCAAGAGTGGTTTGGTCTCAAGATTCACCACTTGTACACTCTATGTCATTATATTAAGAAGAAATATGTGTTAAAGTCCACCACTTGTCCAGCCTATAAGGTTATATTTTAAATAGTATCCTTTCTCACCACTTGAAATGCCCATGATATGTTTTACATGGGGGTTTCATTCCAAGGTCCACCACTTGTCCAAGCTAACTCTATTAAAACATATAGAGAAAGAAAGGTCCACCACTTGTCCAAGCTAGGCTCATTGAAACATGGAGAGAAGGAACCTCCACTGTTTCTCCTAGATAGGCTCCATTGAAACATGGAGAGAAATAAGCTCCACCATGTCTCCAAGTTGCTAGGCTCCATTGAAATACCCAATACCCATAATTTTTTGTACATGGGGGGTTTACATTCAAGGTTCACCACTTGTCCAACCTATTATCCCTAGTAGGTTTGGTCTCATGATTCACCACTTGTCCACTCTATGTCATTATATTAAGAGGAATTAGGTGTTAAGGTCCACCACTTGTCCAACCTATAATGTTATAGCTTGAATGGTATTTTTTCTCACCACTTGTAATGCCCATGACATGATTTACATGGGGGTTTTGTTCCAAGGTACACCACTTGTCCAAGATAAATCTATTGAAACATAGAGAGAAACAAAGGTCCACCACTTTTCCAAGCTAGGCTGCATTGAAACATGGACCTTAATACCAAATTATTTCTAGTAGCATGAGTGATATTTTGTACATGGGGCGTTTACATTCAAGGTCCACCACTTGTCCAACCTATTTCCCTAGTAGGTTTGGTCCCAATTTCACCACTTATCCACTCTATGTCATTATATTAAGAATAATTGGGTGTTAAGGTCCACCACTTGTCCAACCTATAAGGTTATATATTGAATGGTATTTTTTCTCACCACTTGTAATGCCCATGATATGTTTTACATGGGGTTTTTGTTCCAAGGTCCACCACTTTTCCAAGATAACTCTATTCAAACATAGAGAGAAACAAAGGTCCACCACTTGTCCAAGCTAGGCTCCATTGAAACATGGAGAGAATGATGCTGCACCATTTATCCAAGATAGGCTGCATTGAAACATGGAGAGAAGCAAGCTTTACCATGTTTCCAAGCTAGGCTCCATTGAAACACTCTAGGGGGTTTTATTTCAAGGCCCACCACTTGTTTAACCTATTATCCCTAGTAGCATGAGTGGTTTGGTTTCAAGATTCACCACTTGTACACTCTATGTCATTATATTGTGTTAAGGTCCACCACTTGTCCAACCTATAAGGTTATATCTTAAATGGTATCCTTTCTCGCCACTTGAAATGCCCATGATATGTTTTACATGGGAGTTTCATTCCAAGATCCACCACTTGTCCAAGCTAACCATATTCAAACATAGAGAGAAACAAAGGTCCACGACTTGTCCAAGCTAGGCTCCATTGAAACATGGAGAGAAGGAACCTCCACCATTTCTCCTAGATAGGCTCCATTAAAACATGGAGAGAAGTAAGTTCCACCATGTCTCCAAGATGCTAGGCTCCATTGAAATACGCAAAACCCATGATATTTTGTACATGGGTGATTTACATTCAAGGTCAACCATTTCTCCAACCTATTATCCCTAGTAGGTTTGGTCTCACAATTCACCACTTTTCCACTATATGTCATTATAATAAGAGGAATTGGGTGCTAAGGTCCACCACTTGTCCAGCCTATAAGGTTATACCTTGAATGGTATTTTTTCTCACCACTTGTAATGCCCATGACATGCTTTACATGGGGGTTTTGTTCCAAGGTTCACCACTTGTCCAAGCAATTCTATTGAAACATAGAGAGAAACAAAGGTCCACCACTTTTCCAAGCTAGGCTCCATTGAAACATGGACCTTAATACCAAATTATTCCTAGTAGCATGAGTAATATTTTGTACATGGGGGGTTTGCATTCAAGGTCCACCACTTGTCCAACGTACTTTTCCTAGTAGGTTTGGTCGCAAGATTCACCACTTGTCCACTCTATGTCATTATATTAATAATAATTGGGTGTTAAGGTCCACCACTTTTCCAACCTATAAGGTTATATATTGAATGGTATTTTTTCTCACCACTTGTAATGTCCATGATATGTTTTACATGGGGATTTTGTTCCAAGGTCCACCACTTGTCCAAGCTAAATCTGTTCAAACATAGAGAGAAACAAACGTGCACCACTTGTCCAAGGTAGGCTCCATTGAAACATGGAGAGAATGATGCTCCACCATTTATCCAAGATAGACTCCATTGAAACATGGAGAGAAGTAAGCTCCACCATGTTTCCAAGATGCTAGAGTCCATTGAAATACCCAAAACCCCTGATACTTTGTACATGGGGGGTTTACATTCAAGGTCCACCACTTGTCCAACCTATTATCCCTAGTAGCATGAGTGGCTTGGTCTCAGGATTCACCACTTGTCCACTCTATATCATTATATTAAGAAAAATTGGGTTTCCATATCTAAATGGATCTTTGCTTGGATAAGTGGTAGACCTTGAGACCTAAATACCCATTCTACACTAGAGCATTGGTTAAGCCTTATACACTTCAAGCATACCTTTAACAACAAGTAGTAGTTATTAGTTGACTTAAGTCTAGTTGAACTCCATGGTATTGAGACTAAGAGAGAGTGTAGCATAAAAAAGAGTCAGGATTTTAATTTGACTTTCTTTCTATTAATGAGTAGATCATAGATGGATTTTGGTATCTAATAAAACCTTAGGGTAGACAATGTAAAACTCATGTCTATTGTTGTGTTTGCATTAAGTGTTCTTGTTCTTTAATTTCAGAACCATTACAGAAAAATGGATTGGCTATATGCTGGCATAAATTGAAGAAAACTATTGAATTACCCATCCAACCTCCTCCAAGACCTTGTCCAAGGAATGAATCACCTCCTTATCACCTACCACTTGCTTTCAAGGACATCAAAAGAGTACTTATCTTGGATCTAGAGGGGTTACTTCTCAAGACAGTTGAAATGAAACATGGAGATTCTATGCCATCTTGGGCTCAACACATGCGACTTGTGGAGGACAAAGATGAAGTTTATCATGTGGTGCGACCAGACGCACAAAGTTTTTTGGATTTTTGTGCTGAATACTTTGAGCTATGGATATGGAGTTGCTATAACTTAACAAGGGTGCAACGCATCACACAAAAGTGTTTTCCTGAGCAGTATACCAAGTTCAAGGTGTTTATGAGTAACAAAAATTGCCAAAATCCAAATATCATGTTAGGATTTACAAGGGTTTATCACAAAAATCTGAGTGATATTTGGAAGATATTTGAGGATTTGGATGCAAACAATACCTTAATTTTTGATGACACTCCATATAGGGTGATGTGGAACATGCCAGGGACATATCTTATATTTCCAAAGATGTGGAGGCAAACTTCCGAGCAACTTCAAAACTTCTTGCAGAGAACCATAATTCCATGGTTGGTAGGATGGTTGTATGCAAGAGATAAGAGAGTCTATACATACAACACAATTGTAAATCAGTATAGTGATTCTGAGACAAATTATGTCCTTGGTGTGTACTTGTCAACACGAAAGCATTGAATAAATATGGCTATAAGATGCTTTTTTTATTCTAGTGTGTATCTTTCAACATTTGTATAATTTGATATAGTCTTTTTTTAAAAAAAGTGGGTGTGTCATTTTATGAACACTTGAATGGAGTGCACCCTACTCTAAGGGGACTTCAATGTACTATTGGAGTGCATCCTATTGTAAGGGGACTCTGATGTATTGCTAGAGTGCACCCAAATTTTTGGGGACTCATTTTTTATTTGATTGGGGCCTATGTTGGGTCATATAGTAAAAGAAATTCATTTTTTGTCAATTCATATCGAGGTTGCATTTATTTGGAACTATGAAAGAATTGATGTTTGATGTCAAAATAAAACTTGTAAGTGTGGATCAGAGAATTCATGGACTTTAAATATGTGAGAGGGATCTTTTTCTTGGGCACAAATGTTTGCTTCAAGAATTTTGTCATTACATACTTTATGTGAAAGAGTTTTAGAACCTAAAAGACTTTGAAAACAAAACTATGGAATCTAAGTGCATGTATTCTTGAATGGCTTGAAAGTTGATGTATACATGCATGTCGCCTTGATGAAGATTTAGATCTGACAAGATGGAAAGATATAATTCTTGGACGTTACCTTTGTCAATTTGGTAATAAATATTTAACTTTCTTTTAATATGGGTGGAAAATATATTATTATGTGCATTTGGAACCTAATTGTTGACCTTCAAACCAAGATTCCTATGTTATTTTTTCATATACTTTTTTGTACTGAATTAAGATTGTGGATGCAAGGTCCACCACTTGTTCAAGCTAGATCTAAGAAAGTATATATACTGAGTCTTCAAACTAGTAAACCAAGGGAAGAGAGAAGGGGTCCATCACTTGTCCAAGCTATCTCTAGACAACATAGAGAGATGTTATGTCTACTAATTGTCCAATATAGTCATGGAGAAATGATAGAAGGTTGATCCACTTGTCCAACCTATCATCTTCTAGTAAAATGGGAGGTTTGGCCTTAAGATTCACCATGTAACCAACATATACTTCATTGTATTATGAAGAGTAGAAAAGAAAAGCTCCACCACTTGTCTAAGGTAGTTCCAAAATCAACATGGAGAGAAGAAAGCTTCACCATTTGTCCAAGATAGGTTCCATTAAAACATGGAAAACCTCATATATGTTGTACATGGAAGCTTTTTTCCAAGGTCCACCACTTGTCCAAGCTAGGATCCATTAAAACATGGATAGAAACAAGGCTCCACAACTCGTCCAACCTTTATAGCTGCGAAGTGTACCGGTTGTCTAAACTAGGCATGGGAAAATAATAGAAGGTCCACCACTTATCCAATATATTATCTCTAATAGCATGGGAGGTTTGGTCTCAAGATTTAGGAATTGGCTGACCTGTATTTCATTGTATTATGATGAATTTGGTTTTAAAGTCAACTAATTATCCAAGCTATAAGTTTATATCTTGAATGGTATTCCTTCCCATCACTTAGAAAACCAATGATATGTTGTACATGGGAGGGTTTGTTACAAGGTCCACCACTTGTCCAAGCTAGTTTCATTGAAACATGGATGAAGACAAGCTCCACCATTTGTTAAAGCTAGACTCCATTGAAATCTAGAAAATCCATTCTATGTTGTACATGGGGTTTTTGTTTTAAGGTCCAACACTTGTCCAAGCTAAGATCCATTGAAACATGGAGTAGAGAAACACTCCACCACTTGTCCAAGCTAGGCAACATTGATAGTAGTTGGTTTATTTTGAAGATCCACCACGTGTCTAAGCTAACTCTATTGAAACATAGAGAGAAGCAAAGGTCCACCAACTGTTCAAGCTAGGCTCCATTGAAACATGGACAGAAGCAAGCTCCACCATTTCTCCAAGATAGACTCCATTGAAACATGGAGAGAATCAAAGGTCCACCATTTCTCCAAGCCAAGATCTAGTTGTCCAACCTATAAGGTTATATCTTAAATGGTAATATTTCTAATCACTTGGAATACCCATGATATTTTTTACATGGGGGTTTTGTTCCAAGATCACCACTTGTCCAAGCTAACTCTATTGAAACATAGAGAGAAGCAAAGGTCCACCACTTGTCCAAGCTAGTCTCCATTGAAACAAGGAGAGAAGCAAGCTCCATCATTTCTCCAAGATAGGCTAGCATGGATAAGTGCACCTTGAAACCAACCTTCCTATGAGGCAATAGAGCATATGCTACATATTTTATGTATGCCCCATGCCTCAAATTAAGAAGTTATAGATTATAAGTGGACCTTGCTTAAATGTCACATGCAATAAATTAAGGAAAAATAGCCAAGTGGATTGTATTCCTCAATGGATCCTTGCTTTCACAAGTTGTGAACCTTGAGTCACTTTTACATTAACTTGGACAAGTGGTGGACCTAGAAACCAAGCTCTCTATGTTGAGATAAGTTGTAGGTAGGACAGTAGAACATAGACAACGATAATGGATGCAATATACTCCTCTCCTAATAATCCAATTGATTGAAACCATGATATTTTAGTTGTTTTCATTGTGTATTGTATGTGCATAAAGTGGAATGAGACCTTAAGAAAACTCAAATTTTTGACAAAATCTCTATATTTTATACATGATATATTGAAAGTTGTCCAACCTGGGAATTGGGATTTTCCCACTTTACCTAATATGGTCTTAGGAGCTTATTTTGAGCAACGAAGACAAGGTAAACGATGAATTTGATGCTGAAACAGGCTTATATGAATTTTTTTCAAAGATTGCTCGCATGGACGCTACCTCTAATAATGGTTCCAATGAAGACATAGATTGTACAACAAGCGGTTCACAAGCTATTGACCTTGACATGGGTTATTCTGAAGGAGTTCATCAAGAAGATGAGCCTCTACAGGATATTATTGAAACTATTTACACTATAGCCGAGCAGGACAACATGTTTGTTGCAGATGAGTGCATAAACAAAGCTATTATATACACAGTAGGTGATGAAGTGACCAAGATTGTGGACCCAACACAGGATGAGCCTGAGGATGTCAATGAACCTATAATTGCTACTAACCATATGTTTGCAGATGCTATTATCATGGAAGAATATTCCATAATCGATCATTTCTTGTTTAGATCTTGTTTAGATGCCATATCCTTCAGATCTAAACAAGAAATGATCGATTATGGCATCTTCTTCTATGATAATAGCATCTGCAAACATATGGTTAGTAGCAATCATAGGTTCATTGACATCCTCAGGCTCATCCTGTGTTGGGTCCACAATCTTGGTCACTTCATGAGCTACTGTGTATATAATAGCTTTGTCATCTGTAACAAACATGTTTTCCTGCTCGGCTATAGTGTAAATAGTTTCAGTAATATCCTGTAGAGGCTAATCTTCTTGATGAACTCCTTCAGAATAACCCATGTCAAGGTCAATAGCTTGTGAACCGCTTGTTGTACAGTCTATGTCTTCACTGGAACCATTATTAGAGGTAGCGTCCATGCGAGCAATCTTTGAAAAAAATTCATATAAGCCTGTTTCAGCATCAAATTCATCGTTTACCTTGTCTTCGTTGCTCAAAATAAGCTCCTCTCAACTTGAATCTGCTACTTTTAACTCCGCATTTTCTTTGGCTTTACTTCTTGCAGAAATATACTCCCATAATTCATCATAGTTGAGAAGCTGCATCTGATCCCCTTCACCTTTATAGAAAAAAATCTGGCTTCGTTCGGTAATCTCCTTCATTGCCAACTCATTAATCCTTGAGCTTTCATGAACAAACCCATCAGCAAAATAGTCCCACTGTGTGGGATATGTTTCTGCAAGTTCTCGAACCTTACCTTTAAATTCGGAGGTTATCACTTCTTCAAAACTCGAAATCATCCGATCTTCTGAAATTCCTCGGCTCTTCATCTCCGCTTTATAGCATGCAAGGAGTCCATCTCGATCATGTCCTTGAAAAATTTCACAATGTTCATGAACGACATCAAGTGCCATCTCCACTGCATCATCAATCTACTTTTTTATCTGCATGGCTTTTGCTTCATGTAGATACCCCTGAACGAATTCCATCATTTTTGGCAAATCTGTAACTGCCAGATTTTTATCAAATCCATTGGCACTAAAATCTTCAATAAACTGCTTTAACTGTTTTGGCATCTCCATCTTTACTTCCCACCCCGGCTCGTTTCGCGTCGGGTTCACCAAAGAATGTCGGAGGATTTGTGTTCGAAAGATGAGCCGGGAAGGCGCGGGGCTTCTGGCTGTGAGAGGTGTGTGGAAGACAGTTGCAACAGACACAATGAATGTAGACAAATCTTGAAATTAACAGCTTGAACAAGATCCTGAAGCTTGATTATCATTAACAGTACCGCTGCTTTAATTAAATGTTAATTGAGGAGTTTAAGCTCCATACATCCGTTTAACCTGCCTTAATTCAGATTATAATAGAGAAAATAACACTTCAACTATCTCGATGATGATATTGTTGAGATCGATGATGATGATGTTGTTATGCTTTACCCTTTACCTTAATTGGCATGCCGAGCTTGCCTTGATAATATTCCTCTCCTTCATTCTTCTCGTGCTGCTCCAAGAGAGAGAGAGATGGTAGGATTAGAGTGGGCTATGGTGGCTTTGATTAGATTGGCTATGGAAGCTTGGATTAGAGTGGGCTAGGGAAGCTTGGCTTAGGATTAGAGTGGGCTATGGAAGCTTGGCTTAGGATTAGAGTGCTCAAAGCTTATGGCTTCCTCCCCGCTAATACAGCAGAGTACAAAAACTTGAATATCTCCTAATCGGTGCAAATTAGCCTCTGTGCGTGAGATGCAAAAATACTCAAAACGCCCTTTTCCTTCTGCCCAATGCAACCCGTTTTGTCCAGAAACCTGTTTTACAAAAAAATTCCAGAATAGGACTTTTTCGGCCTCCCTCATGCAAAGATGTGAAGTCTCTCACACACTTTCCTTTTTACCACTGACCACATGTCTTCCTCTACCCAAGTTGCCTTATATGTCCTAAGAGTCTTTTCACATATAAAACCTTTTCTTCAAGCATAAAATCTCTACGCTTAGGCCTTCATAACCACATAAAGCATACACTTTCTGGATCTCCTTGCTTGTTCTCGAGCCCTGGTCACTACTCAATAAATGTGTGAGCTTCAAATATACTTTTTCTGCTTCTCTTTACTCTTTTTTCCATCGTGGAAGCAGAGCCGCACGACAACGCTGCCTAGTCCTTTTTTTTTTGGAAAGTGACTCTTGCAACAGCAATGTGCATAATGCATCAAACTTGACAACTTTTGGATTTCCTTGGGTCATAAGTCTCCAAGTACTAGAAAAAGTCTGGTAAGAATCTGGTAAGGCATCAAGAACAGTCTGCACAAGGGAACTATCTGAAATGACTTCACCTGCAGAAATAAGTTGCTCATTGATATCCTTGACACCAGCAAGAAAAGTGTCCATATCATCTTCCTCATGCATAATCTTCGACTCCAGCTCTTTACGCAACAAGGCAATTTTAGCCTCATTGCAGCTTGCATAAAGACTAGCCAAAATATCCCAAGCCTGTTTTGCAGATTTTGTTGAATGAATGTGAGGAACAATGGTGCTCTTCATAGACAAGGCAATCAATGCATGAGCCTACACATCCTTTACATCCCAACGAGCTTGTTCTGCCGTAGGCAAAACAACTCGAATAGCAGCAATCCTTGCAGCAAGACCTGCAACATCCTCGACATCGCCTACATCCTCAGAACCAGGACGTACATCAATGCCCTGCACAATGTTCTAGACGCCCTTTGACAGAAGAGCATGTTGCATCATATAAGCCCACATAGGGTAGTTGTCCCCATCCAACCTGTCCTCAACAACAAACATCTTGAACACATCTGTGTTGTTGTCAGCCATGGTAAATGTTGCACCTGATGTGAAAATTGGCCGAAAATAGGAGAAACAGAGTGGGAACAACACATGCTATATAGCACAAACCGCAGAAGACTATGAGGCACTTGTTGTGCAAAAAATGGCACTAACAGAAATTCTGCACAAAATGACAAAATAGCCTGTGCAGTACTGCCTGTAGTGGAAACGGAGGCCGAAATGAGCCCGAATCAAAAGTATTAGTCGACCTGCGAACGCTCGCCAAACCTCAATGTAATTGGAGAAAGTGAGCAGGCGTGTGCTGGAGCAGCTGCTGGCGACTAAGCCCGGGAGGACGTAACCTGCTTTGATACCAATTGTTGGAATTAGGGTTGTAGAGAAACGCACACAGCTTGGAGAAGACGAAGGAAGCTCAAGGCACACAATGGAGAGTGTATTACTTAGTGTGCAATGGAAAGATAGATAGCCCTAGAGTGATGGGTGTATATACAATGCTCGGGGGAAAAAACCTCCTAAAGAGGGAAAAAATGCCCCGGCGGTCCTAGTGTGTTCACACACATCACTACCATATGTATATGGTAATAGAAACTTGGTTAGCATGTAGTCCATGCTATTTTGAAGTTATTCCCCAAATGCTTTTTTTGGATTTGGATCAACTTTTGCAAATCAAAACTGGAATTTTGTGTCTGCTTTGACTAGTTTCTGATGTTTGGCACTTGAGACCAACGTTTTCTGTTATGCACTAGTTTTTGATGTTTGGAACTTGAGACCAACATTTTTTAACTTTTTTCTAATGTTTCTTTTGGAAAAGTTGTTTCAAATGGTATCAACTACCCACTGCTGAAATTTCAGCTCCAAAATGGTGAAAAGGTCCATGGATTGTGATCCATGTTTCTCCATTTATTTTGCCCAATATTTTTAGATTGCTTCAATTGAGAATTCTAAAGCCCTTTATCGATAAATTTTTGTTTTTGGATTAATTTTAACTCTCTACCATCATCTTTTTTGAATTTTAGAGTTATGGTCGTTTTGGTCAAAATATGGTTTTCAATAGTTCTTGCTCTAATATTTCAATCCAAATTTGATGGTTGTAGTTTCTACTTACCCTACTCTCCTAAATGTATTGAAAAGAAACTAGGAACAAAAATAGACAAATTAATGCAAATGGAAGACATAGTCAAAAATGGTTCAACACTTTGAAAATAACAAGAAAATCAAAGAATGAAATTCTTTTGGCTCTCACTCACAACCCTACTTACCTCTTGCAAATAGATCTAGTAAATTCTTGGCTTCCCTACTGTATCGAGCACTAAACACCATGTTTAGGTGTTTCACCGCGAAGGTGTAAATGGAATGGAAAGACAAATCTTTGGAAAAGAATCTCTAAATACGTACTAAGTCACTCACTATCTAAGGATCATTCCCCCACAATGGTGCCGATTTTAGTAGGTCACCATGTTGGACCTCTATAGAATAGCTATCTAGCACTAACATATTATGTCAATACTCAAGGAAGTGACTCGGATATGGCACGGAGACTCTTTGAGGTTTTCAGTCCTTAAGAAATAGACCTAGCAAGAAAACTCATCAACTCAACAAGCAAATCATCACTCAGTGATAAAAAAATTGTCTATACCCTTTCTCATCACTCTAAGTCATCATGCCATTTTGGCATGCGAACGGACTCAAAAGGCAACAAAACTTTAGGAGGAGATTTAAGAGGTCTAGGGGCACTATTCTATCAAGTTGATTGCAATCCGACAATGTACCAAACTCACAATTTATCATGATCAAGGTCCTAAAAAATGCTATAGAACTATAGAGAAAGATCACCCTCTGGTCCAGGAACACTTTCCTATGGCCAAAACATTGAAACAAAGTGATTTAATCACTCCAATCTACATATTAAGCTCACAAACAAGTAGGTGCGAACCACGACCAAACTAACAATGCTTATATGTGAATAAAAGAGCAAGAAAATATGATCAGAATGGAAGTTTTGAAATTGAAAATAGACTACCCAATCCCAAGATATGTTGATTACAAGTTGTAGCTGCTTGGCCGCTTGAGCATACGTACATTAGAGATATTTTCTCTTTCGAAAGATAAGCCTCCTCTCACATTAATGTTATTATCTTTTATGCTTAGGGCTTTTTAAATGGCTAGTGACCGGCTCACATGGGCCATTATAAATATTATGAAATAATTATGACTCAAGAAATTGACCTACTACTCTCAAGTTAGGATTAACACACAATGTAGCTACGCTAGCTTGTAAAAATAACAAAGTAGAAATTTGATGTCCAACTAAGTGTGGAGCATGTATATTGAACCCTCTTATAGGGTTTGGATTTTCCTAATGATGTACACACAAACACACTCTCATGCATCATGGTATAACCTAGAATCCATTTAGTCTAGCTTAGATTGATCCTTATTTCTCAATAGCTATTATGCATTAACAAGATACACCATGAAAGAGAACTTCCTTACAAAATACAAGATGTAGGTCCAATTGCTACTAGGTGGTGGAAAATTTGGAGATTTAAAAATAGGGCTTGTGAGGAGAGTAGGCGAGTGGGTTATAGCAAGGTTCTTGGAAAACTAAAGGAGGGAGTCTTGGTGGATAGTAGGAGACCGACAACGAGCTGTCAAAACAATTTATTTTTTTTGTGAAGTGGTGATAGGAAGAATGGTGGAAGGGACATAGAGCCATAGATTGAGGGTACTCTAATTTTGTGATGGAGCTATCTCTAGAAGGGTCACTCTTTCTAGATTGATTATAATGCATCAAACTATGGTAAAGGTTGATTACAATGGAGACTAAGCAAGAGTAGTGTGTAATGCACGCTGTAGGAACCCACATACTATGAAATCCTTACTTAGTTGGGAGATTGCAAGTAAAATGGTATCTTGTGAGGCTTGAGGGATTGAGAATACAATGTTGAAACTTGTCTCACAAAATTCTCATAATAAGGGACACAAGTAGGAATTTCTTCCTAGTGGTGTTGGGTGTGAATTTGCATAGGATATATCCTAGACATAGAGGAGGCTAATGTTCAAGATTGCGAGCTTAATCAATGGTGGTTCGAGATGACAAGGTTGGAAACATATTGATTGCTTTAATTGAAGAAGGTTTTGGGGTTGTGCGGTGCAGCCAGGTTAGGGCCATCAAGTGGTAGGTAGGCAACATCAACAATCAGGGATGTAGCAAGAGGGGTTGTTGATGCTAAAGGGAGATATTAAGTAGTTTACTGTTTTGTGTCACGGCTTTTGTTCTTCCTTGACTAGTTATGTCCCCCAATGTTGCAGTAGAAACACAATATATGCTTCTTGAGTTGAGAGAAAGAATGGGAGGGACACATGAGAAAGTAAATTGCTTGATTCATTTCACGTATGTTGGGAAATGGCTATTATCTATGTGTAGGCTGTTAACCCCAAGGTAGATTGAGTATTTACTTCACTCCAATGTTTATAGTACTTGCGGTAAGTAATTAGGTTACTAAAGTGGGAAATGGACATAACTCTTCACGGGGATTTGAAAGGAGCCTTTGGTGGTTGTAGTTGGGGGTATTGTCGATGAATGAAGAAGAAGGATGTTATTTGTGTGTAATAGTCTATTTCTTCGTTTTCTCATCTTTCAACAACGTGCATCTTCCTTGAACTCTATTTTGTTTCCTTAATCATGTAATGTTGGAGGTTTTCCCTTTTGTCTATGGGCAATGGGGATTAACACATGGCAATCCTTTGATGATTTTTGTCAAAAGTGGAAAATTAAAGAGTGGAAACCACCTTGTTCTATTCAGAGCATTTTTTTGTTTTTAGGGCGTTTTAAAAAATTAGGCATTTTTCAAGAATTGGGGTGCTGTTTTTAAGGTCGTTTTTGCAACCTGATGGCATTTTTAAGCAAATGCAAGGTGTTTTCCTGACAATTAATAGGAAATTCAAGCAATTTTTAGGCAGTTTCTTGACAGTTTATAGCAAAATTCAAGCAGATTCAAGCCATTTCTTGACAGTTTGCAAGAAATTTCATTTTTTTGGAGTGTCATACTGATTCTTGGATTATGGTGATATTATTTGTCTCTATTTCTCTAATATCTACTTGATGGAAAAGGAGAAGAAGAAGAAGCAATGTCTTATTTGTCAAAAGCATGGCCATTCCATCAAGAAATGTCCTTATATGTGTATGCTTTGTCAGAAGGAAGAGGTATGTGTGAAGTACTACATGCCAAAATTATGCAAGAGCCTCTGCCGCATCATCAAATCTTTCCAGGATGCATTAAGTTATGAGGAATTTGTTGAAGCTAAAGAGGACTTGGGTGAATTCTTTGATTTTCTTGATGAAGCATGTGAATGGCATAAATGTCATAATGGCAAGAGAAAGAAGTCATGCTCTAGTGCATGACGGATCCGAATGTTGCAAGTAGTGGCTAAGAGTGTAATTGAGGAGTATGAAGATAATTTTTTGGACGATGCAAGTGATGATGATGATTGTCAATGGTGCTTTCAACAACCTGTTACTGTTTCCAACATAGAACATCCTCAAGTTGTCAGTTTTCAGTTACCAGTAGCTTTTTAGGCACCTGTAGTTTCAAAACCTGATTTTTAGAGCCTGAATCTGATTTTTTAACAATTGGATGTTTTAAACCTGATTTTAATGCTCTTGATGAATATGGGATTAAAGTTTTAGATATACAGATTACTAAAGAGAAGAAGTTGGTTGAAGAAGGAGGTATTGTTCAAAGTTTAATTTTCTTGATGAAGCATGCAAATGTCATAAATGTCATAAACGGAAAGAGAAAGAAGTCATGCTCCAGTGCATGATGGATCCAAATGTTGCAAGTAGCGGCTAAAAATGTAATTGAGGAGTATGAAGATTTTCTGGATGATGCAAGCAATGATGATGATTGTCAATGGTGCTTTCAACAACCTGTTACTGTTTCCAACATAAAACATCCTCAAGTTGTCAGTTTTCAGTTACCGGTAGCTTTTCAGGCACCTGCAATTTTAAAACCTGAATTTTCAAATCTTGAATCTGTTTTTTTAGCACCTGAATGTTTTAAACTTGATTTTGATGTTCTTGATGAATATGGGATTAAAGTTGAAGATATACAGATTACTGAAGAGAAGAAGTTGGTTGAAGAAGGAGATATTGTTCAAAGAAATGGAGATGAAGTTCAAAAGATAATGGAGGAAGAAGGAGGAAGAGAGGAGCAACTCAAGAGCCAAGAGGATTGCCAACCATCCCCAAACCTCACATCAAAGAGACTCACCTCTTTGCAGGAAGAAGAGAATGAAAGTTACCCAAAAGAAGAATTGGTGATTGAGAAGAAGGGAATGCAAGTGGGGGTGAGCCAGAGAAGCCATCAATATCCCATACAAATCTATATACCAACATTGGACATCAATCTTGAAGAGGTTGATATTCAAGAAAAGACAAGATTATAGTGCAAAGAAGTGGAACATATGAAGATAGATGAAGACATAGTATACGTTGATTATGTCGATAATGTGGTTGTTCAGTTTTGGATGTGTCTTGAAGAGGAGTATCCTACAAAGGACAATCAAGAAGGTGTTTGTGATTCTATGGAAGTCAATGGGGAGATGTTGAAAGTAAAAAATCAGTTTTCTAACAAGCACATTCCGTATTCAGGTTGTGAACCAAAGGAATCAAAGTTTCAAGTTCCTATACTGTAGTTTCTTGAAGTATAATTCCCTAAAGTACAATTCTCGGAAGTGGAGATTCCTATCAAGCAATTTCTTAAAATGGATGTTCAAGTGACATAGATCCCTGAAGTGCATATTTCTATAATGCATATCCCTGAATTGCAGAAAATGACTCAGAAGCTTGTCGTTGAGTTGAAAAATGAAAGGTTTTCAAGCATGGCTGCAACAAATGAAGCGATTTCAAAGATCAATCAACTTCAGGAAGAGAAGGCATTGTTGAGGATTGAGTATTCTCAAGTTCATGCTGAATTTGACTTGTATATTGCTTATTGTCAAGAACGTCATAATAATTTCAAGGAAGTGGTTGCAGAGAAGGATGATGAGATTTTGGATTTGAAACTTCAACCTACTCAATTCAAGAATATGGAGTCTTCCTTAAATCTTGCTATTATGGATGAATATTTGCATGATGATGTTATCTTGAATAATTGTTATGATGTTGGTTCTTGCCCAAGTTCAATAATTGCGGAGGTTGGATGTGCAAATTTTTGCAAAGAATTTCAATTTCCTGATAATATTCTTGAAGATTTGTATTCTTTATGTGGTCAAGGTCTGGATGTCAGTGTTGGGAATTGTGTTCAATATGTTGAGGAGATGGTTTTGGCTGATGATTATGCAAGTCACATGCAAGTTCTTGGTAAGCATGATGCAGTTTTTGCTGAGGATGCTTCAACGTTTCTGTGTGATTATGATGATGAAGGAGATGAGGATGATATTATTATCTCTCACTGGTTCTATGTCATGTTGACTGCAATTAGTTGTGGTTATTAGAAGGATATTTTCTTTTCATGTTTCTTCAAGAAAAGTTATCATGCTCTGTAATATATTTTTAGGATTTGATCCATTTACAAATTATTTCTCTAGATATCTGGAAAGAAATTCAGGGATTAAAAAATCTAAAATTTTTCAGGGTTTGAATCAAGGTGACTCTCCTAACAAGTTGGTAGACAAGTTTTATGGATTGGAGGTGGAAATATCTCAAATTGGAGGTCACAAAATTTTACCTAAAAGTCAAATCATGCAACTTGAAGAAGAGAAATCTAATATTGAGCTTTTTAGAGTGCTAATGGACTATGAGAAATTTGACAATGGACCTGAAAGAAATCAGTTCTTGGGAGGTATTAGTGTTTGGAGTTTTTCTCACCCAAACAGTGGAATTTTTCATGTTTTTGGATGCAAATGTGAGCAAGCTAGTTGGCCATTGTTTTTTATGTATGAGGAAGAGTCCAGATTGTTATTTTTATCCCTTGAAGCTTTTTAGTTTGATGAAGAAGTAAATCAGATTCAATACTTCCTGAATGGAGACTTTGAGGCAAATCAATTTTTCTGGCATAGTAATGTTGAATTGGGTCTCAAGGTGTTTCATCTACATGCAAAGACATTGGAGATGCTTAAGAGGAAATGTCTAACGGTTTCAAAGTTTACATCCTATCTTGAATATTTCTTTGATTTTTTTGAGGAATCTAAAAATTGAACCTGAATTTGAACATGAACCTGAACTCACAATTGGCAGGTTCACAAGTTTGAGGGTTGGAGAACAGAGCCTCATGGAGGAAGCCAAGGTTGTATATATGCGTTCCAACAGGGCTAGCAGTAGGGGGATTGAATGGGAAATAAGGATGACCAAGGAGGGTGCCACCAAGGTCTCTAGAGTGCAGGTGGATGGATTTTCTTACTGAAGAGGTTAAGGGGAGGTGCATAGGGGTCAACAAGAGGGATATTAGAGCATTTTTTTTTGTTTGGCCGTAGGAAATATTGAAAGGGGGGAGTGCATGCATATCTGGTATGCCATCCATTGTAGGGTAGATTAGGTAGTGAGATGAGCTTGCATACACTGGGCTAACTCGTCGAGGAAAAGCTGTAGCGTTGTGTTTTTGATGACGAGCCAAATGAAAAATAGGGGAGCACTGGCTAAAGGTAGGGTTGATTGCACAAAGGGAGGGTAACCTTTGTATAGAGTAACTTTTAAAATGAAAGGTAGGCTTTGTAAAGAGTAGCTTTACAAAATAAAAGAAACAGAAATAGGAGTAGCATCACTTATGTTTTTAAAAATAAATACACAAATCACCTCAACATCCCAAGATAATTAACACACACCTAGGAAAATGAAAATACCTTCCAATGTGACACCACAAAAAAAAACCTCATTTCTAGCAGAGGTACTCACAATTTGGTGGAAATTTCCCTTCAAGAAAGTTGTTGCAACCATCTGCTTGACATTGAAAACACACATTACATAGTATCTATGGTCCCCTTGTCATTGCAAGTCTTAAAACCAAAAAGACTTTCCTTCCAATGGTGATACAAAAATACACTATCTCAAACATGGTGAGTGATAGTAGTGGATGTTAGCATGTATATCCTTGTCCATTTGATGAGCTATTGTGGCTCCTATTGACCATGTTGCTTGCTTGATGTGCAAAAATGAGGTGGTAGGGAGAGAGAAGGGAGAGGAGATTGCATGGTGTGAGAGGGGATGGTGGGAGTGGGAGAGGAGAATGAGCTTTTTTGGTGCTGTAATGGAGGTGGGAGAAAATGCTTGAGTTTGGTTGGTGCGGCAATGGGAGGTGAGAGAGAGAGAAAATGAGTAGGAGCTTGTTTGGTGCTCAACCATCAAGGAGGGAGAAGGTTAACTGTTAGAGTAGAGGGTGAATCTGATTGCAACAACAATGAAGGGCTTGAGGAAGAAATTCTAAATAGAGAAAATGACTTTCTGGGTATGGAATATGTATGGGGAGACCTTTCAGAGTAGAAAGGGAAATTTGGAAAAAATGTCATTTTTTGATCTTTTAAGTGCACATTTTATACTTTTAAAGGTCAGAAAATACTTTTGTAGTCTAAAATATGTACGAGGGTGTTCTAAACATGGAAAATATGACTTTTGCAAATCTCAAAAAAATCAAGTTTTTAGGATATTTTCAAATTTGGGCCACAAAAGGGGGGGGGGGGGGGGGGGGGGCAAGGATGTCAAAGTGGTCCCCCTTCTCCCCCCCCGCCATAAAGATGTGTAAGACTACTTGTTTCCCTAAATTTTTGCGTGTATAGAGTGTGTCCACCACCCTCTTTCAATTGGATGGCCTTCAATTAAGCTTAATCCCAAAGGTCCCCTAAAGGATTCAATTTTTTCCTAATGATGTCTTTCAAGAAACATCCTCCCATGTCTTTCAAGAGACATCAACTCTAAATTTTCCTCTTCTCACCAAAGAAGCTTTCCATCAAGCCTTTTGGATCAAATGGATTCAAAGTTCCTTGCATATCAGTTTAAGTAGTTGTCTGCCAAGTCAGGTGGTGAAGCCTTAGTAAATCCATCTACATGCTCATGAACGTGTTCCAAATTTGCAGCTTCATTTGTATCTTTAGGAAAATTTATTCATTATTTTCTTACTTGACTTGTAAAATAGAGTTAGCTTCAAATATAAATTTCCTTTGTCTTTGACACTATGGACAAGGCATATAACTTATCTGTTTTCACACGATTCATGCTTTCTAAAAAGCTAGCACTATTTTCATCAATCAACATTCATCCTTGTAAAAATTAGATACCAATGCATCTTCTTATGTCTATGCATTTTTTTCCCTAAAGATAATCAAAGGGTTCAATACCTAGATGACTCGCATCTAGTATTGGACCGTCTCTGATAGTAAAAGTATCACACCCTTCGAATGTGCTTTCTTTTCTTACGTAAACAAGCACACTAAATAGTTGTATTTCTCCAATCATGGTGCATCATCAAAAAAATGAATGGCATCTATGAGCATTTTATACCACCCAATGGATGTGGCCTTCAAAGCATCTTATAGATGAACAACTTCTACAATCATCAATTTCTCATCTTTTTTGAAATGATAGCTTTTTAGAAATTTTCTTGACCTCTCTGTGTCACCCACTCCTCCACATCCATGACAAATGCATCACTTGAGTCCTTAGAGAGCATGAAGAAGCCTTTCATGAGATTTTGCAAAAGAATTCAAACATCATTAAAATATAATCCGATGAAGGTTTTACTTGCAATTTTCCTCTCTCAATAGCTTTATTAATAGAAAACCATGTATAAAAGATATCGTTTAGACAAGCATCCATGTGTAATTTCTTTTTTACAAAATTACTCCCCACATGGGTGTTTCTACAATTTTAATGAATCTCCATAGGAAGAGAATATATAATATCATCATTCAAGTTTTGAAAATCATGATAAAAAAATAATTACAATTACTAGAAACAAAATCAAATGATAACTCACATCCTAGTCTACTTAAGTTGTCTATCTAGAAGGTGTTATTGATGGGTTATTTGAAAGATTTTATTGGGTCCTTAAATTCCTGATCAAGTCATTGTAGGATTTCTTTGTAAATAAAGCTAGAGCTTAAAGATTTTCCTTTCTAAAGATTACCACTATAGCCCCTACAAGAGCATCAACAAGGATTTGCACCTTTTGATGTTTATAGATAGCTTTCAAGTGGATTAGAACTTGACTCAACTAATTGGTTACAAGAATCCTTCCAACAATGATAGAGTGTTGACCATCAATAATGAAATAATCACAATCTTGATCCTTGTACTCTTTAAATTATGTTTGTTTTAGTGGAATTTCTTTATCTTTACCCTCTACATCATTCATAGAATCGATAGGCATCAAGTATATACAAGATCAAGGATTATTTGTGTTCTTTGCAAACCACTCCAAATCTAGTTGAATCTTTGAATCATTTGATCACAAAAAAAACACGCCTAGGTGCTTGATGACATCTCACAACAAAAAATTAAAACTCCTTATACAATTCCAATGGAAAGAAATCCTTGTACTCTTCTATCCTACAAACAATTTTATTATTTTCCCTTCTCCACATGATTGATCAAAAGCTTTGTATCTTATAGAAAATATTTGGACTTCATGGATTTTGATGTACTTGCATCCAAATTACCAATTTTTTATGTGACATCCATGAAAGATTGTTTCTTTGACTCCCTAGAGGAGCTAATTGATTTTCAATAGGCTTATCTATTGTTTTGTGTCTCAAGTATGGAAAGTTGAAGAGACTCACAAAAAAGTTGGAGTTGATATCCACTTCAAGACTCCATTTTCAAGTGAGTTGTGCACCACTCTTGTATGCTACCATATGATTTATTATATAAGAGTTTGATCCAGGATGAGAGGAAACTATTCCTTCTATTGTGATATCTAAACATTGAATTTTTCCTGCCATGCACACAACGAATGAGGTCGGGTCTCAAGGGATACAACCAATTCTAGAAGTGGAAGAGTTGTGGCAAAAATCCTTATGAGAAACGATCAAAAACCACAAAGATAGTATTGATACTTTACACTCTGTACGTATCCATGAAATCAACATGGATCATGAATTCTAACAAGGGGACATCCAATATCTATATGGAGATTCTAGGGATCTGAATAGATCAAACCACGCTATCTACAAGCTTTGACATCTTTCATAGGAGAAGATGAAACAAAATTTGAGGTTAGACTGATACTATCTTAGTAGAAAGCCACACTAGAAGTGATGGATACCATTGCATGAATTGATGTCTTATCCTATACATGCACACTCTTTCTCATAGTGAAAACTAGACCACATCTATGGGGAGAAGTGGGCAAACACTTACAGAAGAGAGGACTAAAAATTCCTCTTCAAGATATTCCCACAAAATAAAAATGTGGGTAAAACTCAACCAACAAAACCACAAGTGAAACCAATACCTATAAGCAAATTGGGAGATTATTGTGAAGGAGCATAAGGGAACACCACCTTATTTCTAGAACACAAAGGAATGAAAACACTTGCTATATTTGATAGTGGGGAGGGAGTGGCGATTTCTATAAAAGGAATTTGGAAAAAATGGGAGGGACCAGCTCTGAAAAAATAAAAATGGAACTACAACTTGCAGATGGATTTATAGAAAGGGGTGAAAGCATGTTAGCATGTTGCACTTTTTGTTCTAGTTAGCATTTTCAAGTTAGCACATCTCAAAAACGTTGGGCGTCCAGTAATTTTTTTACAAATAATATCAAAATTTGTCAGAGGCTGCACATTTGGATTCCTTGTTTCAAGAGCTTTCTACCAATATATCATACATCATAGATCTTGGAGATGTAGCTCATGTTATTGTACTAGTTAGCATATGTCAAAATTGTGCTTGTTGCTCGGAACATGAAAAAGTGTGACACATTAACATGCTTTCACCCAAAGACCTTTGGATGTGTTGGAGCATATAATTGTATCCTCATGTGGAATTGAGTACAAGAATACCTTTGCAGTAGTGGATTTTTCTAAAAGCAAAAACTTTGATGTTATTTTGGGGAATCAATTCTTGAGACATTTTAAGATGGTGCAAGATTGGGGCTATGACCACCTCTACTTGCGGATAAGGGTGTTACCACAAGGGTCAACATCAAGGATCATAGTTATAGAGATGTTAACAAAACCTTTGTGGAAGAGTTTATTTTAACTACGGTTCATGAAAGCAAAACACATGCATGATTGCAAGACAAAGAGCATATTTGGATTTGTGGAGCATTCAAATCTGGGAGCCTGAGGAAAGAAGATTGTCTCCTAGAGAGATCAATAGAGGATAAAGAATTTGTTTGAGAACTACTACCAAAACACTTGTTTGGACCTTTCGACTGGGATCAAATATTGGCTACTCTAGACATGTGTGTAAACAAAAGAACACCTACAAAGTTGTGTGATGCATATGGATTTGAGATAACTCTTTTTTTTAATGATAAAGATGTTGAAGGAAGCTAATGAAAGTTGTGAGTATGGAAATAGAACAAGCAAGACAGAGAATTGTGGCATGGATCATGGTGTGAAAGCACAAACAAAGGAAGAAAATAAACCAAAAGGATATGTCATCATTGACATACCCAAAGATCAACAATTGTTGTTTCAAAGAAGCTGACTCCAAGTAATGCACAACTAAAAGCAAATGAATAAGTAGTGTTTCGAAGCTCTACATGAGCTGTTAAACAAACTCAAGACTAAGAGAAGGACAAAGGTTTGTTAAAAGATCAATTGTCTCCTACAGTGATCAAATTCAACATATGTGGAGAAACACAACTTAGAATCACATGCTTAGTTATGATATATCCTTATGCAACAAGTAATAAAATGACTTATGGAAAGTGGATAATGATAGGAAAGCCACCAATGAAGGAGCTAGAAGAGATAGTATACACAAGTACTAGAACTCCAATTTCTAGCTTTGGTGTGGTCAAGACCATACTCAGGTTGAGTACCAGGAAGTTCCGGAGTGCCCACTAGGAAATATGTAAGATAGCACGTGCAAACAAAATAAGGGATTTATAATTAGGTACATTTGCACACAAAAAAACTTACAGAAAGGGTTTTTTAATTGAGAAAGTGAAATTTTTTCATACAAAAGGGGTACATATTGAAAATATACATATAAGGGATTATTTAAATACATCTTGTTCGCACATGATATATGCAATTTTTACATAGTAGACTCCTCGGGTGGGGAGTTCAAAGACACCTTGTAGATCATCAACTCCCATCATATCGAAGAGAAAATTGTCTTGACAGAAAGCTAGAGGAACATCTTCTTTCAACAACAACCAAAATCTTTGACAAGAACAAGAGAAACAGATCCAAAATCACCTCAAGTTCATGCAGAAAAAAAACACCCAATCATAGCGGAAAAAGATAAACCTAAGGCAAACACTGACGTGGATCAGCCTTGCAAGTCAACTTTAGTCTTCATCAAACTTCCTCTGTAGTCTCTATATCAAAAGCCAAACCATCAACCATGCAATGTAAAGCCAATCAAAAACTTTATCAACCAGATTTTCTATCACAAAAAAGCAGCAAAACTCCAAAATGAACCAATCATGTGCTAGTATCCAAAGAGTACATCAAGGTCAAAGATCCAATTTGGATATACCAAGCACAAGTTCAACATCAACAATCAAAAGTAATAGGGTGAGTAGCATTAAACGAGTCAATCACGGCACAAGGCTCAACTTGGAACAACTAAGATCAGACATGTAGCACAAGGCTCCTCCCAAAAGTAAGAAAACACAAAGAGGAACAAGAAAACACTAATCGCACCCAAGGGTGATGAAAACTCTAGATGTATACCTCATCTCCAACTACAAAATCAAGGCTTGTACAATGAAGATAATCAAATATGGATACGGAAGCCTATTGTCCATCAAGTCAGAGCAGAAGGGAAAATGTAGAACACAATCACATGGGGACCAAATATAAGGTGGGTTCCAAAATCTATATTGTAAACTCCATCACCGAGAATCCACAAAAAACAACAATTGCTTCTCATGGTAGATAAATCAAAGGCTCCATCAGCACCTACTATAATTATAGGACCTATTTCACAATGTAGTCTTCACTTATGACAAAGGAGCCAAGAGGAGCAGAAGTATGTCAGCCTACTAGAAAAAATTGGGCATCTAAAGACCAACACGATAAATAAGTCCTAAATCTCAAGAACCTATGGAATTGGGTTTTTGTCCTTGAATAGGTACTCCCAAGAGTTTGCTTATAAATACATGGCAGAAGAGTCAGAGTTGGTCAGCCAAAGATTCAAGTAATATTTTTTGCTGTCTAAGCATCTTAGTTACTATAGGTACTACTCAATCTAGAAGAATTGAGCATATTAATGTTGTGTTGCTTATGCTAGTAAAGATGAGCATAAGAGTCTAAGCCTATGTATTTTAAGTCTCGTGAAGTGAAGGAGGAAGTCCAAAAGACACTCACGCACTGAGCACTGTGAGGTATGAGTGGAGTATATTCTACATTAAAAACCCTCTTTGGAAATGTGGAAGCTATTGAGACATCCTTTGATGTTACATGTGCTACATTTGTTCCTTGAAGAACCCATCAACTCCATCTTTCACACTGCATGCTTATATTTGACAAACTTCCCATATGCATATAGACTTTCCCATAATTGGCACTTGGATTAGACACTTATCCTTTGTTTCTCCCAAGCACTCACCCTTCCCCCGGAAAAGCCTACACAATAAGGTAGTGACTAAGTATCACTGTATGCATGGTCACTAAGAGACAAGTAGCACATGAATAGGTACTTCAAGTCCAATTGTGTAACGTCAATAAGGAAACTTTTTTCCCACCGGTTTTTGTCCCTTTGGTCATCCAGGTTTTAGAACTTAATTTAGCAACACTCATCTATCTTCTCTTGTATGTATTCCTTCTACATCAAAAATAAGAAAAACATTTCCCAAATCATTTGTCAAAGAACTAGAGAGACAACTGTAAATCTCAACTTTCTTGTTAATAACAAACCTTGACTTCAAGGACAACCAAGGCAAGTCAAAGAATGGCATAAAAGACAACTAGCAAACAATGCAAAATTTGGCAGGAGAACTATTTACAACAATTGCAGAAGCTCACATAGTGCTTCAACTTGGTGAATGTTGTAGAGGACTCACGATGCTTCAACTTGGTGAAAATGCAGAGGACTCATAGTGTAGTGGAACTAAAGAGAAATATCTGTCATAACATTAACAAACAAAAGAAGCTCAGTTTCTACAAAAACAAGGAACACCAAAAGCATCTTCACGACTAAAGGTGTCCACCAAAGGAAAATGACTAATAAAATGCAAAATTAACTCAACAATTGAAGTTCAACACATGCATCAACCAGAACACAACATGTATGAATATCTCACGGATGGGGGGGGCATCATCAAAGACACAACACTTTCAAAGCTAAAGACAAAGCTGAAGACACTTCTAACAACAAGATTGCACATGGTCATGTCAAGGGACGCCACGAGCTAGAAATGGAGTAATGTTGGCCGATTTAGTATATGGACGTCCACCTAGTGGAACACCACATTTGTACTATGTTCTTGTTCCAAGCTAGTTTAGCTACACTGAACATAGATCTTGATTCTATAGCAGCAAGTCAGTTCCTTGAGTTGAAATTATGTCATAATAGTTGTAAAGGCCCAAGTGAGCTGGCGACGACTAGCCATTTAGAAATCAATAGGTATAAAAGATAATAACATTAATGTGAAGGAGGCTTATCTTTTGAAGAGAAAAGAGATTTACTATATGTATGCTCAAGCGTCCAAGCAGCTGCAGCTTGTACTCAACATATCAAAGAATTGAGTAGTCTATTTTCAATTCCAATACTTGCATTGTGTTCCTCTTTTCTTTCTCTTTCATTCAAGTGTAAGCATTATCAATTTTTGTGTGGTTTGTGACAACTTATATAGGAGATTAATCTATAGATTTGAGTGGTTAAACCACTATTTTTTGACATTTTGACCATAGGAGAGTGCTCTTAGACCATAGGGCGACCTTTCTAGATAATGATGGATTGAAAATCTAAAAGCGAACACTCTCAAAATGCGTTTTCTTGTTAGGTTCACTTTTTGAGAATGAAAACCTACAAGAGTCTTCGTGCCCCATATTAGTCACTTCCTTGAGTATTGACATATTATGCTAGTCCCAAATAGCTATGCTATAGAATTCCATTGTAGTGACCCTTTAGCAAACCCCAAACAAGCCTTGTAACAACAACCAATCAGATCTTAGTCAACAATAGTACATAAAAGGGGGGGCATATATAGCCCATATCTACATATCTCAAAACTATATCATGAACATATCTATGGAAAGAGGTTGGCAATGTGTTCAAAATGCACTATTGTCCAAAAAATCTGAAGCTAAAATGCCCAAGCTATGGACATTTGAAAAAATTGAAAATTTGGTGGGATTATGGCCACAAGCCCATTCTCATTGGTGTAGAGAATATATTCCAAAAGCATCCTTGACCCTAAAGAGTCCTTTTGGGTTTCATATTTTTCATAATTCCTCTTTCTCAACTCAATTAGTTTCCAAGATATATTAGCTTGGACTCATAAAGAGAATGTTGAGTATTGTGTGATCAAAAGTTTAAAAATAGAACATGTTACTCATGAATCAAACTTGGATGGTTTTCCATTGAAAAATGGGTCTCTTTTATACCCTGTCATACATTATTACATTGCATGTGGGTTTTATGCCTTTTTGTCTCCTTCACTCTCCACCAAACTAAACACAACCATCCCCCCCCCCCTGCAAAGATATAATCTTTGCATTTCCATGTTTTTTATGCCTACTTCCATAGTAGCATAGCCTGTCCGTGGTGCCCGAGATTCCTTTATCCCAACAATGGCTGTCCTTAGCCTTGACAAATGAAAAAAAAAAACTAGGGTAAACTAGAATAAATGCATGTTGATTTCTTGTTCTTCTTCTTCTACAACTGCTATTTTTTTTCTTTTTATCCCAATAATCCCGTTAAAAGTGTCCACTTCTATCACGTCAATGACAAAATGATGTGACCCCTTCCTCTACATTGTCCTCGTCCTTGTCCATGAGCTGTGTTCTTTTGGACTTTTCTAAATCCTCTTATATTAACCAATGCTCTCTCTCTCTCTCTCTCGAGCTGGTGATTTTTCTAGCTCTAGTTTGGTGCTTTGAATCAAACTCTAGGATTGTTGCTTCCATTTCTTTGAGTTTCTTGTCTAGATTTTATAATGTGGATACCAAGGTGTTAAATGGTGTCTTGTCCATGCTGTTAAGAAATATTGAAATTGCTTCATTTTTGGGTATATTCTTCTTGACTACTCATAGTTATTGCTTGAGTGTGTGGAATTTGTTGAGATGAGCTACAACAGATTCATTATCTCTTATTGCAATTTATATAATTGCATGAGTAAGTTTTTTTTTGAGCTTTTGGATGACATAGCAAACTCTTTGTTTAGAAAATCTCAAGCTTCTTTAGCATCCTTGATGCCAACAATATATGAAATAATGTTGCCACCAAGTGACTATGCTATAAATCCTAGTGCTTTTTTATTGGTAGCCACATTGACTACTGTGGATGCATCCTCATGTGTCTCTATTAAGTGCCAATTCCCTTTGCGCATCAAAAAATACATTGTTGTGATCTACCATGTGAAAAAATTACCACCATTAAGAAATATTGAAATTGCTTATAGGTGCTGCTTGAGTGCGTGGAATTTGTTGAGGTGAGCTACAAGAGATTCTTATCTCTTACTACAATGTATAGAATTGCATGAGTAAGTTGTTCTTTGAGCTTTTGGATGCCATAGCAAACTCTTTGTTTAGAACATCCCAAGCTTCTTTAGACACTGACTAATGTAGATGCATCCTCATGTGTCTCTATTAAGTGCCAAATCCCGTTGCGCATCAAAAAATACATTGTTGTGATCTACCAGGTGAGAAAATTACCACCCTTAAAGGTGGTTGATGGAAATTTTCTACTCCATGAGGTGGTCTTACTTGGAAAATCGCAGCAGTAGTGTCTAATATCTAAAATGAGTGTGTGTGTGTGCTTGAAATGCTAAAAAGATTCAAATGAGTCCTATATTATTATTTTACAATTCTATGTGAGCAATGCAAAAAATTGTGCTCTTTACGCGAGAGCATACCATCTTGCTTGTCCTTGAGCATTACAAAGACACATCAAACTCTAAAAAATAGATGTGTTAAAACAACCCCTTAATGGATATAATAATTTTAATCAGTGGGGCTGATGTTTTTGGAATGGACATCATTTTTTTTTTATTGTGGCCCTACCATCATATGGGTAAGACTTGCACCAAAGCTAGAATTTGAGGCAAGTTACTGACACTTAGGAAATCATAACTGGTGCAATTTTTATTGCATAAGGTTGGGTGGGGACCCACCTTAATAGTTGCCAAGGTTGTTGAAGTATCATAGATTGTAGTTGATGCCTTGATTTCTACCAAGATTGATGCAGTATTAGAGGCTACAGTTGATGTGCCCAAACGTTAGCCCCGAGGGATTCACTCTATATACAAAAGGGGATGCCACTAAGGCGGTCCGGGGTGGGTAACAAGAAGAGAAACCTCTAGACACCCTTCAAGGCTCCCGTGCTGCTCAATGGGGCTGGGGCACAACACAACACAAACCAAAACAACAAACCCACAGCCAAATCCCAACTACACAAGGGGCACCACCTAGTTTAAGAGCGAACTAGGATGCAAAAGAGGAGAATCGTTAGAGCAACCCACAAACAAGCAAGGAATTTACACTAACCCTAACACCAATGGAACACTCTCACACACTAAAACACGAGAGAGAGAGAGAGAGAGAGAGAGAGAGAGAGAGAGAGAGAGAGAGAGAGAGAGAGAGAGAGAGAGAGAGAGAGAGAGAGAGAGAGATGGTGTACAACTTAGCTTCAACTTTATATTTTGCACAAAAAGGAACTTAGAGCTTGCGGAATCAAGTGACAAGATTTGGTTATAGCGTCACTAGCACATTGTCTTAGGGTTATGGGAGCCCTCTCACCATCCACCCTCTTACAATGGTAGCCAAACAATAGCCAATGAATCACAAGCAACAAAACAACAACATTCAATGAAACAAGTCACCTTATGAAGCTGAATGAGTTTGCCAAGCCAAATTGGAGGAGAAGCGTGAGCCTTTGGACATGAATTGCACCCAAAACTACCAATTCATTGATGTTGGGGTAGATACAACAATGGTAGGAAGAATATCTTCTACTCGCACTCACTCAAACTAGCTCAAGCTTTTCTATGCACCAAAGACGTAGGAACTCTTGCTTGTACAAGTAGTAGTCATCTAAGTCTTTTTGCTTATGAGAAACAATGTCTTGCCATAATTTCTGAGTGTTTTGGGGATCAAAGAAGTATTTCTTGAAACGATTCAAAACTTCCGTGTAATTTCCTTTAACTTCCTCAGGCAAAGAGTCAAACCAAGTGCTAGCATCTTTCCTAAGGACCACCTCAAACATTTCTACCCGTTCTTGATCAGTTACTATCCTCTTGATACGACAAGACATCTTGAAATTCGCTAGAAATAATTCTGCATCCTCTCCAGGCTCTCCAAAGAAAAGAGGATATCCAGACATTTGGCGTTGGCTCTCCATTGAATTGATTTCAAAGTGACGTGTTTTTGTTTTTTCTTTCTTTAAAAGATTTACACAATAATATTTTCTAAATTGCAATCTATTCTACAACAAAATAAAAATATTCACATCAAATGACCTATCATAATCAATAAGAGGTAGAATGACAGGGTTTGGTGACGCGAGAATTTCTCCTACTCTTTGGGCACCAAACATGAATACCATACGTTGTTGAAAATGGATTTTTCTACTAATTGCAATGTTTACTCTAATGTGTGGAGTGAAATGAAAGGGAAAAACCTGTATTCCTGGGCCATTATCCATGGTCTATGCATGACCTAATTCTTAAAACAAAACAAAAATATAGACGTCCAAACTAAGGTCGTACCTAATGAGAGGCAAAATAAAAGGATTTACTTATGCGTTTATCTCTACCAACCTAAGAGGACCTAAAATTCTACGAATTACTCGCTGAAATTGCAACTTAGTACTAACAATTATGTGTAACTTTTACCTTGCAATGGGAATGAAGGGATCATACAAATTCTCGTGATTCATGCAAGCTACTTGATTATGCTAAAGGTTGAGCCTTCACAAAACATACAAAAGCCGTTCCTCCGTGGGGGCACCAAAATTGAGGCGGTCCGGGGCGGGCAACAAGAAGAGCAACCTCTAGACACCCTTCAAGGCTCCCGTGCTGCTCAATGGGGTTGGGGCACAACACAACACAAACCAAAACAACAAACCCACAGCCAAATCCCAACTACACAAGGGGCACCACCTAGTTTAAGAGCGAACTAGGACGCAAAAGAGGAGAATCGTTCGAGCAACCCACAAACAAGCAAGGAATTTACACTAACCCTAACACCAATGGAACACTCTCACACACTAAAACACGAGAGAGAGAGAGAGAGAGAGAGAGAGAGAGAGAGAGAGAGAGAGAGAGAGAGAGAGAGAGAGAGAGAGAGAGAGAGAGAGAGAGATGGTGTACAACTTAGCTTCAACTTTATATTTTGCACAAAAAGGAACTTAGAGCTTGCGGAATCAAGTGACAAGATTTGGTTATAGCGTCACTAGCACATTGTCTTAGGGTTATGGGAGCCCTCTCACCATCCACCCTCTTACAATGGTAGCCAAACAATAGCCAATGAATCACAAGCAACAAAACAACAACATTCAATGAAACAAGTCACCTTATGAAGCTGAATGAGTTTGCCAAGCCAAATTGGAGGAGAAGCGTGAGCCTTTGGACATGAATTGCACCCAAAACTACCAATTCATTGATGTTGGGGTAGATACAACAATGGTAGGAAGAATATCTTCTACTCGCACTCACTCAAACTAGCTCAAGCTTTTCTATGCACCAAGGCGATGGTGTATAGAAAGCTTACTCTCTCTTTACAACCAAGATAGAGCTAGCGTGTGGTACGCTCAATCTAGTGTGCAATGGTATAGTGATGTCTTTTACAAGGAGGAATGGGTTCTGTTTATAGGTTTTAGAAGCTTTGATTAGGATTAAGCCTAATCAATTTTATTAGGAAAGATCAAGGATTATGAATTTTTATGAATTTCAAATGAGAATGGGGTCTCTCTTTTCTCTTGAGTCACATGGATGTGGGCTCAAGTAAGAGAATTATTGATGTGGTGAAAGGAGAGAAACTTCCATGGGAGTGAGTGAATTTGTTTTACTTGTGCGGTTGCCTACTCCATATGTTGATAGTGTGGGTCCATTTTTACAAGAGAAGTTAGTTGTTAGTGGTAATAATCACTAGAATTGTTAGTGATACATTTACACTTGGTAGGATGAGTTGATTTGATGAAGGAAGAGGGGTGAATTAAAAGAGAATCATTGAGATGGTGAAGCTTTGAAGAAGCTTGAACTCACCCTTGTGTAGATTGTGGAAAAAATGACCGCTGGTCTTCTTCTTCTTCTTCGCTTCTTTACGCCGTCGCCACGGTTGACCAGCACGATGAAAAGAGGATTTGTTGATGAAAAATCCTCAATTTGTAGAAGTTATCATGGTTAAGATGCTGAATTTTAGATATTTTTAAGAGAGGTAAATGAAATTGTAACATAGAAGCAATAGAGAGAGACATGGAGAGGGTGTATGTATGTAGAGGTTCATAAAAGAACTATAGGGATGAGAGAGAAGGGTAATGGTGAAGAGGGTGGGAGAAGCCATGAAAATTACAGGTTTGAGTGAGGGAAGGAGAGGGAGGGATGTGTAAGAGTGAGTAGGTGTGTGGAAGGGTGAGAGAAGACTAAGGGCTACTTGTGAGAAAAGTGGGCAGAATGGGGTCCACTCAAAAAATCATAGCTGACCTCTGGTAGCTCCAAAAATCATGAAAAAATTTGAGGTGATTATTCAGAGCATGGGCTACATTTTCTCTATTGACCACCACTCCAAATTCATAGTGGAGATAGGTGCCAAAATTCTCACCAAAAAGCCTGTTTTTATGCCTGCAAAAGTCTTTTAGTGGCCCCCTCCTTTGTTGAATTTGTACAATTCATCCAAGAGTGAGCCCCTCCTTTGTCATATTATAATACAAAGCATCCAAGTTGCCCTTTAACCATGCATGGAGGAGGATTATTGGTGAATAAAGAAATATATACATGGTGGAACTAGTGTATGGACTATTCATGGACTTTAGCTCAATGAGCACATGGTGTTAGAATAATGAGTAAAAATAATAATAAAAATATGGAGGAGTTATGGATATGGAAAGATATTGGAATCATATGATATGGTCCCTCCTTGAATTATTTTGGGTGAAAGAGGAAAAGGTATGCAAGTAAAGAATATAATAAACGTAACCAATGAGTAGAAATCAATTTTTTGTTTTCACGAGGGTGAGGGTGAAAATGTGGGAGTGATTTGTATAAAGGAAAAATATGAGGTTAGAGTATGTACATATTGGCAAAAAATATAATTATGGTGTAAGAGGATGAAAGAAGGTGTACATAGGTTTAATAAAACACACACCTAAGTAGAAATATTTAAATAAAATACCAAAATAATTATAAAAAATCCCTATATTTAGGCCATATATACAATGAAATATTTACACACAAAGAGGCCATAATATACTTTTATTTTTTTAATTTTTTAAATTTTTTGGCTCAACTAGCCCAGTGACTAGCTAGCTGAGGGTTTTTAAGAAGATATGGGAAAAGCCCCCTAACTCACACACGCCTATGTACAGTGAAATGGTAGGGATAGCCATAGCGTTTGGGTGAATTTGGTAGGGTGGAGTAACTTACTATGGCAATTATGGAGAGCTGAAAAACGGCTATCACCACCTACAAGCGGACAACTTTGATAAAATCCCTATATATGACTCATATTAGGGAATGTGAACCCCCTTTCTATACTCATACGCCAATCAATATAGAAAACTGTCATAACTTTATCTTACATATAAAATTTAGGTCTCACATGATCAAATTGAGTAAAACTAGTCAAAGAGCGTGTAGCATAGTGACTAGCAACGTACTAAGGAACCACTTTTGTTGATGGCTAGATGTACCCTCAACGTGTCTTATTTTGAGTTTCAAACCATGCGCCCGTTCAACCTGCGCTCTAGCTACTCATCCAATTGTGACCCATCTAGATTACTCGAAAAACATGGTTCTAAAGTTGTGTTAGGTTCTCTGTGTAAATTTGCATCTATACAAACTGTTTATAGCTTTCGTCCCTCAATAAATGAACTATAATCACAAAACAAACAATTGATACAAAGCAGTGCTAGTTCTTGCATGTGTCTTTCTAGCTATTGACTCACAAGTTTGAGGGAAGACTCTTTTGCGAAGCCATGATTTTGAAACACAAAAACTTTTATGCATTTTTTCCTTTTCTCACTTCTTCTCCCCCTTACCATAAATATGATACCCCCTCCCTTACTTTTAATCTTAGGAGATAAATTATTGGGGCCCTTCCCTAACTTATAATTTTATGTAACTTGTAAAAAAAACCCCCTCCCTTGCAGTTACGTGGTGCGGTAAGTTTTCACCATACTTACGTGCTCCGATAAGTTTTCAATGGTGAATCCCTTGGGACCTCAACCAAGCAAAAGAATTGGTGCTTTTTGTTGCGCCAGGCAAAGTGGAGTTGCTTTCACCGTTGGATAGAAAGAAAGGGGATCACATCCTGAACACAACCAACATGGCTCTCTATATCCCAATATACTGACTACACCCAAATCCACTAGAGTTTACCTTCAAAACTCGACACCTCTGCATACAGATCACCATTTTCATGCATACAAGCACACACATGCTTCACACAATCAATTGGTAGCACAACACACCAAATTTTTTTGTTTATAGAAATCACATAGAGCACCCCACTCTCTCTTTCTCTCTCATGCACACAGAGGTTCGGGGAGGCACATGCATCTCACACACCGACACCAGATAGTTGGAGCATAACAAAGATAAGAAGGGGGGAAAGGGGGAAGAAACATCACATAAATCTGGTATGACTTGCTTCCACATAAATTTGGTATGACTTGCTCCAGTTATGATGAAAAACACCTTCTACAAACACCATGAATCCCAACTACATTGGCTCTATTGACATGACCACAACAAGGTAAAATCCCTGGAAATACTTGGCTTCACCTCCATATAGCTCTCCTCGTTGAGAGCAGAAAGAAACCTTTGTGTTGGTGCCCTCGTTCGCACCAAGCTATCACAAAGCTCCTCTCCATTTGAGAGATCCTCTTTGAGCTTCTCCTTTAAGCTTTCCAAAAACACCCTACTGAGGGCTCCTCATTGCACTTTCCCCTTTCCTTGGCCAGAACAAGCTCCTCTTTTTCCAAAACTTGAGTCCTCAATGGAAAAAATATGGCCCCGGTGAAACTTCAACTGGAAAGATCTCTCCCATCCTTGCTATGATTGATTTGACAATTTGAAAAGACTGATAGGCTCCATTTAGCAAGCACTTTAGGCCCATGAATTCACATTAGCCTTTTGACCATCTATCTCCATCTCCCTTGTCTATCTCAAATCTGCGATGCACCTCCAATTTCAAACATCCATATCTTGCACCCTGTAGCTCCATTTGATGAGCCATCTAGATCTTCTTGTTCAGAACTTCAAGAAATTTATCTTCAATAACAAAAAAATCACTTCCAACATCCTTCACTTGCCACCACATTATGCCCTTTCTAGAGCCCATTTGGCCTAGGAACCCACATAAAGCATACATATATGCTACCACTTGCCTGCCCAGGTCTTACATACGTTCTTTATCACTTTTCCATGCACCTATAGACATACACATCAATGCTTCTGCCCTTTGCTAGGGTCGACACACTTTGGTTGCACCATTGTTGACCAAATCCCTTCTCAAACATTCATGTTCAACCAAAAAACCACTTTATTCTTTTACCAGCTGGAAAAAATTCCAAACACTATTAGCAAACAAAAAATACCACTACCATATGTACAAGGCCCTACATGTGCATGCTGCTACCAAAACTCAAGTGGGTAGCCCCACCCCCTGCACCTTCTGGATCAAACAATTGGCTTTTCTTGCTTCCATCCATCTGTATCAACCTCCAATAGTGCTTCACCCAAGAACGTAACCATCCATGCATGCAATTAACCCATAGCATCTTTACACATCTTTGAGCATCAACTTTCCTCCTTAATATATGTGGCTCTACCATGAAATCATGTGATGTAACAAATGCATATGACCCTCCCTCCTAGCCATCTAAATTGGAGCTCCTCTCAAGAGAACCCCATATTTTATGGATAACATATTGTAATGTTGCAGTCACAAACATACTTATCAACCATGAAGCACATACCCCTTTTGAAAGCTTGAACACATCCTAGACATCTTGTGCACCTACCATAGATCACCCCTGTTGCATTGGTTTTATCATTGGCTCCATGCTTGCTTCTACATCAATAATGCACTCAATTCTAGCATCATCAAGCCCTTCATTTTCAACAGGTCCTTTAAGATTAACCATAATCTCCGATTTTCCAACCTCATATGCGTACTCTTCAATCACATGCTCTTCTGCTTCATCTTGAACCAAAGGAGATAGAGAATTTTCCTCTACGGCATTTCCCTAGTTTTCTTCCATAGCTAAGTTTTCTTTATCTTTCATGGCATAACTCTGTATCTATTGCACATTGCACCATAGTAGCACATTCCATAGGAACCTTCACAAGCATAGAGATCAGCTTGGCACCGCATAGCATCTTCACCTTAATCCACATGCAAAAGATTAAATTACTCATACCTTGAGTAGGAAGAATTAGTTTCACATGTCATATCAACATCCATAGAACTCCTATCCTATGTTTCCACTTCTTCCTCTATATCAAGCTCTACGATTTCTTCCACCTTTATCGCTTCAACTTCATCTGCAAATTGCACCTTCTGAACTGTTGCACTCCCCAAGGGAACTTGCTCAACCATACATGAGTTTTCTAGTGATTCTTCCACTTGGTTTGAAACCCTTTTCCCTTCTTCCATTGTTGGAGCTTTCCTAATTGGCATTCTTGGCATCAAAACTTCTCCATATCTTTGTAGCCACAAACCGTGGGTTTCTCTTGCACCAACATGTCTCTCTATGTATCACCTTTGGCTTTACTTACATCACTTCATTTAGAGTAGGCACCATTGCACTTAATAGACCCTGCCTAGATTGTCGCTTCTTCAAGATCTTCTTGGTTTGGCCCTTTGCCACATTCACCACCTCTGTATACATCATAAGCTTATATCTTCGACTTTATCTCATAACATTCTCATGCAAGAAGTCCAACAAATTGCTCAATTTCAAATAGGCAACACTATCAACAATGTTGGAACTAGGGTTGCAAAGAAACACACACAGCTTGGAGAAGACGAAGGAAGCTCAAGGCACACAATAGAGAGTGTGTTACCTAGTGTGCAATGGGAAATATAGATAGCCCTAGAGTGATGGGCGTAACTACAATGCACGGGGGAAAAAACCTCCTAAAGAGGGAAAAAATGCCCCGGCGGTCCTAGTGTGTTCACACACATCACTACCACATGTATATGGTAACAAATCCCCCCCTGGAGTGATGCCGTGAACGAGAGCTGGCAATGTGCCATTGCCTGAGCACAGGATCAGTCCACAAAGGGGAGTAAGCCCAAAGCTTTGCGGAAAGCTTCGATCTTCTCACGAGACAATGCCTTTGTGAAAAGATCTGCAAGGTTGTCCTGTGTTGGCACATAAGCCAAGCTGATCTCTCCTGCTGAGAGCCTCTCCCTGACATAGTGGTAATGCACCTCAATGTGCTTTGTGCGAGCATGAAAAACTGGGTTCCTCGCAACTGCCAATGCGCTCTGACTATCAATGTAGATAGTGTTGGTAGTGCATGTACAACACCCAAATCATCCATAAGGCGTCTGAGCCATACACACTCAACCGTAGCTGTGAAGACTGCCCTGTACTCATCCTCACAACTCGAAGTGTCCAGAGTAGGTTGCTTCTTGCTCAACCATGATATACATGGACTGCCAAGCATGAAACAAAAACCCCTTGTGGACACCCGCGTGTCAAAACAACCAGCCCAATCTGAGTCTGAAAAAGCATGTAAGTCTGGCGGCAATGATCCCCCCTTGGGATAAAAGAAGACAAGATGTAAGGTGCCACTAAGGTAGCGAAAAATCCTCTTGACAGCCTGCCAATGCTTAGACCCTGGGCTATGCATAAATCTGCTGACCTGTGACACTACAAACTGAATATCTGGCCTCGTGTTGCATACATAAATGAGGCAGCCAACAGCAACTTGGTAAAGAGTGACATCAGCAGGATCGCCAGCATCATGTAGACTCAACTTCAAACTTGTTTCCATGGGAGTGGCAATAGGTTTGCAATCCTCAAGTCCAAACTTACATAGCAATGTTTTTATGTAACTTTTCTGAAACAAGGCAATACCACCATCACACTGCTTAAACTGTATACCCAAGTAATGATGCATCAGCCCCAAATCTTTCATCTTGAAAGTAGCATCCAAATCAGCCTTAAATTCACCAATATATATCTCATTTGGTCCAGTGATCAGCAAATCGTCAACATAAAGAACCACAATGAGAAGTACATCACCCTCACGCTTTACATACAATGTGCTTTCTATTGGACTGTTACGAAAGCCTCGTTTAAACAAATGAGTGTCAACTTTCTCATACCAAGCACGAGGAGATTGCTTCAACCCATACAAAGCCTTCTTACATCTGCACACTTTGTCCTCTTGTTCTTTTATGACAAAACCGCGAGGCTGCGTTACATAAACTTCCTCAAATATGTCACCATTCAAGAAAGCAGTAACAATGTCTGATTGATGTACATCCCAACCAAAATGAGCTGCCAATGCACATAGAAAACGCACAGTAGTCATACGACAAGTGGGAGAAAAAGTCTATTCATAATCTATGCCTTTTTGCTGTGCATAACCCTTTGCAACAAGTTGAGCCTTATGGCGATCGATCTCACCATCCGGCTTGCGTTTCAACCTGTAAACCCACTTCATACCAATGGCCTTTTTTCCAGGAGGCAAATCACATAAAGTCCATGTGTCATTTTCTATAAGTGCATCATATTCTGATTGCATGGCAGCCACCCAATTTTTTGAATTTTGTGATTCATCAAAAGACAGAGGCTCCTCAACATCATGTAAACTAGACACAGCCAAAGCATAACAATTTGATGCATAAGATGCATGGCAAGAGCCTGAACGAGTACGACTAGACAAAGGTGCATCCAATTTTACTGTCACACAAAGTGTGCACCAGCCATTTTGGCATACCTCTAGCGTGCTCATTTTCAGCCCTTTCCTCATCAAGTACATCATGTACATCTCCATTAGTAATAGGTGTTGGGGCATAAAGCCCAATGTGGTCGCCCAGGTAAGTGGGAGGGCCGCCAGGTATGTACACATATTCTTTTGTAAAAACCTAATAAGAACTCACTATGCTCTACACATTACAGTAGAGCGAGTTCACCATATCGTCGTGCTCTTCTTCTCGCACTCTCTCTCGCGTCGCACTTTCGCTCGTACTCCTTCAACTGGTATCAGAGCTCAGATCGAGGCTCGAGGCAGCATTTGCAGGTAGCCAGAGTCACCTGCTCAGATTGGAGTGAGATTTGACAGGCAAAGACACGGCCCCAAATCCTGTGGGAGAGCCCGAAGGACTTGGTGTTCTCAGAATTTCATTCTGAGGTCATCTCGGCCACCGTTCGGCTTCGACAAAGTTCTGCGCAGGCCATTTTCGACTACGTGGTCTCGGCGGGTGCAGATCTGACTCTGCAAATTTGGGGTTTCGGCCTACGACTGCAAGTACTGAGGATATCTACACTTCCAGAGTGCTGATTTGTGGCTGTCTACACAACAAAGGACGGCTCACAGTTCTTGGAGGCGTGTCACATACAACACAGGCGCACCTACACACAGACTGTAGGCGACATCCACTAGTTCATCAGGTAGCTTGCGTTTGCTGCTTGATATTCCAGATTTCATCCTGACATTGTAGGTACTTCCACATTGGATGTATTGTTAGAGATGATGTATGTCTGTTGAGGGTTTGCTGTGTGTGAGTCACACAACAAACAACCGCCGCAACGGCGGTTACAACATACACTGGGAAATTTGTGGATGTATGACTTTGTGGGAAGTCCATGTATTGTCAGATTTACTGCAGCCTTTGTTGAGGGTCGAGTGAGGTTTTATTGAGCTGGGGGATTCTCGAATGTTGAGATCCTTTCGGTGATACAGGTCTTGGAGCGATCCCTCGAGCACCCTTAGATAGGCAGCTAGGATGTATTGACTGTGAGTTAGACATTTGGGATTGCATCTTTGATTTACTGCCGTTGAGGCATTGTCGCAGTCTATGCTTACAGGACAGTGACAGGACAGTGAGAGACAATACAGGTGCACGACAGGTTTACCCACGACTTACAGTGTTAGAGAGACATTGGTTTTTTGAGCTGTTTTTTGGTCTGTTTTTTTGAGTACACCAGAGCCATTTTACAAAGGAGACTCTGCCGGAATTTCTGCAGAATCTGAAGGTTTCTTGGTTCATTTGACAGGTTGATATTGGTTCAGAGGTCAGTTTACATGGGAAACTCTGCCGAATTTTCCTAGGAAAGTAAACTACTGTGAAGCGTAGCTATGGTTGGATCACAGGACACTGCTCTTTACAATATCAAGAAGCTGGATGGAACCAATTTCCCATTGTGGAAGAAGCAGATTTGGCACGTGTTGGTACAAAAGAAGCAGATAAAACCTATGAAGCTCAAGGGGATAAAACCAGAAGATATGGACGAAGATGAATGGAGCGAAATGGATGAATTGGCACTTTCTACCATTATGCTGAAAGCGTTTACTTCAATGTAGCAGACGAGATGTCGGCTTATGAAGCATGGACAAAGCTGAGTGATCTTTATGAGAAACAGAGTGCAGCTTCACAGGTATACTGGCTTAAGAAGCTTGTTGACTTGAAGATGAAAGAAGGGACACCTATGTCAAATCATCTGAATGAATTCAACACCATCTACAGTCAGTTGTCAGCTCAAGGTGTCAAGTTTGATGAACCTGTTAGAGCTATGTTCCTGTTGATCACATTGCCGGAAAGTTGGGACACTTTTCGCACAGCTTTAAGTAATTCTGCACCTCCAGATGGTTTGACCATAGTAGGTGTAGAAGGCAGTCTGCTTACTGAAGAAACCAACAGAAAGACAATGGAAAAAGGTAAAGGAACAACCTTAGTTGTCAGGGGAAGGACCAAAGAAAAGTACAAAGGTGGAAAGAGGGATCAGTCTCGTAGCAAGTCCCGCAGTGCTAAAGGCAAGAGTGACATAGAATGCTACCATTGTGGCAAGAAGGGTCACATGAAAAGAGACTGTAGAGAATGGAAAGAAAAAAAACGCAAGAGAAAGCAGAAGACCATGGTGAGAAGAACAAGTCCTCAGTGAAGATTCAAGAAATAAATGTGACAAACACTGTTGCAGAGGATGACAGTCTAGTGTCAGGAGATATCTACCTTTTGAAAAATACAATGGACTCAACGCTTCTTACAACATCTGATGGAAATCCGGTGAGTGACTGGATTATAGACTCAAGGGTATCACTTCATGTGTCTCCAAACAAGGAGTGGTTTACCTCTTATGTGACCACTAAAGATCATGTTCGGCTAGGCAATAGATAGACATGTGAGATCTTAGGTGTTGGAGATGCTCAATTGAAGTTTCAGAATGGCTCTTCTTTCACGCTGAAGAATGTGAGACATGTTCCCGCAATTACAAAGAGCTTGATCAGCACAGGTTTACTTGATGATGCTGGCTACGTCACCACTTTTGGACAGAACATGTGGAAGATATCCAAGGGTTCTATGACAGTAGCACATGGAGTAAAGTCTGGAGGACTTTACATGATTTATGTATCAAATGTATCTAAAAATGTAATCAATGTAACCGAGCAGCCGAATGTTTCTTTGTGGCATAGCCGGTTAGGACATATGTCTAAGAAGGGAATGGAAATCTTGTCTTGTTCTAGTTATTTGCCTGGCTTGTCATTTAATGATTTTGAATTCTGTGAACATTGTATGTATGGTAAGCAAACACAACAGCCACATAAGCATAGAAGCAGTAGAAGAGATACACAGTTGGCACTTGTTCATAGTGATTTGTGTGGACCTATGCCTAACCTATCTGTAGGGGGAGCTTCTTACTTTATGACATTTATAGATGATTACTCGAGGAAAGTATGGGTTTACTTTCTCAAGCACAAGGATGAAGCGTTTAGTGTTTTCAAAACGTTTGTGACACTTGTGGAGAATCAGAGTGGCAAGAAGCTTAAATGCTTATGCACTGACAATGGTGGAGAGTATGTTTTAAAGGCCTTTCAGGACTTTTGTGAGTCAAAAGGTATAAAACGTGAAATTACTACTCCTTAAAATCCTCCTCAAAATGGTGTTGCTGAGAGGATGAATAGGACCATACAAGAGAAGGTCAGAAGTATGTTGTCTAATGCACAACTGCCAAATGGGTTTTGGGCTGAAGATGTATCAACAACTGTTCATCTTATAAATAGATCTCCTAGCAAGGTTTTGTAGAAGGATTCAGTGGGGTAGAGATGGTATGGTCAGGAAAAATGCCCTCATACAAGCATCTCAGAGTCTTTGGCTGTGAGGCATATACTCATGTTCCAAAGGAATTTAGGAACAAACTTGAGCCAAAGAGTAGAAAGTGCATCTTTCTAGGCTATTTTAATTCTGGTGAGATGGGGTACAGACTTCGGGATCCCGAATCCAGAAAGGTTATCCGCAACAATGATGTTCACTTTAATGAAGCCAAATATCATTCTAAACCAGAGAGGGTTGAGGAGATTAGAAGAGTTCTCTTCCAAGAAGATGGACCTGCACGTGCAAGACAAAATGTCAGGGCTCACGAGGAGCAAGGACAGGATAGAGTGGAACCACAGGTTGTGGCTGAGCCCGAGCCACCTATTGCGCATAGATTTGGACGTGTCACGCGACCTCCTGATAGGTTTGTTCCATCTATGTTACAAGGAAGCAATGCAAATGAAGGACTCCGGGAATTGGCAATTGGCCATGCAGTCAGAGATGACAACTCTGCATAAAAACCAAACATGGAAGCTAGTTAAATTACCATAGGGCAAAAAGGCTCTGCCTTGTAAATGGTTTTACAGGTATAAGATCACCGCTCATGATAGTCAGCCAAAGTACAAAGCAAGGCTTGTTGCCAAGGGCTTTAAGCAAGAACAAGGCATTGACTTTGATGAAGTCTTCTCTCCGGTGGTCAAGATGACTACATTGAGATGCTTTCTTGCATTGGTTGCCATATTAGATTTGGTGTTGCACCAAATGGATGTCAAGACATCGTTCTTGCATGGTGATTTAGATGTGGAAATTTACATGCAGCACAGCCAGAAGGGTTTGTTGAGAAAGGCAAGGAAGATTTGGTATGCCAGTTGTTAAAGAGTCTTTATGGCTTAAAACAATCACCGAGGGCATGGTACCATAAATTCCACAAGTTTATGCTTTCTCAAGGCTACAAACGTAGTGAGTTCGATCACTGTCTATATACAAAGAAGGCTAAGGATGGCAGTTGGCTGATCCTTATTTTGTATGTGGATGACACGTTGATTGCTGGCAAGCACTTGGAAGAAATTTCAACTTTGAAGTCAAAGATGGCAAAATCATTTGACTTGAAAGACATGGGTGAGGCAAGTCATATACTTGGTATACGCATTGAGAGAGACAGATCAAAGAAGTTGATTTGGTTATCTCAAACAGAGTATATTGACAAGGTTTTGCAACGTTTCAATATGGAGAAGGGAAAGGCATTGAGTGTTCCACTGCCACCATATGTGAAACTTAGCAAACAAGATTGTCCTGTGTCTGAGGAAGAACAGGCTGAAATGGATAAGATTCCATATGCGTTTGCAGTGGGTAGTTTGATGTATGCAATGATTGCTACTCACCCAGACATTGCATTTGCAATGGGAGTAGTAATACATGTCAAACCCAGGCAAGAAACATTGGGAGACAGTGAAAGGAATATTGAGATACCTGAAAGATACAAAGAGTATGCATATATGCTATGGGAGTCAAGAGCTAAGTGTAAAGGGTTTTACAGACTCAGATTATGCAGGTGACTTAGACAACTGAAGGTCTACTTCAGGGTATGTCTTTACATTGGCTGGTGGAGCAGTATCATGGCGTTCTAGATTATAAGATTGTGTTACTCAGTCTACTACAAAGGCTAAATATGTTGCATCATCAGAGGCATGCAAAGAATCAATTTGGCTTAATCGACTAGTAGCAGATTTGGGAATCAAAGAAGAGATGCGTGTGTTATATTGTGATAGTCAAAGTGCTATACAATTGGCTTGCAATCCAGTTTATCCCTCAAAGACAAAGCATGTGGATGTGAAGTATCATTTCATCAGGGAAATGCTCGAGGATAAGCAACTTCAACTTGTCACAAAGTTCACACCACAAAAAATCCTGCTGATCTACTTACAAAAGGACTTCCCTCAGAGAGCTTTGCGCATTTTCGCAAGAAGTTAGGTGTAGGGTAGTACATCACTTCTCTACATCTCTTGTATATTAGCCTCTATAGTAGCTTCTCTCACACTTAAAGTACCACATTGGACTTTAAGTGGGAGGTTGTTGGGGTATAAAGCCCAATGTGGTCGCCCAAGTAAGTGGGCGGGCTGCCAGGTATGTACACATATTCTTTTGTAAAAACCTAATAAGAACTCACTATGCTTTACACATTACAGTAGAGCGAGTTCACCATATCGTCGTGCTCTTCTTCTCGCACTTTCTCTCGCATCACACTTCCGCTCGTACTCCTTCAATAGGCTGTTCTAAAACATTTTTAGAAACCCCCATAGGCTGTACATTTGCCTCATTGGAACTTACATTCGTATTTACACCACTAAAAAGAGGCAACAAAGTGTCATAAATGTCATGTGAGCTTACATTATTGTCTATAGTACATGACAGCAAGGGCTGAACAGAATCTTCCACAACTATGAGACCAGAAAGTTACAATGTGATGGATCTGGTACAAAGTCAGAATAACAAGATGACAAAGAGACAAAATAAAATATTATGGAATCCTAAACTGCTGGGTGTGGACTAAGCAGCTAAAACAGCTAGCTGGGATAGGTAGATCATAGGAGATCCAGCATCTGTCGCGCTGGCGGATCTCATCAATCTCCTCCATGGTCAGTAGTCTGACCGGGCGTTGTGCATGTTGAGACAAAGTGACCTGGATCATCTGATGCAGCCTTTGTCGATGTTGTGTAGTCTGGCCTCCGCAGTCGTGGGCGTCTGGATCTCCCTAGCTCAGTCGCTCGTTTGATCAGTACATAGAGAGATAGGGAAGTAGACATCGAGAGAGAGAGAGAGAGAGAGAGAGAGAGAGAGAGAGAGAGAGAGAGAGAGAGAGAGAGAGAGAGAGAGGAGAGAGAGAGAGAGAGAGAGAGAGAGAGAGAGAGAGAGAGAGAGAGATAGGGAGGAGAGAGATAGGGAAGTGGAGAGCGAGACAGAGAGAGAGATAGGGAAATAGGGAGAGAGAAAAAGATAGGGAATAGAGAGAGAGAGAGAGAGAGAGAGAGAGAGAGAGAGAGAGAGAGAGAGAGAGAGAGAGAGAGAGAGAGAGAGAGAGAGAGAGAGAGAGAGATAGGGAAGTGGAGAGCGAGACAGAGAGAGAGATAGGGAAATAGGGAGAGAGAAAAAGATAGGGAATAGAGAGAGAGAGAGAGAGAGAGAGAGAGAGAGAGAGAGAGAGAGAGAGAGAGAGAGAGAGAGAGAGAGAGAGAGGAGAGAGAGAGAGAGAGAGATAGGGAATAGAGAGAGAGAGAGAGAGAGAGAGAGAGAGAGAGAGAGAGAGAGAGAGAGAGAGAGAGAGAGAGAGAGAGAGAGAGAGAGAGAAATAGAGTGATATATATATATATATATATATATACCGACCAATATAGAGCCAAGGATGGAAGCAGAAAAGGGCTTCCAGACAGAAGACGATGGAATGGAGGAGATGCTGGATGCCTTCTTCCAGACAAGCGAGGAGAACGCTAACGAAGCAACACCAGAAGCCGTGCGCCTATCTCCTGAAGACATGTTGAGGAAGTTGGCACGTCAACCAATCTATGAAGGCGCCAAAATATCTATGCTTCGTACTTATCTGGCGTTTTTGAATCTTCAGTCAAGTGTACGAGTGGTCAGATGCAAGCGTCACTGCTTTGTTTAGGTACGTAATTTACAAAAGAGATTTTCCTATTGCAATGGTGACGTGCTTGGAGAGCTTTTTAATTTAATGTGGCTTAAACAGGTTGTTGCGGGAGCAACTTCTTCCGGCTAGCAATGAAATGCCCCCCTCGAGGCCAGACGCAAAGCAACTATTGACCTCAGTTGGCTTGGACTACAACAAGATTCATGCATGTCCAAATGATTGCATTCTTTTTCGCAAATGAATTTGCAGATTATCTGTCGTGTCCTAAGTGCGGAGCAATACGCTACAAACAAGATGCAATTGGCGAGATAGTGCCAGCTAAAGTGTTGCGGAATTTCCCTATTATTCCTAGGATAAGAAGAATGTTTCGTTGTGGTTCCATTGCAAAGTTGATGCGGTGGCATTCTACGAATAGATCCACTGACGCAACATTTAGGGTGCCACTGATTCAAAGGCCTGGAGGCACATTGAAGATACCTGGCCACATTTTAAGAGTAACCACGCAATTTGCGTTTGGGCATGGCAATGGATGGAGTCAATCCATTTGGCTTGAGAAGCTCGTCATGGAGCACTTGGCCTGTGTGCCTTATCAATTACAACCTCCCGCCGTGGCTTGCCATCAAGAAGGGTCATTTGATATTAAACTTAATTATACCTGGTAAGTTCAAGGCAAAAAACATGGATGTTTATCTAGCTCCACTAGTTGACGAGCTCCAGGAGTTATGGCATGGGATCGACATAGCAGATGCGGTTGAGCCAGTAGGAGAACAACATGCAAGGATCCATGGACTTCTTATGTGGACTATGCATGATTGGCCAAGATACGGAGAAGCTTCTGGTAATGGTTCTCGATTTACGAAATTATCGCTATTCGCAAGCACTTTGCCTTGGCCTAATTCATGCTTTAATATATGCAGGGCTAACAACTTCAGGATATAATGCATGTCCAATTTGTGGGCAGTCTTTGGATGTGCGCTATTCGGCCTCTCTTCGAAAGACAATTTATCAAGGCCACCACTGTTATCTTGCAGATGGACATCACTTACGCGAAGGTCAGCTTGGTCGTGTCGAATGTCGTCCTATGCATGTACAAGAGTGGCGTCGCTGATGGGAGAAACATGAGGGGCAACCTGTTCCAGGAATGAAACGTTTGTCCATTCTCCATACGTTGCCGTACTGGGGTGATCTACTAATTAACCATTTGCTCGATCCAATGCATATATTCAAAAATGTGGGAGAGCTCCTCTGGAAGACAATCATGGGAATGAAAGACAATCGAGCTTCATAAGATGATTTACAGTCAGTTGGAAAGATGCCAGAGCTGTGGACTTTCACCAATGCAGCTGGCCAAACAAAACTTCCAAGAGCGCCATGGGTATTGCTAAAAAACGAAGAGTGACAAGTTAAAAGGGTGATTTTAGAGTTCAGGACGCCAACACGATATATGTGATGTCTCAAGACAGCATTCACTTGTGACGATCAACTGTCAGGACTAAAATCACACGATCGGCATAAGTTCTTGCAATTCATTCTTCCAATTGCGATCAAGGGGTGTTTAACGGAGGAAGTGCGGACCTGCATGCGGTCCAGAGGGGAGCATGGCAGAAGGATGGCTGGTGCAAGAGTCTCTTGTATTGAAGATCGTATTTCTATCCGTTTCTGACCCAGAAATGCCTCAACTGTGGAGCGATGAGGACAATGCAAGACTGGTGGGAGAGGAGCCGCAAGGGCAAGGGGGGCTGAAGAAAATGAACGACGCCATGCGAGAAAAGATCATGAAGGTCTGTATACTAAATTCAACGCCGATGCAAAAATGGCTTGAAAGGTACGAAGAAGAGAAAGAGAGACGCAATAGGGAGCGACACGATTTTCGGCGAAGCCGAACGACTAGAGGCTTACCCTTGCCAGACTATCTCGCTCCTCTACCTGAATTCCCTACAATGGCATGGTCGGATAAGACAGTGAGAGCAGCTCGACAAATCGGAGAACCCATATCTCTAGAAGAGGAAGAGCTGGCTATTGGATGTGATTGGAAGTATCATACATACATGGCACTGTGGTCGCATGGAAAGCATTTCAGAACACAACAAATTGACAACAGAAGAAACACGTTTGACAGTGGGGTAATGGTTAGTTTCATGCAAAAGAGCAGGGCCAGTGCCAGAGACACGAATGAGAGCACTAGCAACCTAGATAACTGTAGTCTGGTGTCAGATATCCTGAAAGTCAGCCTCAGGCGGTTTGAGATGTTTTTGTTGGATGTGAAGTGGTTCAAGGTGATTACTTCTGGTCGCAATGCAACGGTACGCAGAGATGGAAACAAACTTGTGCAAATAGATTCTACAAAGGTTTGGATAGATGCGAGCGACACATTTTCTCTCCCCGAACATAGCGAGCAAGTGGTCTTTGTGCCGGACCCTCGAGAGCGACAATGGTGGTTTGTGGTTCAGGTTGCTCCAAGAAATAAACAAGTATTTGAAGGGAAAGAGCTCCTGGAGGAAAGTCAGTCAGACGACGTCCATACTACTGTGACATTAGATGAGATGGAAGAAGGTATGGTAGAGGAAGCTGACAGATATACGAGGGATGACGCAGACGAGGCAGAATTGACACTTGTAGATGAAGATGCAATGGATGAAGACAATCTGCCAGAACGATTTGGGGTAGATTTATGTTTGCAATTAGAGATAGATGATGATACGGTGCAAGATCTTATCGATGATGCCTCACTCGTCGAGGCATAGGCCTGTAAGTGTTTGTGTGAAGACGTTGATTTAAAATTAAGCTTAAAGTTAATTTAAACAAAGGTGTTCTGACGCTTTATTTTACTTTCTTTGTGCAGGACTTTAGTATGGAAGACCAGTTTCCAGATCCTGCTTCTATGAGTGCAGATGCATTCATGGGCTTCGTCACACGGATGACGCCTGCTCAGATGGCAGAGGCTTCTCAGTACTGGGTAGCTAGAGGCACGGGTACTATGCCTCCGAGCATCACACCCGAGGGTCCGACGCCTATGGGGGGGACACCTATGGGGGGGGGGGGGGGCACGCCTACGGGTACGACGCCTACTTCTCCCATCACGGCCGCTTTGACACCTAGGGGTGCGGCAGAGGCAGGTACATCCTCATCTCTGCAACACAGACACACTCGCCAATCTCGGCAATCGTCAGGTGGAGGTGGTGGTTGCTGTGGAGGAGGGTGCACAGATCCTTCGACCCCTCCTTGCTCTTGACCCCCGTCCTACCCAGGCACACCTCTCGACACACCTCTTGGCACACCTCGGACACCTTGGGGGACACACGATCCTAGTGCCTCCAAGCTCTATATTGTACGGGTAGATGGTTCTGTTGACATGGATAGAGTCGGGACTGAGATGATGAAGGAGTACGAGCGGAAGTGCGACGCGAGAGAGAGTGCGAGAAGAAGAGCATGACGATATGGTGAACTCGCTCTACTGTAATGTGTAGAGCATAGTGAGTTCTTATTAGGTTTTTACAAAAGAATATGTGTACATACCTAGCGGCCCGCCCACTTACCTGGGCGACCACATTGGGCTTTATACCCCAACAACCTCCCACTTAAAGTCCAATGTGGTACTTTAAGTGTGAGAGAAGCTACTATACAAGCTAATAAACAAGAGATGTAGAGAAGTGACGTACTACCCTACACTTAACTGCTTGCGAAAATGCGCAAAGCTCTTTGAGGGAAGTCCTTTTGTAAGTAGATCAGCAGGATTTTCTGTGGTGTGAACTTTGACAAGCTGAAGTTGCTTATCCTCGAGCATTTACCTGATGAAATGATACTTCACATCCACATGCTTTGTCTTTGAGTGATAAACTGGATTGCGAGCCAATTGTATAGCACTTTGACTATCACAATATAACACAGGCATCTCTTCTTTGATTCCCAAATCTGTTACTAGTCGATTAAGCCAAATTGATTCTTTGCATGCCTCTGATGCGGCAACATACTCAGCCTCTGTAGTAGACTGAGTAACACAATCTTGTAATCTAGACCGCCATGATACTGCTCCACCAGCCAATGTAAAGACATACCCTGACGTAGACCTTCGGTTGTCTAAGTCACCTGCATAATCTGAGTCTGTAAAACCCTTTACACTTAGCTTCTGACTCCCATAGCATATACGCATACTCTTTGTAGCTTTCAGGTATCTCAATATTCCTTTCAATGCCTCCCAATGTTTCTTGCCTGGGTTTGACATGTATCGACTTACTACTCCCACTGCAAATGCAATGTCTGGGCGAGTAGAAATCATTACATACATCAAACTACCCACTGCAGACGCATATGGAATCTTATCCATTTCAGCCTGTTCTTCCTCAGACACAGGACAATCTTGTTTGCTAAGTTTCACATATGGTGGAAATGGAACACTCAGTGCCTTTCCCTTCTCCATATTGAAATTTTGCAAAACCTTGTCAATATACTCTGTTTGAGATAACCAAATCAACTTCTTTGATCTGCCTCTCTCAATGCGTATACCAAGTATATGACTTGCCTCACCCATGTCTTTCAAGTCAAATGATTTTGCCATCTTTGACTTCAAAGTTGAAATTTCTTCCAAGTGCTTGCCAGCAATCAACGTGTCATCCACATACAAAATAAGGATCAGCCAACTGCCATCCTTAGCCTTCTTTGTATATAGACAGTAATCGAACTCACTACGTTTGTAGCCTTGAGAAAGCATAAACTTGTGGAATTTATGGTACCATGCCCTCGGTGATTGTTTTAAGCCATAAAGACTCTTTAACAACTGGCATACCAAATCTTCCTTGCCTTTCTCAACAAACCCTTCTGGCTGTGCTGCATGTAAATTTCCACATCTAAATCACCATGCAAGAACGATGTCTTGACATCCATTTGGTGCAACACCAAATCTAATATGGCAACCAATGCAAGAAAGCATCTCAATGTAGTCATCTTGACCACCGGAGAGAAGACTTCGTCAAAGTCAATGCCTTGTTCTTGCTTAAAGCCCTTGGCAACAAGCCTTGCTTTGTACTTTGGCTGACTATCATGAGCGGTGATCTTATACCTGTAAACCCATTTACAAGGTAGAGCCTTTTTGCCCTGTGGTAATTTAACTAGCTTCTATGTCTTTTGTTTATGCACAACTGTCATCTCTGACTGCATGGCCAATTGCCAATTCCCGGAGTCCTTCATTTGCACTGCTTCCTTGTAACATGAAGGCTCATTGCAATCAGTCAACATAACATAGTTCATAGATGGAACAAACCTATCAGGAGGTCGCGTGACACGTCCAAATCTATGCGCAATAGGTGGCTCGGGCTCAGCCACAACCTGTGGTTCCACTCTATCCTGTCCTTGCTCCTCTTGAGCCCTGACATTTTGTCTTGCACGTGCAGGTCCATCTTCTTGGAAGACAACTCTTCTAATCTCCTCAACCCTCTCTGGTTTAGAATGATATTTGGCTTCATTAAAGTGAACATCATTGCTGCGGACAAACTTTCTGGATTTGGGATCCCAAAGTATGTACCCCATCTCACCAGAATTACCATAGCCTAGAAAGATGCACTTTCTACTCTTTGGCTCAAGTTTGTTCCTAAATTCCTTTGCAACGTAAGTATATGCCTCACAGCCAAAGACTCTGAGATACTTGTATGAGGGCACGTTGCATGAGCATACAATCTCTGCCACTAAATCCTTCTGCAAAACCCTGCTAGGAGATCTATTTATAAGATGAACAGCTGTTGATACAGTTTCAGCCCAAATCCCATTTGGCAGCTGTGCATTAGACAACATACTTCTGACCTTCTCTTGTATGGTCCTATTCATCCTCTCAACAACACCATTTTGAGGAGGATTGTAAGGAGCAGTAAGTTCACGTTTTATACCTTTTGACTCACAAAAGTCCTAAAAGGCCTTTGAAACATACTCTCCACCATTGTCAGTGTGTAAGCATTTAAGCTTCTTGCCACTCTGATTCTACACAAGTGTCACAAACGTTTTGAAAACACTAAACGCTTCATCCTTGTGCTTGAGAAAGTAAACCCATACTTTCCTCGAGTAATCATCTATAAATTTCATAAAGTAAGAAGCTCCCCCTAGAGATAGGTTAGGCATAGGTCCACACAAATCACTATGAACAAGTGCCAACTGTGTATCTCTTCTACTGCTTCTATGCTTATGTGGCTGCTGTGTTTGCTTACCATACAGACAATGTTCACAGAATTCAAAATCATTAAATGAAAAGCCAGGAAAATAACCAGAACGAAACAAGATTTCCATTCCCTTCTTGGACATATGTCCTAACCGGCTATGCCACAAAGAAACGTTCGGCTGCTCGGTTACATTGATTACATTTTTAGAGACATTTGATACATAAATCATGTAAAGTTCTCCAGAATTTACTCCATGTGCTACTGTCATAGAACCCTTGGATATCTTCCACATGTTCTGTCCAAAAGTGGTGACGTAGCCAGCATCATCAAGTAAACCTGTGCTGATCAAGCTCTTTGTAATTGCGGGAACATGTCTCACATTCTTCAGCGTGAAAGAAGAGCCATTCTGAAACTTCAATTGAACATCTCCAACACCTAAGATCTCACATGTCTGCCCATTGCCTAGCCGAACATGATCTTTAGTGGTCACATAAGAGGTAAACCACTCCTTGTTTGGAGACGAGATGACCTCAGAATGAAATTCTGAGAACACCAAGTCCTTCGGGCTCTCCCACAGGATTTGGGGCCGTGTCTTCGCCTTTTGAATCTCACTCCAATCTGAGCAGCTGACTCTGGCTACCTACAAATGCTGCCCCGAGCCTCGATCTGAGCTCTAATACCAGTTGAAGGAGTACGAGCGAAAGTGCGACGCGAGAGAGAGTGCGAGAAGAAGAGCACGATGATATGGTGAACTCGCTCTACTGTAATGTGTAGAGCATAGTGAGTTCTTATTAGGTTTTTACAAAAGAATATGTGTACATAGTTGGCGGCCCGCCCACTTACCTGGGCCACCACATTGGGCTTTATACCCCAACAGATGAGACATCGGATTCGCCAGCTCGCGGAGTTTCAGTTTTCGACCAACAGTCTCACGCCTTGTCTTGAGCAGGATGAGGACAAAGTCAGTTGCATAGTGGAGACCATCCTGAGAGAGTACCAGTCTGCTCCGGGTTCAAAGGCTGTTCCGAGGAGGTGGATCAAGGGTGTTGCATGGGACACTGTGAAACATCGACGAGATGACTCGGCAAGCTTTCAGGACCGGCTCGCCAAAGCCTTCGGGAATCCCACACAAGACGTGGCTGTAGATCAGGGAGGATGAGCGGACAGCAGACACGCGATTCAAACAGCAGCGTCAGGCCGCACAGATACGACAGGTGACCAGGGGGACATCTCATCTTGGCAACGGAGGCTTCAAGACTTTTCGCTATGAGTTTGTGAGTTTCTAATCCAATTCTAACTATGGCATTTTTTAAAACGGGATGAATCATGTATTCTTATTACTTTGATTTTTGTATAAACGCAGAATCTTGCGATGCATCGAGCCCCGACACGCCAGGAGGAGACAGATGGATATCGCAGAGGTATCTATGAAGTATTGAATGATCTTGATGCTTCAGGAGAGCTTGTAGACTAGGAGGCCTTAGAGTCTTGCTGATCGCTTGAGGTGAGACGTTAATATGTGTGAGTTGATTTAATTAAGTATATGTGAAGTAATATCAATACTAATTTTGTGACTTGTCCTATGTGCAAGTTGTGACGCCTAGTCATCAGTGGACCGGATTTCATATATATGCTTTGTGAGACATAGACACGCTTCTGTGTCTCTTTTTTGTATAGACATATATGTTATAGTTATTGTTCAAACAATTATTGTTTTCCTTATGGTTATGGTTATTATCATTGTCATTGTAAAGACATGGTTATTTCTCCTATTCTTGTATAGACATGGTTATGGTTCAGGTTTTGTTTAACTTTTTGGTTATGCTTATGGTTATTGTTAATTTTGTTTATGGTTATGGTTATCTACATTATGGTTTTGATCAAAGTGGTTATGGCCGGTTATGGTTTTAATTTCGTTATGGTTTTGCACAAATTAAGTTCGTTATGGTTATGCTTTTAAGTTGGTACGGTTATGGTTTTGCACAAAGTTCATTTCATTTCTTATATTGGCCTTAAATCTCATGTGAGATCCTACATGGATAGCATGTAAGAGGCGTATACATGATATGGTTTTTTTTGAAAAGTTTATGTAAAAACGAAGGGAACTCTGTCGAAATTTCTGCGGGAGCACGGTTGATTTTGGTGCTGCTCGCTTTCTTGGGCAAAGGACAGGCAGTCTGGTTGTGGCTGTGTCCATCTTTTCATTGGGCACAAGTCAAGCTGCCTGTCCTCTGTCCAAGAATTTTTTCTTCTGTTATGGTCGTCGCTATGCGCGTCGCTAAGCTCGTCGAAATAAGCGTCGATAATATTACCTTTTGACGCGTATATCGACGCATATAGTGACGATTTCGTAGGGACGTGTATATCGACGGGCTTTTTGATGGAATGCGTCGAAACCTGCGTCAAAGATCCCCTTTTTTATTGTAGTGTCACTTGCACAGATTCTAAGTTGATTGTCCTTTCCTCTCTTGTAGAGTTGATTTTCAATTAAATTAAAGTCTCGAGCCTCCAACTCTATAGCCCTTTTTTGCGCTTTTGTTATGTTTTCAGGAAATGTCCTTGTTGTTAAGAAATCAATGATATATTGACTCCATACAGGTGCAATGTTTACCTGAAACAATGTCGTGTGATCCACCGGTCGTTTGGCACTACATATAATACAATTGTTAATATAAGCATATGTGTCAGCATACATAGTTGGCCAATAAACTCCTAAGTGTTTCAATCTTTGGTGTGTTTTCATTGTTGAACAATGAATGCACAATCTTGGATGTTTTCTTCTTCAAGATAACACTCGAATTTCTCTAGATTTATATATAATTGTAGAATTTGGTCCGAGCCTAGACGGTACAGTCGTCTTGCAATCAACTGAAAGTTTTTTGTTTGTTGAAATGTTTGTTGTTTGGATCTGTACTCCTTGTTATCAAATCTTCTTCCAAAGGAAAGAATGCTAACAATTTCCTGAGACCATTCGGGTATCATTTCAATATTGAAAAGATAAGCATGAGGTATATCATCATCTACTCCTTCAGGAGCTTCCCCGTTTTGTAGCTTTGAAAGATGATCCGCCCGTAGATGAGTTTTACCCTTTTTTACTACCACTGTGAAGTCAAACTCTAGAAATATAATAAACCAGTGTACAATTCTCCCAGTATTGCATGGTTTATTTACTAGATACAAAAGAGCTTGATGATCTGTGAAGAACACAAATTTGTTTGCAAGCAAGTAATGCCGAAATTTCTTTACAGCATAAATCATTTCTAATCCCTCTCTTTCCGTGGTGGTGTAGTTCTTTTCTGCACTATTTAGCTGTCGGCTTGCATAACAAACTGTGAAATCCATTGTTCCGTCTCCAGGTTGCCGTCTCCAGGTTGAGCCAGAATACTCCCAATTGCATATGCAGATGCCTCAATGTGAACATGAAATATCTTCTTCCAATCTGGTGCTTTAAGTACAGATGCTCATACAAGGTTTTCCTTAAGCTTTTGGAATGATGTTTCACACTCCTCAGTCCAGTCAAAACTGACTAATAAGGGATATAGTGGTTGTGCAATGATCGCATATATATATATGAATCTTTGATAATATCCGCAGTGTCCCATGAAGGATTGTACTTGTTTGGCATTAGTAGGCCTGGGCAAGTCTACTATGACTCTAATTTTGTCTAGGTCAGTGGTTATGCCATTTCTTGAGACAATATGTCCTAAGATTTGGCCTTCGTTTACCATAAAAATGCACTTTTCCGGGTTGAGACAGATTCGATATGTTCTGCACTTCTCAAATACCTTTTGTAAATGGTCAATATATTCTTCTTGTATAAGAGAGTGGACACAGAGATCATCCATATATATTTCTGAGAATATTCTCAGGTATTCTTTGAACGCATGAGTCATTAACCTTTGGAAGGTAGCTTGGGCATTGGTTAGGCCAAAAGGCATAACTCTATACGCATATATTTCCCACTCTGTGGCAAATGCTGTTTTGTGTTGATCCTCTATTGCAATTGCCAATTGGTTATACCCCAAAAACCCATCTAAAAAGGAATAAGCCCGTTTTTCAGCCACCCTTTCAAGCACATGTTCTATGATCGGCAAGGGAAAATTATCCCTTATTGTGGTAGCGTTCACTTTTTTGAGGTTCACACACACACACACACACAGCTTTCCGTTCTTTTTGGGGACAACCACAATGGGTGACACCCAATCTGTATGCTCGATTTCATAGATGAATTCAACATCCATCAGCTTGTCAATCTCTTCTTTGATTCGTTTAGCGAATGTGTCATTATATGTGTAAGGGCGCTGTTTGCTAGGTTTGGCATCTGAGTTCAAAGGAATTGTATGTTGGCATATCGATGGATCAACTCCTTTGAGGTCTTTGTAGGACCATGCAAACACAACTTTATACTTCTGAAGTGTTAGCCTTTGTTCTTCTTTAGGCTCTAAATCACTTGCTATATAGACAGGCTGAGGCTCTTCGCCTGGCGCAACGAGGTCTATCCGTTTTGCATTTTCCGGCCCATCATAAGATTTTTGGTTTACTCTTTCCCTTACTAGTGGCGTCATTATGGTTTTTCTATCTTGAATAGTGAATTTTCGATAATGGGATGGTACATTCATGTTCCCTTTTTCCGAATCCTCCCTCCCTTCACTTTCTTCTTCAATAGTCCATACCTCTCATAATGACCGTTTTAGTTCTTGGTATTTCTTTTTACGCTCCATTTTGGTCCACTCTGGATCTTTGGTCTTTTCCTGTTTTGATTGTTGAGATTTTCTTGATTTTGTTTTTGTTTTGGTCTTCCGTGCTTGTTTTATTTCCTCATGTGTCCTTTCCCTTTGAACTCTTGAGAATCTTCCGAATATTTGGTCTTTTACACAATCCTCTGCCTTGACAAGCACTAGATAGTGAGTTTTATCTTTTATCTTGGGCATTAGGTTCTCTCTAATTTTGTTTTCTGCTCTTTTTTTTCTATAGCGTTCTTGGCGTCTAGGAGGTTGATTTGCAAAATCATAAAACTTTATATTTGCGGTTGTCTCCCCACGCTCGCTTGAGCTATCTTAACACTCGTTATCTGCATCGTGACTTAATTCAAAATGCTCAGAGGAGTCATAAAACTCTTCTTGTTCTGGTGAGTCTACATTCTCATCTCCTGCTGGTATAAGGCTTACCATGTAATAGGGTAGCACATCATAGCCATCCTTATCGCAAAATTTTGTCGTTGGGCTATCTGTAATGGTATAGACATCCAATGTTGTTAGTATGTGTTCCCATTCCAGAGGTTCTAAGGCATCTTCGGGAAAAGGTTCAGGAATGTAATCCTTGTCTTCCATAACTCTTTCTAAGATGCATTTCTCTCTTTTTAAGCTCCCACAATGTGAAGCTCCACACATCCATAGCTCTTTTTTCTGCCCTAACAGGGCCCTAACCATGCTGGGAGTTCGGACCCTGTCAATGTAGCTGAATCAAACTCTTCCACTGGTGTCTGGTTCACATCCTTGTAACTATGGTCTTTTGGGAATATTCTGGCTGTAGTCTCATAACGTCTGAGGTATATGTGGTTGTAATCCCAATCCTGGACCATCTTTAATTGTCTCATGAATGGTCTTCCCAAGATGATCTCGTAATCATTCTTTTTGTCGAAATCAACTATTGCAAATGTATGCTCTTACTCAATTCCACAAGAGGTGAAAATTACTTTTTCTAAAAGTCCTAGAGGCTTTTCCATGAACCCATATGCCAGTTGCAATTTCATTCTGGTAGCTCTCAAAGCCGGCTTTCCCCATTTTTTCCAGATTTCTTTGGTGGAGATATCGACTCCTACTCCACTGTCAAGAATAGCTTTGGATACTACTCCTTGAAATTCTATTGGTGGTGTGGTATTGCCATATTTTCCCTTGCAATATTCTCCAACCTTGTTGAAAGGTACATGCCTAGTGTTTAATTGAGGCTTGTCCAATTCTCTGATCCCTTCTTGAAGCTTCGAGGTAGGGTCTTTTCCAAAATTTTTTAAGCATTTGCCTACGGTGGTCCACATGTAATTTGGTCGTAACCTCAGGAGTTTGGCTAACGTGATTGTGCATGCCACAGGTGTGGACAATAACTCAATCAACCCTTGTGAATCCATCACTCTGGTGGAAGAAAGTCTTTGAGATGGTATTGCCCTCACCTCAGACTTAGCTTCATACTCCCCTAGGTATGAGGGTAGAGTTTTTAGCGAGTCTGGTTGGCTGTGCCCCGAACTAATTGAACCCTGGTCTCCCCCGTGTGAATTCATATCAAAGTTCATTTGTGATCTTGCCTGAAAATCTTCAATGGGATAAGATCTCATTTTTCTACTTTCTCGTGCTATTTATTTGGTGGTTCAACCTGTTAGCTTCATTTTCTTCCACAGGTCATCTAGACTGTTACAATCCTTACCCATTTCTACCAATGTTTTAGGCTGAAAACCATCAATTGTCTCATTTGTTGTATTTGGCACTATGATAGGTTCTCTCCTAGACTCAAAGGCAGTCGTGAGTCTCTCCTTCGTGTCTACTTGTTTCTCTAGAGTTGGTTTGATAGGGATTGGTGCTGGTACCTTGTGCCAACTTGCAGATTTACCAAGCGGATTTTCTATCAAGGATTGGGCTATTTTAATCATCTTTCGAAACATTTCGAACCTCTATCTTTCTATTTCCTCATATGGATAAGTCATCCATGTTTGCTCTTGGGTTTGGTTGTTTTTGAGTCTGGCTTTGTATTCTTTTAAAAGTGCATTCAGCTGCTCATTTACTTTTTCTACCAGTATTGATCCTCCTGATCCTGCACTTTGGGGTTCCTTTACTTCCTTGGGCCCTATTGTTGCCGCAGTTGGGTGAGCTTAAACTAGTTAGATCCTCTAACCGCTCTAATCTATCCTCTGTGTGTTTTAACTCCTCGGATAGAGCCATTTTCTCTCGTTCTCTCCTGGCTTTCATACACGCCTTTCTAGCTTTCCAAGTGCTTCTCTAATTTTTCATTTCTGCACTTGGGACATCGGTCTTTGGCTCTTCAATTATGGGTTCATTTGTCATTCTTTGAGCTTGTGCTCGTGTCACTGCTTGAATAGGTATTACTCTATCATTTTCTGACCCTCTACTGGAAGGCACTGCTTCAAGCATGTTCAAAGTAGTTTTTGCTCCTTTGCTCGGGTTCTTAGGAAAATCAGGAATCAAATGAGTAATTCCACACTCGGTGCAATATGTGTTGACTCTAATGATTTCATCATGAGGACAGTCTCTTAGACAATGGTCTCCACCACACTTGTAGCAGGGTCCCTTAGGCTTTTGAGGTGCGCCTTGAGCTCCTCTTTGTTGGTATGCATGCCTCTGCCCGCCCATGCCTCCATTGGCTATGAACAACATTGTTCATTCATCCAAGCTGTATCTTCCTTCTCATGCTGCCTGTGCAGCTGTTGGTGGTTCTGTACTTCCAATCATGATTCAAGGTTCTGGCCTTGTGGGTTCTTCCGGTGGATAATAGACAGAATTTTCTGCATATGCATTGGAATCTTCTTAATATGCATGCATAGGTACCAAAGCCTTCTCTTCTGGTTCGTTTACCGTTGGTGTGTATCTTATGCCGACTGGTCGTAATCCTGGTAGGGGTGGTTGTTGCCCCAATACTGGTTGTGGTCTTTCTACACCTACAGGTCCTGGTAGGTTGCCTGCTTGATACCTAGGCATCGGTGGAAGTTGAGGAGATGCTACCTGAACTTGGGGAGCATATGGTCGCTCTCTCACATATCCCTTGTTATAATAACATTCCTCCGTCACATGGTTTGTCCATTTTTGTTCAATAGCACACCACTTCGGCTGTTTAGCCTGAGGCTTGGCATACATATTAATTTTTTTTAGCACTTCCTCTACAAGCTGCTCCTAGCTTACATCTACTTCTCCTTTCGGTGCTGTCTTAGTGGACTTGCTTTCACTTTGTTGTGAGAATGAATCGTCATCAAGATCCTTGAATTCACCCTCCTTGTAGACCGCACAATTTTCTACAAGGTAAAGTGCCTCCTTAGTTAACTCATTTAACGTCGTGCTCCTCTTCATATGTAAGTCCTTCTAGAGATCTGTGTTCCTTAGTCCTTGAATAAATATAAGCATAAGTCTGGACTGAGTTGGTAGTTCTTCCACAGGGTAGAACTTCACATATCTTTTTAGCCGTAGGGTTGCCTTTCGTACAGATTCCCCTTCTTTCTGTTTGAATTTATGGACTTGTGAGACTGTATTATGAGCTATCCCCCTTTGTGAGAATTCCTCAATAAACTCGTCAAAAACCTCCTCCATAGACTCAAAATCTCTACGCTCCACAGAGTCAAACCAAGTAGCGGCATCCTCCTCTAGAGTAAGCCCAAACCCTGCAAATTGAGTAGGGAAGTCCAACACTTCTTTAACTCTAATTACATGCACAAAGGCTGATACATGATCCCTAGGGTCTTTGTTTTCCGTGTATTTCTTGTTTACACATTTCTGCGCGTGAGAAGGTCTAATTCTACGATGGTCTACAAATCTCATCATTGGTTCTCTTCGTCCTAATCGATATAACTCCTCTGGCCTTTGGTAGTGGGAGGGTTCCTCTCCCAGAGGTGCCCCTAAGCCATAATTTCTGATGTCTTTTGCAAGAGGTGGTTCATCTCTTCGAACTCGTTCTATGGGTTGTCTTCCAGGCTGTGTCGACTCTTGAGTTTTTGGCTTACTCTCGCCTTCATACTGTGAATAGAGTGGTGGTTCTTGTAAATCTCTTAGCCCTCATGCGGCTGGATAACCATCTCTGTTTCGGTCTTTTTCTAATGTCGCACTTTGTCAAAGCCATGCCTGCAATGATGGTTGGGTTGCTTGTTGGTTCTGGTAGTTGAACGTCTGTTGTCGGTTAGAATGTGATGTTGTGTTGTACTCTTCTGAAAATGGATTTGTCGACTTGCTAGGGGTATAGGTGGACCTTGGCACTTCTTCGGGGGCATATGTTGATGTTTCTGGAAAAATTTCCTTTTCTACCTCCTCTGGGAGAATACGTTTGTATTCTCGCTGGTACCTGTCAACAAAAATGATATCCTTCCCCATAGAAATTTCATAAGAGAATAAGTAAAGAACCTTGTCTTTGCTTAATTAATTTGGGTAGGGTCCTTTGCATCGAAATAAGAGACTACTCCCTCGCTCTCATGATTGTAAATTTCCACATTCTCATTATAGGTAGAGACCCTGGTTGTTTTTTTATCATACATAAAAAGAGCTCCAGGTTGATCAATTTTTGGAGGCGGCTCTTGAGTTTTTGAGAACATTTTTCCTTTTGACACATTATCTCCATATCTATTGTAATCCTCATGGTTTCTAACTATCAGATAGTGGTTCCCCTTTTCATCTCGGAATCTATCTCCATCATCATAGACTTGAATTATCTCTAGTCTCTGAGACGGTCTTTCTTCTATACAAATACACTTGCGTCCCCGATAGTCAGAATAAACTAGGGCTCCCCTAGAGTTTGTTCCTTCTAAGAAGATTATAGTGAACTTGGCATCGTTCAAAGGGTTTTGGGAGGTACTTCCTCCTAGCATTGGTCCTTCACCAGAGAAACCTCCTGGATGTTGACTACCCATCATGAAGAAGGACTTATCTAATGAAGTGTCAGTATCACTACCCTCCTCAATGATTGGTGCTAATGGATCTAGCCTTGCCTGAGTTACACTCTCCTCAATGGACGTGGTGCTTACTTGACTTTTGACACTTGCTCCTGACTTAAAAAAGGCTCCTGACCTTAAATACATAAGAGACTCAAAGCTGTATTGCAAACTTAACACTAGGTTGGCAACCTAACAGGACATAAAACTGTCCTTTGCAAGGTCCAAGAAAAACTTAACAACTCCTAGAAGAGGTGTTTATTCACAAAACCCTTCATTGAGAGTATTCACAAGACCCATGTGCTTTAGGAAAAATTATAAGAATGTTGAAATGTGTAATCCAATGGAAGAACTAAGCCCTCAAAGTAAGTGCTTTTTTACAAACAGCAAAAAACGGGAAGTCCATTAGTGCGTAGCTTAGTACTCCTAAAACAAAATTGTTCTAGTCATTCCAACAATTTTACAGGAATCTATAATAGTATAGATTTCAATTGGAAGAGTACCTATGACCTCAAAAAATCTATTAGAAGTCTCACATTTTACTTGAAATTAGCATGTTTTTAGACAGTGTGAGGTGTAAGTGCATTTACGGTTACACATGGCTAATTGATCATTCAATTTAGTATACGAAGCACTTTATGAGCACTATGACTCTTGCTAGGTATCACTGACACAAAAAAGTCACTTCTTTTCATCCTCCATTGATAATGACAAGGAGATTATGAATGAGAAGTTCTTCCCAGCTATAGAACACTGTAATACTAGTAAGTTATATTGTAGAGGAACAAATTTGCAAGCTTGAATCAAGGTCCTCCATGATAATTTTCCATGTGCACCATGAATAGGGATGACCAAAAAACATTATGCACATTAGAAATTAGAAACCATTTTATAACAATGTATTTTTTTCTAAAAATATAAAGCTTATTAGAGCCATTCTAGAAGGACAAAAGATAACATGTCAAAGCACTAACTTTACAACAAGAACAAATTCTTTCAACCTAATATGCATACCACATTGGTCATCATCACCACATTTGAAAAGACTTGCATATACTACTGTTCAATGAATATAAGTTACAATGACCATAGCCTCCCACAATGATAGATAGACCTAATGAGAAAAACCATACAACCATGTGAAAGAGATCCATATGTACATTGGCCAAAAGGATAGCCATAAACTATAAGCATTTGGACGTCTTTAAAATCACAAGTGCTATTCTAGCATAGTTATAACCATAACAAGGCAATAATGCCATCATAATCATATCATGGCACATGTTGCTATTCCATGTTTCAAGAGAAACATATTCTAAAACCCATTAGTGATACCATAAGATTCATGAGACAGGAGCTACCACATGTTCACAAGACCATAAGCCATCCACAACATCATGTCAAAAATACTTGGCAAGATGTAAAATGCTTGGTGCAATTAAAAACACCAAGAAGACCGAGAAGGATCACAAAATTTTGGTAAGATAGAGAAGACTAAGCAAACAGACTTGGTACCTAATAAAACCACTTTAGTGCGTACATAAATCATAAGACCACAAACCCTAGAAAGCATTTGGCAAAGGGCTCATGCACACCCTTCCGTACATAAACCACATCAAGTCCCTCCAGTGGAGTATTATCAACAAGCAGCACAAACCCTAACAAAGTTGGGCATGAACATTAACTTCATCAACTCGCTCCACCTAACCATCATACACAAGATCACAAACCTTGGCGTACATAAACCACAAATACTTGCTCCAAATGAACATTACACACTCATGAACTTTGCGACGATGAGAGGAGGACAAGAAAAGAAAGAGCAAGCCATCTACAATGGGAGAGCAAGCATCTATTGTCACCATATGTTTCCTTACCAAAACATAATCTTCCAAAATTTTTCCCTACAATTGTTACCATAAACAAGTGTAAAAACACTCCGAGTGAACCCTGGCAAGAGAGAACTGGACAACAAACCAACAAGATAAATCATGAGACCCTGGCGAGATAAATCATAAAACCTTGGAAAGAACTCATAAAACCCCTGGCGAGAAAGGAAAATCATAATTTCAAGAGGGAAACACTGGATCAGATGTAGGCTATTTTAGAACCGCTATTATAAGTGACAAAACGCAGACACAACCCATAACCTGGCAATTCACAACCCATAACCTGGAGACAAAAACCCTGGCGAGATTGAACCCTGGCGAGATTTCAAACCCTGGCCTGGCGAGACAACAAACCTTGGCCAGCCAAAACCCTGGCAAGATTGCAAATTGTAACAAGACAAAACCCTAGCGAGACACTACCATGAAGTATAAAACCATAACCATCAAAAAACAAGAATGGACCTCACAACTTGTGCTATTGCCATAATCATAATTGGGCCCTTGCCATAACCATAAGCAACAAATAAAACCATAAACATAACCTAGCAAAAACCATAAACATAACTTGGCACAAGAACATCTCTATCCATAATTGCCACAAACACATATGCCATAAAAAGACCAAGATATAAAGATTTCCATATCCATAATTGAGCACTTGCCATAACCATAAAGTGGCCCATGACAAAAAAAACCACTTAAACTTGTCCTTGCCACAAGGCACATCACCAAAACCATAACAAAAGGCACATTGTCTTCACCCAATCCCCAATCCCTGGAAACAACACAATCGACTAGGTGGCAACCATATAGAAGTTCTTGACATAACCAAAGGCATCTGTCATAACCGAAACCATAGACAACCATAACGCCGCAACAAAAGATCGTGCCAAAATATCACATGAAACCATATTACCTGCCATAAGACCACAACCAAAGAAACAGACCATAAGCTCAAAATAAGGGCAGCCCATGTCAGACTAACAGCAAAGGGAAAAACCAACAGCAAATGTAAAAACCTACCATCATCAAAGGGAAAAACCAGTAGCCAGAAGGACCAGCAAAAGGGACCAGCCATCAGCAAAGAAAAACCAAAAAAACCAGCAGCCATCTGTCACCAGCAAAAAACCAGTAAACCAGCAAAAAGAACCAGCCATCGGGTAGAATCCATCAGCCAAACCCTGCATGTCCTGCAAAAACAGAAGTTAGAGAGTATGAGAAACTAGGCCTAAGCCATGCAAGTATGACAATAGTCACTAGACCATGAAGAATGCTAAAAGACTTACATAAGATGGAGTCTCGTCGTCTAGTGACTCTCGAGCGACCATCAAAGAGAAAATCAACAACTACCCTTGCATGGTAGTCCTTGAAGCAAGGATCAGCACACATTACCTTCTTACACTTACCACATCCCCAAATAGTGCGGGACGGTTTCGAGCCCTGCACTTCTTTGTGCTCAGACAAAAGCTTCCGTTTTGCTGAGCATACCACACAATACCTACTTGTTGTATCATGCAAACGAATGGGAAAATGGCCATTGTATGCATCCTCTATCACCGATCGCTTACACACATACGGCCTAAAAGCATTATTTACCAGCTGCTCATGCATATGTAGCATAAACTCAAACCTGAATACATCCCTCTTGCCATAGAGGTCTTTCCAAATGATCCAAAAATTTGTGAAGACGGAATCCATGAGACCCCAAAAACCTGCATGCCACCACTTAAAACCATGCATTGTACTTTGCAAGCTATAACCACTCCCAAGAACCATACTATCAAATGTGTCACAGCCAGCCTTACATGCATTGTATTGCACCGCAACATCAGGACATACAACCTCCCTCCTCTTTCCATCACTCATCAAGCGCTTTACCTCACCTTTATGCATTCCATAACAATTAGAAGCAAACAAAATTTCTTTCTTGTCCATCCACGTGCAAGCAAGGACACCTTGCTTCTTGCAATATGCAAACCGGCAAGCACCTCGTGCTTGCTTACCCAAATGTAGCATCTTTGCATGTGGGAAGTACTTTCTATTTGCTACATAAGTACCTTTACCACCTTGGCCTTCATGAAGCAAGTGCTCAAGAAGCTTAACGGAGGTAAAAAACCTGTCAAAAAACACATGATGACCCTTCCTTGGAAGGGATTTTACCAAATTTGCAATTGCCTGAAAAGACAATTCTGGGCATGGCAATTTATCATAGATTTGAAATGCATGATTATACCCCGTTGATGAATCACATAGGTTCCATACCTGTATGCCAAACTTATGAGGCTTCTTTGGATTGTAAACCCTACATGGGTTCAATTTGCATTTAGAGGGAATTATGCGCTCATCAACAGTGACACACTTGCCTACATTGTAATGCTTTTGAAAAGTGTAATTCAGCCTCTCCTCCAAATCAATTAATTGCCACAACTTGTGCTCTCTACATCCACGAGGTGGCCTTTGTGCATTGTCTCGTAAGTGGAGTAACCGTTTAATTTGCTGAAATGTGGTTTGGCTCATCTTCTCACTAAAGTTAGGAAACAAGAGTGAGCCTACCACATCATCCTTCCAATAGTGTTTCTTGGAAGGCATGTAGTGAAGTGCCATGCCCAATGCTATGCCCATGAAACGCATAAAAGAGTGACGATCAATAGGAACCCACCTACGCATGGAGTCATGCAAGCTCCCACACCTTCTCCTCTCTTTTTCTGCATACGTGTTTGTTTCACTTGCAATGTGATCAATGAGATCTAGTGGAAACAACATCAAAAACAAATGAAATTCACAAAATTCACGAGGTAAATGACCCAAATCAGGTCCATGGACTCCATTGAAGGGAGGGAGAGTCCTAAATGTTCCATGGGGCTCTTGCTCAAGGCCATCACCACTATGCCATTCCGGAGGAATAACATCAACAAAGTCATTATCCGCTTCGGGAGAGTCATCAAGTACCGGCTCTTCTGCCTCCAAGGCCTCATCATCACCACCTTCAACCCCCTCACCCTCCGATGCATGCTCATCATTGCTTTCCTCGTCATCAACTACATCAAATGGGCTAGGTGAGGGACTAGCTCTACCTCCTGCATGCGGTAGTTTATGTCTACGAGGTCGGCCACCATTTCAGCCACTATATTTGCTAAATTCGGGTGATGGTCCTGAGGCATCATCACTTGTAAGCGTGCTACAGCCCTTGGGTCTACCCCGGTTTCGTGGTTTGGGTGGCCTTCCACGCTGCTTTGCAATCGGTGTGGCCTCCACCGGAGTGCTTTCAAAATCAGGACTGCTAAGAGGAGTATCCTCTTCAAGATGGTAGGAATGGCTTCCCTCCCTCAATGCATCCTCAACAAGCTTCCTCCACATTTCAACCATAGGTGCATGACTAGATTGACCAATTTCATATGTGGAAGAAACAGGGGTACTTTCATGGCTTACCTTGCTTATTTTCCGAGGAGAAGTGAGATTCAGGGAGCTTTGAACAAGGTACTCGCAGATGCCATTCCAATTTGCAGCATAGGACTTTGGATCCCCCTCAAACTAACATGCAAATTTTTGAGTTTTTGCATGGTACTTGTGTATCACCCCAAAGAAGAACACCTCAGCATGATTATCCCCAAATTCTTGTTGTGCCCAAGAAGCCCCAAACCAAGCCGCGGGTACTTGTAGCAGGGCACCTTCTTGGGCCGTGAGAAACTCAGAGGAGCATCCAGCACGGTTGCAGCCTACCTCTGCAGGTGAGTAGCGCCTTCGATTGAGCTCCATGGGCGCAGAAAAATTTGATCCCTGCACCCGTTCCTAGGCCTCTGTTTCTCGGATTTTTGGCTCTCCTCACGCTGCCCTACCCCAATTGCTTGAGTTGGGGCTTTCATTTGGAGCCCTTGGATCTAGGCAAGATCCTACGGGCCTCAATTCTCCCCGATATGGAGCCCCCATGCATGAATTTGAGCTTTTGGGGAGGCACGACACTCAATTGGAAGGTGGCTGTTGCATGCAATTTTCCATGCTTGGATTGGATAGTTGCTTAATTACTCAAATTAGAAGGCATGCAACAATGTTGAAAAAAATTCCAAGTTTTTTTCAAGTTTGTCCTCACCTACCCCAATTGGTCAATCTATGTTATCTAACTTGAATTTCTAGAATTAATTTGTCGAACTTCTCCAGTTAAAAGGACATAAAACTGTCCTAGGACATAAAATTGTCCGGTTACCAACCTAGTGTTAAAGCTTACCTAGACTTCTCCTGCCTGTGCGTCTATGTGATGATCTCCTTCTGGAATCTACACATGTATGGTTAGTATGTTCACAAGGGTTGTCTTTGAACCGTTGAATAAATTTTTCAATTATGTACAACAATTATCAATTTTCTATGACACTAGTCACTCTGAGCAATTTTGAGTTTTCTCCCCATTGGATGTCTCAGGGTCTTTTGGTAGTCAAATTTCAGATTTGAAATGATGGTTGGGATATAGGTGAAGAGCTTATCCTTGCTGTGTAGTCACAATTTCAAAAAATGCCAAAATCAACAGATCATGAGTCTATCATGATAGACTGGAAGATTTTGCAATTTGGCTCAAATCAAAATTGTGACTTCACCCTTGGGTTCCCCTTACTCTCTTGAGTCTATTCCTCAAGTTTCATGCAATTTGGACACTTGGTCTAGGTTTTAGACCAATTTTAGTGTTTGTCATAGCCTGATTCTTTGTCTGGGTCTTAGACTCACTTTTAGTGATCCAAACACCTTGAAATTTTGTGTGTGTGCTTTTTAAGTCAAGCTCAAGCTAACCCCAGGAGGGTTTTGCAAGATGAGGTCCACAACTCAAAAACCTGAGTCTATCGTGATAGATTCACCCGAGGCTATCTGAGAAGTGATTTTCCTACTGTTTTCATCCAGATGGGTCCCTTATGCTATCAAAATTGTGACTTCATCCTTGGGTTCCCCTTACTCTCTCGAGTTTATTCCTCAAGTTTCATGCAATTTGGACACTTGGTCTAGGTTTTAGACCAATTTTAGTGTTTGTCACAGCCTGGTTCTTTGTCTGGGTTTTAGACTCACTTTTAGTGATCCAAACACCTTGAAATTTTGTGTGTGTGCTATTTAAGTCAAGCTCAAGATAACCCTATGAGGGTTTTGCAAGATGAGGTCCACAACTCAAAAACTTGAGTCTATCGCGATAGACTCACCCCAGGCTATCTGAGAAGTGATTTTCCTACTGTTTTCATCTAGATGGGTCCCTTCTGCTATCTGATGACTATCCCTCAAGTTTCATGCAATTTGGACTCCTTCTGACCTTAGACCCAAGCACTTGTCAATTTTGCTCTTCTATGGCAATTTCACAGCTCAAATGCACTAAAAAGATGCAAATTTGATTTGACAATTCAAAATGAAACTTGTGAACAACAATTGTACAACATGACACAATCAGCTTACCCAAGGCTAGTGGTTATATCTCTTCTTGGCCTCTTTAGGTTTACCTAGTGTTTTCTTTTGGCATCCCTTGTTTCTTTTGGTTGGTTTTGTCGCAATTTTAGCGTTTTTTCAAGCGCTAGATCACAAATCCGAATGCCTACACTATTCACACCCTTGAAGAGTGGATGATGTGGGTTTTGCTTTCAAGGCAAGCAAACAGCCTCGTTGTTTCTTCTCTTTGTTTGTTTTGCGTTTTTACAATGTTTTTCTACACTATTCGCACACAAACATCACTTAGAACTCAAAACCATAAATCCTAACTCCACGCTATCCTACCTAACTAACTCTAACTAGTCGTAGACCTCAGCAAGTCACAGGCTTCCTGGCTATCCACTAGACCTCACGATACCCTCTCCTGGATCTTCTCTTAAAATTTAAGCTCTCTCTAGTCGAAACTAAAGTAAGCTAACCATCACACGAGTGACGTAGATCTCCCTACTTAAGGTCTTGTGTCCCCGACAGCGGTGCCAATGTTTAAGGGCTAACTACTACCCTGTTCATGCTCACAAGCACGACACAAACAACATACTTGTCATTCGGTGACACGATTAACCCGTAGGTGCACGGAGGCAATCTCGTTAGCTTGTCGGGCTGAGATCAACCTACACAATACGCACTTCTATGATGTATCAATCACTAATCCTTGTTAACTCCAACCCACTCTATCCCTAAATGCTTATAACACCATTTACACACCAAATGAACTCGGAATCGCTTCAAACTTGCTAGGCACCATCCCCTCACTAGGATACACTTACCTATAATTCCAATCTCACCAGATTATAACCCTAGTTACCTCAAATACAGTCACGATAGACTCACAAGTCATAATCTAAAAGTGTACAAAATCTAAGTATATGAACATCTATGCGTAGCTAATCTCGCCATTGTTAAATAAAGTACTTGATTGTTGAAAACAGACACCATTTGTGCTACTTACAAGAAACAAAAGCTCGTGGGAAGATCGCTCGCGGACAACTCGAAGATGTGAATGCGTGGCGTGGGCGCGTAGCTCTCGGAGAGGCTACCATGATGGTGTGGTCGTTTCGTGAATCCTGTTAAGTATGGAGCCTGATTTACCCTTGTAATTTTCTGTGGTAAAAGCGCACATTTGTAAGGCCCCCATTATGAGGAGAAGCCATCGTGCGTGAATAAAATCACTCACAGGAAACCAAAATTTTCAGGGACAAGAATCAGGGGTAACTTTCGAGGCCTCCGGGGCGGAGGCCCTCGAGACTTTTTTTTTGCCGGAATATTATGGCCGGACGGCGGCCGGAAAACAACCGGTCGGTTGGCCGGTAGTCAATGGCCGATGGCCGGTGGTCGGAAGTCAATGGCCGGTAGCCGATGGTCGGAAGTCAATGGCCGGTCGCCGGTGGCCGAATTCAATGGCCGGTGGCCGAATTCAAAAGCGGACTTTTCTTCTCAAGGGCGGCCACACATGGGCGGATTGGAGGGTCCGATTTGGACTTATTCGCACAAGGGTGGCTACACATGGTTGTCTCTCATAAGAGAGGGCAACCCTTTTGGCCTATAAAAGGAGGCCATTTCTACACACATTTCATAGTGTGAAGTTGATGCAACAAGGTGAGTGTGAGGTGGTGAGAGTGAAGCAAGGCGGGAGCTCTATCAAGGGTTTAATCCCTTTGTAAACTACTTCTTCTTTTGAAGTGCTAAAGCCATTGAGTGGCTGCTTTTCCGTGGACGTAGCCCACATTGGGTGAACCACGTATATCGTGTGTACTCTCTCTCTACTCTATAATCTCTTGTGTGTGAAATCTATCTCTCTCCATTAAGTAATCGACTTAAAAATCTATTTAGCTACGTCTTATTTTCTAACAACTGGTATCAGAGCAAGATTTGCTCGTAGCTAAATTATCTCAAGGAAAGGATTCCTTGAATTGAGTGGGAGTTATGGCCGGAGGAAGGGAAGCTCAAGATTGAGAAGTTCAATGGCAAAAACTACCAACATTGGAAGATGCAGATTGAAGACTATCTCTACCAGAAGGACCTCTATTTGCCACTAGGCGGTCTTGCGAAGAAGCCCGCAACAATGGCAGATGAAGCATGGATTGTCCTTGATCGAAAGGCACTAGGAACAATCCGGTTAAGCTTGGCGTCAACGGTGGCCTTCAATGTTTTGGAGATGAAGACCACAGAGGACTTGATGAAGTCACTTGACGACTTCTACGAGAAACCATCGGCATCCAATAAGGTATTTCTTATGAAGCACTTGTTCAATCTAAAGATGGCAGAGAATGGTTCAGTTGCAGAACACCTAAATGACTTTAACACAAACATAAGTCAACTTCGATCAATGAAAATCAATTTCGATGACGAAGTGTGAGCTCTCCTTATACTATCATCTCTATCGGATAGTTGGGACAGCCTTGTGATGGCTGTAAGTAATTCTATCTCTGGCACAAATACTCTTAAGTTTGATGATGTTGTGGGTGTTTTCCTAAGCGAGGAAATGTGAAGGCGAACCACAGGAGAATCATCAAGTGCTGCACTATCAGTGGAAACAAGAGGAAGGCCTAAGGAGAGGTTCAAAAACCAAAAGGGTCGTGATCGCTCAAGGCGGAGCAAGTCACGCACAAAGTCAGTTCTTGAATGTTGGAACTGCGGCAAGAAGGGCCATGTCAAGAAGGATTGCTGGTCCAAGAAGAAGAAGGAGACAGAGTCTCAAGACAACAAGCCAACATCGGAGGCCAATGTGGTAGGTAAAGTAGAGCAAGATGCTCTAATTCTCTCATTAGACAATGTGTCTAATTCCTGGATAGTAGATTCTGGGGCTTCATTCCATGGGACACCACACAAGCAACATTTCCAAGACTACACCAAAGGTAATTTTGGGTATGTATACTTGGGAGATGATGAAGCTTGTGAGATTGTCGGCAAAGGTACAGTTTCTGTCAAAACTGCTAACGGAAATGAATAGAAGCTTAAAGATGTTAGGCATGTTCCTTCTCTTCGCAAAAATTTGATCTCTATAGGACAATTGGACAATGAAGGTCACAACATTGCATTTGGAAACAAACGATGGAAGATCTCAAAGGGATCTTTGGTGGTTGCCAAGGAAGAAAAAGTCGGTACACTTTACTTGTGTACTGTTAGCACGCAACCTTCAGCTTGTGCAACAACTACAGAAGTTGACAGTGCGGTGTGGCACTAACGACTTGGGCATATGTGTGCCAAAGGAATGCAAATCTTTCAAACAAAGAAGCTTCTACCAGGTTTGAAAGAAGTGGACTTAGAGTTCTGTGAAGATTGTGTTTATGGTAAACAAAAGAGGGTAAAATTTCAAAAATCAAGAAATGAAAGAAAAAATAAAAAACTTGAGTTGGTTCATTCTGATGTTTGGGGTCCTGCAAGTACACCATCACTTGGTGGCTCATTGTACTATGTAACATTCATAGACGATGCGACTAGAAAAACATGGGTTTATGTCATGAGGAATAAATCCTATGTATTTTCCATATTTCAAAGGTGGAAAGCCTTTGTGGAGAATGAAACAGGTACCAAGGTTAAATGCCTCAGATCCGACAATGGAGGCAAATATTGCAGCCAAGCTTTTGAAAGCTTTTGTGCTAGCAATGGAATTCGGAGGCAAAGGACAACCCCAAGGACACCTCAACAAAATGGGATTTCAAAAAGAATGAACATGACAATCATGGAACGAGCACGAAGCATGCGGCTATATGGAGGCCTATCGCTTGAGCTTTGGGCGGAAGCTGTAAGTACGTCTGTGTACTTAATCAATCGGTCACCCTCAACGGCATTGGATGGGGGAGTTCCAGAAGAGGCATGGACAAGATGCAAAGTCCAAAAAGTGTTTCTTCATTGGCTATGGAGAAGGAGACTTTGGGTATCGCCTATGGAATCCTAAAGATGGTAAAATCTTAAGGAGTAGGGATGTAATTTTTAACGAACAAAATATGTACAAAGATTACTTGAAAATAAAACAAACAAAAGAAACAGGTGATGAGTACATGGAGCTTGAGGACGGTGAAGACTCAAGGACTGCAAACGGTGACAATGTGCAACAACGTCAACCAAATGAGGAGCCTCAACCTATTCCCCGAAGATCTACAAGAGCAAGTAGACCTCCAGAAAGGTTTGTTCCTTCCTTCAACCATCTCTTGATCTCAGATTCTGGAGAGCTGGAATCATACGAAGAAGCTATGCAACATGAATCCAAAGAAGAATGGACGAAGAGCATGCAAGTGGAGATGGACTCACTACATTGCAACCAAACATGGGAGTTGGTTGAGTTGCCTAAAGGTAAGCAGGCACTTCAAAACAAATGGGTGTACAAGCTGAAGGAAAAAGAAGGTGGGAAGAAAAGGTACAAGTCTAGGCTTGTGGTAAAAGGTTTTTCTCAAAAGAAAGGTATTGACTTCAATGAAATATTTTCTCCTGTTGTAAAAATGAACTCAATTAGGCTTGTCTTAAGCCTTGTGGCTGCTCATGATCTAAATCTCGAGCAAATGGATGTAAATACGGCATTCCCTCATGGTGACTTGGAGGAGGAAATCTACATGCTTCAACCAAAGGGGTATGAAGTAAAAGGTAAGGAGAAAATGGTTTGCAGATTAAAGAAGAGCTTGTATGGTTTAAAGCAAGCATCAAGACAATGGTACTTGAAGTTTGATCGATGGATGTTGGATTATGGATTCACATGATGCAACTTGGATCACTGCGTCTACACGAAGAATTTGGGAGATGGGAAATTCATCATCCTAATGTTGTATGTTGATGACATGTTGATTGCAAGTGCTAACATGCAGGACATCAAAGACCTAAAAGAGGAGCTGTCCAAATCTTTTTCAATGAAAGATTTAGGTGCTGCAAAGAGGATACTTGGTATGAAAATATCAAGGGACAGGACGAAGAAGACAATAAAGCTATCTCAAGAAGATTACATCAAGAAGGTACTAGAAAGGTTTGCAATGCAAAATGCAAAACCAGTTTCTACACCTTTGGCTGGTCATTTTAAACTAACGAAGGATATGTGTCCAAAGACACAAGAGGAGATAGCCTATATGTCTAAAGTTCCATATGCTGCAGTGGTAGGTTCTCTAATGTATGCTATGGTCTGGACAAGGCCAGACATTGCACATGCAGTGGGAGTTGTGAGTAGGTTCATGGACAACCCAGGTAAAGAGCATTGGCAAGCTATGAAGTGGATACTTAGGTATCTAAAAGGGACAACAACACATGCTTTGTATTTTGGAGGAACTGATATTTTTCTAGAAGGGTATGCTGATGCAGATATGGTAGGTGACAAAGATACTCAAAGGAGCACTACTGGCTATGTGTTCATGATTGGAGACACAACATTAAGCTGGGCTTCAAAGCTGCAGAAAGTGGTTTCACTTTCTACCACGGAAGCAGAGTATGTAGCAATGACGGAGGCAAGCAAAGAAATTCTGTGGCTTCATAGATTCTTAGAAGAGCTTGGATTCAAACAAGACAATTGTGTCTTGTACAGTGATAGCCAAAGCGCTATCCATCTTGCTAAGAACTCAGCCTTTCATTCAAGGACAAAGCACATTGAAGTGAGATATCACTTCATACGCACTCTTTTGGAAGAGGGACAGCTAAAGCTAGGAAAGGTGCATACAAGTGAAAATCCTGCAGACATGTTTACAAAGGTGGTCAACAAGGAGAAGTTGAGCTTTTGCTCATCTTCAATCGACATTCAAGGATAAGAAGCCAGAATGGAAAGCAGTCACACGTTTGGTTTGGAGATCAGTCTCCAAGTGGGAGATTGTTAAGTATGGAGCTTGATTTACCCTTGTAATTTTCTGTGGTAAAAGCACACATTTGTAAGGCCCCCATTATGAGGAGAAGCCATCGTGCGTGAAGAAAATCACTCACCGGAAACCAAAATTTTCACGGACAAGAATCATGGGCAACTTTAGAGGCCTCGGGGGCGGAGGCCCCCGAGACTTTTTTTTCACCGGAATATTATGGCCGGACAGCGGCCGGAAAACAACCGGTCGGTTGGCCGGTAGTCAATGGCCGATGGCCGGTGGTCGGAATTCAATGGCCGGTGGCCGAATTCAAAAGCGGACTTTTCTTCTCAAGGGTGGCCACACATGGGCGGATTGGAGGGTCCGATTTGGACTTATTCACACAAGGGCGGCTACACATGGCTGTCTGTCATAAGAGAGGGCAGCCCTTTTGGCCTATAAAAGGAGGCCATTTCTACACACATTTCATAGTGTGAAGTTGATGCAACAAGGTGAGTGTGAGGTGGTGAGAGTGAAGCAAGGCGGGAGCTCTATCAAGAGTTTAATCCCTTTGTAAACTACTTCTTCTTTTGAAGTGCTAAAGCCATTGAGTGGCTGCTTTTCCGTGGACGTAGCCCATATTGGGTGAACCACGTATATCGTGTGTACTCTCTCTCTCTCTCTCTCTCTCTCTCTCTCTCTCTCTACTCTATAATCTCTTGTGTGTGAAATCTATCTCTCTCCATTAAGTAATCTACTCAAAAATCTATTTAGCTACGTCTTATTTTCTAACAAATCCGGTGAGGGAGATGCGCGTAGCAAAGAGGATAAGATCACACACACACACTCTCTCTCTCATACTCATACGACTCAGAATTAGTTATTCAAAAAATGGTTCTAAAGTGACCTTTATACTTTAGTTACCTTAGCTCAAAATGTACATGGGGTTTTAATTGAGTTCTACTCATCATAATTACAAAATGGAAACGCATTGCATCCCAGCCAACGAATAAATCTATACATAATCCAGACAATTGGATAAAGATGGTAGACATCATTGGCATTACAAAGGGAATTTGATAGTCATTACAAAGGGCTTTATACAACTGTTGGGATCCAACACCTGCACTAGTATACCAGCTCAAAAATATCATTTAAGACCAAAGAGAAAATTTAAGTAAAATACAAAACAAAAGAAAAAATCTGTGTGTTCTACTACCTGTACCAGTGTAACATTGAAAATCTTGGCCTAGTACTAGTAGTATCAGTAAACATTTGTGCGTAGTTGGCGGTGAGTTGGGTGTGTACCAATGCAATTAGTACTAGTTCTAGTACCAATACTACCCATAGTACCAGGGTATTAGTTTAGATGTGTACCGCTACGAGTATACTAGCTTGAAAAATAGGTGTATACCACTGAGATGGTTGAGTAAGTTTGAGTGTGCGATTTTCTGTGTCCAGTACCAGGACTACCCGTAGTACCAGTATAGTACAAAAGAAAACCTAAGTACATTAACAGTACCAAAACCAATACTAGTATCAATACATGTACTAGTAACAAAGGAAATCTGAGAACAGTACCAATATAAGTCCAGTATAGTACAATACCAATATATACCAATACCAGTACTATTATTGTTAGTACCAGTACTAGCACTAAAAATGTGAGACCATTAGCAGTACCAATAAAGTACATTACAGTGAGAAATTTTGAGACCAAAAAGAGGGTAAATTTGGGGTACAAACACCTAAAAGACTAGATGAGCGGCCTTCACGGACACTCACCAACACCTCTACAGTGTTGAGGTCATATGCACTGAGGCGGTCCGGGGCGGGCAACAAGAAGAGCAACCTCTAGACACCCTTCAAGGCTCCCGTGCTGCTCAATGGGGCTGGGGCACAACACAACACAAACCAAAACAACAAACCCCCATCCAAATCCCAACTACACAAGGGGCACCACCTAGTTTAAGAGCGAACTAGGACGCAAAAGAGGAGAATCGTTAGAGCAACCCACAAACAATCAAGGAATTTACACTAACCTTAACACCAATGGAACACTCTCACACACTAAAACACGAGAGAGAGAGAGAGAGAGAGAGAGAGAGAGAGAGAGAGAGAGAGAGAGAGAGAGAGAGAGAGAGAGAGAGAGAGAGAGATGGTGCTCGGGCTGCTTTGAAGTGTATCGTTAATGATCAAGCAAACATAAATATATACATGTAAGAAAGAGAGAGAAAGGGGGAGGGGTGCTTGTTGCATTAATACCTTCTTACAAATCTGTCATGACAAATCAAGGTCAGATTAGTATGTGTTCAACATAGCTTACGTAAATTTCACCACAACACATCACAAGAAAAGCCACCCCAATCACTGTCTTAAGGCCAGGGGAGTCCTCTCCACCCTGTCGCCCTCTTACAGTATGTGGGATTTATGGCTAGATTGATGAAAACACCAGAGACAAGCTATCAAGAACTTAACAAAAAACACCAAGACACTTACGCATCATTGTTGTCCATTACTTCACGTTGGAAGGGAGACAAAGTATCCAAGCTTAGTCCAAATCCACCCTCCTTGATTCAGCAAATGTTGGGCTTATACTAGTAGGAGAAATGATAGATTTCCTACTCTCAATTGAATGATCACTCTCTCTCTTACAATGGCATAGAGTTCCCTTGCTAATCCCCTATTACAACACATGCACATGCATAAGACAATGAGCTTCCACTCAAGAGCTCCTTCTAGAGAGGTTGAGCTTGGCTTCTCAAGCTATAGCATAGTGCTCTTGCTTATGGCTCCTCCCTTTTGTGCTAGCTACACCCTCCTTTTATAGCAATTTTGAAGGCTAGGGTTACTCCTCTAACCATGGTTGGGTTAGATTTTCAGCAATTTATCTAATTTCTTTTGCTTGGAATTATCAAGAAGTTGGTGGGGAAAGAGAGAGGAGAGAAATGGAGGTGATAGGACTTTTCATAGTGGGTTAGTGTTAGTAGAGTTAGTATTAATTTACAAATGGAATTGGATATTTACAATGGGAGTATCCATGTAGGATACAAATAAGGAAGAAAACTCTTAAGAGGTAAGAAAAGGTGGATTTCTTACAAGGTTGATGCTCCAAGTGTCTTGAGTAGGGCCAATTTTGACGCTTGTTGACGGTCCACTAGCTTTGACGGTACATTTTTTCTCCACTCTTGACCTTCCTTGAGAGACAAGGTAATTGAAGCTGAGTAATCAACCACCATGATGCTGTCTTTTAAGAGAAGAGGCTGAATTTTGTGGTTTTTTTGATAGATATGGGTAAATTGGAGGAGGAAAAATGAGACTAGGTGGTCAATTTTGGAATGGAATTGTGTGTGGAAGGTATGAGTTTACCATGGTTTCTCTTATTCTTCAAGGTTGAGGAGAAGGTGAGTAGGGTGCAGAGAGGAGTGGTGAGAGAGGTGGGGATGATGAGTGGAGAAGTGTGTGTGAAAGAGGAAAATGATAAAGTGGAAGAGAGAGTGTGGCTGCATAGCATGGGAAAACTGGGGTCCACTAATAAAATCATAGCTCACAGCTCGTAGCTCAAAAAAATATGAAAAACTTTGAGGCAAAAGTTCAGCCCACGAGCTACAACTTTTGTTTGTATCACCTTTTCAAATTCGGAGAGCAAGTGAACTTTAGAAATTCAGCAAAACCGACCGTTGTTTTCCACTGCACAAGGTCTTTGTGGGGTCCTTCTTTGGATGATTCTTTTGAATACCTCCAAGAGTGAGCCCTCCATAGTGAATGTATGCATGCCACCTACCCTTGACTTTTTTTGGTAGGTCTATAATTGAAGATATTGTTGAGATCATGATATAAGTGAATAGTACAACTAAGAAAATCAAATATTGAGGGGTCTAAAAAATATGTACATGTCAAATATAAATAATATAAGTGGAAAAAATATAAAGGGGTCAAAAGAAATCTCTCTCATTATGAGACTACCATAAAAAGATAAATATTTTTGGTGTTCTAATTTTTTAGAAAAAAACAAAATAGATATAGGAAGGAAAAAATCACAATAGTGAAAAAATATACACATAAATAAAAGTAGTTTTTTTGGATTTTTGTTGGGGTGGAGTTACACCAAATATAAGAGAAGCTTACATGAAAATATTTCTATATGGAATAAAGAGTATGAAGAATGGTAAGAAAAATTGTGGTAATGGTGAGACAATGTACAGAGCATAAATAACACACACCTAGGTAGAAATATTTAAATAAATACTAAAATAATTATGAAAAAATATTTTATTTAGGCCCTATATACAAAGAAATATTTACATACGCATGGGTCATAATATACTTATATTTTTTTTTAAATTTTTTTTTGGCTCAACTAGCCCAATGAATAGCTAATTGAGGGTTTTTTAAGAAGATATGGGAAAAGTCCCGTGACTCACGCACGCCTATGTACATTGAAATGGTAGGGATAGCCACAGTGTTTGGGTGATTTTGGTAGGGTGAGGTAACTCACTGTGGCAATTACAAAGAGCCGAAAAATGGCTATCATTAGCCCTCCCCCTGGATGATGGTATATTCATGTACCATCATAGAGCATCTTTTCCAAAGAGAGTGCTTCAGAGTCCTTGACGAGATCTTTATTGTTTGGCCCCTCAGAATTTTGGCTAGAGTTACACTCATGCTTCATGTAACAATACTTACATGAGACAGTGGCCTTTTGACAGATCTTTGGTAGATCCTTTGGTAGAAGGCGACTCAAATAGGGCTTCAAGCGATACCCGTTTACTTTCCTGGAGTGCTCTTTACCATTCAAGTCCATAAGCTGATAGTAACTTGAATTGAAAGCCTTCTTGACTATGTATGGCCCTTGCCATCTTGTTTCAAATTTGGCATCAAAATGATTATCGAGTCGATTGTCATACCTTAGCACAAGATCTCCTTCATTGATGCCTTTGTCCTTCAGTTTCTTGTCAAGCTTCTCCTTTGTCTGTGTGGCTTTCCTCTTATAGCACTCGTATGCTGCTTCTCTTTTCCACTCAAGCTCAGCTAAGGTAAGAAGTCGATCCATCCATGCTTCTTGATCATCTTGTGCTGATTTGCCATGAAGTCGCATTGTTGGAATGTTTAGCTCAATTGGATGTAAAGCCTCTTGACCATAGACCAAGTGAAATGGTGTGAACTCCGTGGCTTCCCTATATGTGGTTCGATATGCCCACAAGGCACCATCCAAGAAGTCATCCCACAACTTTGTCTTGTTTTTCACCATCTTTCTAATGATGCCTGCAATGACACCATTAGCTTTTTCTACCAAACCATTTGATTGGGGATAGTAGGGTGTACTGTGACAATGTAGAATGTGAAGTTCTTCCTAGACTTCTGTGAGCAATCACTTTCTAAACCCTGGACCATTATCAAAAACAATCTCCAAAGGTGTGCCAAATCTACAACAAATGTGAGTGTATACGAATTTGCTCACTGTCTTCTCATTTACCTTTGCCACACTTTGTGCTTCCACCCACCTAGTCATATAGTCTACAGCCACTAGAATGTAGAGTTTACCATTTTTTGTCCTAGGCAGAGGACCCATAGCATCAATGCCCCACTTTTCAAAGGGTCCATTTGCAAGCACGATTTGCCTTGGACCATAAACCAATCTTCTATTCCCATTTACCTGACAATTGTGACAACTTTTACACCAATGTTGGACATCCACATGCAGACTTGGCCAAACATACCCCGCAAGCAAAGTATTCTTCACAGTTAATTCTTGGGCAAAATGACCACCACATGCTTCTTCATGCAAACCTTTTAGAATGGCTGGAATTTCCTCAATAGTTGGTACTCTTCTACATACTTGATCCCTCCCTCTTTGATAGAGGGAGCCTTCTAGGAAGAGATATGCGCTTGCCTTCTTCATGAGTCTCCTCTTCTGAGCCTTCGTGAAGTCTTGTGGAAACTCGCCCTCCAAAATGTAGCTAATAATGGGAGTCAATAACTCCAATCCCTGGTATCTCGGTTGCTTGACAGTTGCTGCCACCATGATGACCTGCACTTCTTTCTCAACACATGTAACTACTTGCTGTGCAAGTAAATCGGCATCTTCATTCTGTTTCCTAGGAATATGATATAGTTGCACTTCTTCAAATTGATTAAATAATCTACGAATGGCATGAACTTTTGTCCGTAAGCTTTCATTCTTGCATGCCCAAATGCCTAAAATCTGTTTAACAATGAGAAGTGCATCTCCCTTTACCATGAGACGTTTTATCCCTTGGCCAATGCACATCTTCAAACCATGAAGTAGTGTGTTGTATTCTGCTTCATTGTTGCTAGTTGAACATGGTAGATTGACCTTCTCTTTCATGACCACCTCTCCACTTGGGTTGAGCAACACTAGCCCTCCCCCTGCTTTTCCTGTGGCTCGACGAAAAGCTCCATCAAAGAACAAGGTAAAAGCATTAGGAATACTTTTTGGTGGTGGTAATGGTAGGGTCTTTACTTCAGGCACCTTCATCTCCTTTTCATGCACCCTATAAGTGAGAATCCCTGCCAATTGTGCACGCACATTATCTTCTACCTTGAACGAGTATTGAAACTCTTGCAACTCCATAATCCACTTTGAGATCCTAGTACTAAGATTCATTTGAGATGACACCCAAGGGAACAAATTCTCTGCTGTGAGAATTACAAAAGGTTTTGGCAGCACGTAGGATCTAAACTTTCTCACCGCAAACATGAGAGAAAGAATCATGAGTTTTGCTTCTGTGTAGTCTCTCTCCAAAGAATTCATGACCCTACTAGCAAAGTAGATGGGTCGCATCCTTGTACTGTGGGGATCTTGTTGTAGCAACACAGCACCAATTTTTTCCCTTCCAACACTAGAGCTAACAAAGAATGTGTAATCCCAACAAGGAGGCATGAGTGTTGGTAGCTCTGACAAAATGACTTTAATGTTACAAAAATACTCTTCAAGCTCATCAGACCATGCAAATTCTACTTGTTGTGTAAACTTTTGCAAAGGATGAAGCAACTCCGAAGCTAAGTGAATAAAGCGTGACATATACTTCACTTTTTGAATGAATGATATGACCTCTTTGAGATTCTTGGGTGAGGGGAGCTCAATAAGAGCCTTTGCCTTTGAAGGATCCACCTCAATGCCTTTATAGGAAACCTTGTGACCAAGCAAGATCACTTCATCCTCAGCTATGTGACACTTGTCGGGGTTGAGTTGACCTCCCATGTCATAGAGCTTCTTTAAACCTTCTTCTACCCTTTGTAGATGCAATGATTTTGAGCTATAAATGCAAAAATCATCAATAAAAACCCTAATGGACTTTCCAAAGAATGCTTGAAACACCATGTTCATGAAGCGTTGGAAAGTTGCAGGAGCATTTGTCAGGCCAAATGGCATGACTCTAAAAGCATAACAGCCCCAAGGAGTGATAAAGGTTGTTTTCAATTGATCCTCCAATGCGATACCTATTTGAAAGTAACCCGAGTAGCCATCACACACAGTGTACTTCTCATGACCAGCTACTTCATTTAGTATCTCATCCTGAAATGGGAGGGGAAAGTGATCTCTTTTTGTTGCCTCATTAAGTGGACGATAATCCACACACACCCTCCACTTGCCGTTTTTCTTAGGAGTGACAACAACGGGAGAGACCCACTCTGAATTCTCCACTGGATAAATGAAACCTGCTGCTAGAAGCTTTCTTACCTCCTTGAGTAGAGCCTGCTCCTTAATGACTCCTAGCCTTCGTAGCTTTTGAGCCTTAGGTGTGGCCTCTGGCTTCAACTCAATCTTGTGTTGAACAACATATACTCCACGCACATCGGTGTAGTATTTAGCAAAAAGCCTCGGAAATTTCCTTAGCACACATTTGAACTCCTCTCTTTCATTCTTTGTAAGTGTTGTAGACAACATACCTTCTAACATTCCTTCATCTTCCACCTTTTGGTTCTCTTGGGAACCTACCTCTTCCAAACCTCGAGAAGAGGTCTCCTGGTTGTTTGGCTTAAAGCTTACCCCCATGACTTCAATGGAGGACTCCTCTTCAGTAATGCTGCTGCCACTTTCTTCTTCTGAAGTGTTTTCAGTCCAATCTTCTTCCGTCTCACTTTGAGATGATTCTTCATGGAGATCCTCTTGGCGTTGCTCCTTCATGTCAAAGACAACCTTCTTGTGATTGTCATTCCTGCAAATTAGCTTTCCACTCTCCCAATCCTGCAAAGCTCGCATTTTCATTAGCCATGGTCTTCCTAGGATAAATGGGTAACCATTTCCCTTGGTAGACATGACATAGAAATCCACTGCCTTGTTAATGCCAAAGGCCTCCACAAAAACATTTTTACAAATGCCTACGCACCTAGCCTTGCTATTGTTTGCCATTTTCACTTTGATTTCAGGTGTCTCATGGATGTGCATGCCTAGTCTTTGCATGAGCCCTTCTGTCACGATGCAAATTTGTGCACCCCCATCCACTAGACCTTTCCTAACCAATCTTCCTTTTATGTAACAATCTAGCACATGTGTAATATCCTCGTTCATTTCAACATGTGCAATTTTTAAACAGGAAAACTCTCTTTTACCTTTCTCCTAGTGCTAACTGCCTTTGTTAAATCCCTCGTAACTTGTGGGCATAATGCAAGAAACTGAGGCCATGAGATATCAGGACCCTTACCTCGCATGTCTTCCAACAGGTTGTATGGAGCCATACCATGTCCAAGAGGGAAGTCTTGGAGATTGATACGACGTCGAGTCCTCTTAGCTTCCTTGGTCTCCTTTGCCTTCTTGCCTTGTCCATGGTCACTCTGTGATGGGACACCCTCTTTCTCTTTACCTTTTCCTCGGCCACGCTTAATGCCATTTGCTTCCATGTCAACCTCATTTGAGTTTGTCACCTCTACCACATGCACATTTGGATCTGGCAAAGGTGGAAATCCTTCTACCCCTTGTGGAGGTGGTCTTGGTCCATTTGGTCTTTGTAGAAGCCTTGGTTGTTGACCAGTTCCTTCACTTGCATTCATCACTGGGTAATTCAAGTTAGGTCTCCCTGGCTCCCCACGGGGCCAAGGACAATTATACATCCCATGTCCAGACTCTCCGCAATTCCAACATTGCAAGACTCTCCTAGGTCGTGGATCTCGCTCTTCAGACTTCTTTGCTTGTCCCTTTGGACCTACAGCTTGTGCAAGGTGAATTGACAGGCTGCTTAAAGATTCGTTTAACTTCTCAATTACTTCCGCCGTTACCTCAGGAAGCTCCCTCGATGTTGATGCTTGTGACTTACCTTTGGGTCTAAGACCTTCTATTGGAACCTCTCCCCTTAAGCACTTGAGTTTCCTATATTTCTCAGCAGCCCTAGTTTCAGCTGCATCAAAGGTAGCAGGTGCACCCGCCTCAACTTTTACCTTAAGGTCAGGAAAGAGTCTGACTATGAACCTCTCCTTCTTTAGAAATTCTGCACCATCACCAGGGTTAGCAACATTTCGTATCCATAGAGCCCAAAGACGTAGAAAATCTTGCTTGTACAAGTAGTAGTCATCTAAGTCTTTTTGCTTATGAGAAACAATGTCTTGCCATAATTTTTGAGTGTTTTGGGGATCAAAGAAGTATTTCTTGAAACGATTCAAAACTTCTGTGTAATTCCCCTTAACTTCCTCAGGCAAAGAGTCAAACCAAGTGCTAGCATCTTTCCCAAGGACCACCTCAAACATTTCTACACGTTCTTGATCAGTTATTATCCTCTTGATACGGCAAGACATCTTGAAATTCGCTAAAAATAATTTTGCATCCTCTCCAGGCTCTCCAAAGAAAAGGGGATACCCAGACATTTGGTGTTGGCTTTCCATTGAATTGATTTCAAAGTGACACCCGTTTTTGTTTTTTTTTCTTAAAAAGATTTACACAATAATGTTTTCTAGCTTGCAATCTATTCTACAACAAAATAAAGATATTCACATCAAACGACCTATGATAATCAATAAGAGGTAGGATGACAGGGTTTGGTGATGCGAGAATTTCTCCTACTCTTTGGGCACCAAACATGAACACCATACGTTGTTGAAAATGGATTTTTCTACTAATTGCAATGTTTATTCTAATGTGTGGAGTGAAATGGAAGGGGAAAACCTCTATTCCTGGGCCATTATCCATGGTCTATGCATGACCTAATGCTTAAAACAAAACAAAAATATAGACGTCCAAACTAAGGTCGTACCTAATGAGAGGCAAAATAAAGGATTTACTGAAGCGTTTATCTCGCCCAACCTAAGAGGACCTAAAATTCTACGAATGACACGTTGAAATTGCAACTTAGTACTAACAATTATGTGTACCTTTTTCCTTGCAATGGGAATGAAGGGATCATACAAATTTTCGTGATTCATGCAAACTACTTGACTATGCTAAATGTTGATTCTACACAAAAATACACAAGCCTTCCTCAGTGGGGGCACCATTTTGAGGCGGTCCGGGGTGGGCAACAAGAAGAGCAACCTCTAGACACCCTTCAAGGCTCCCGTGCTGCTCAATGGGGCTGGGGCACAACACAACACAAACCAAAACAACAAACCCCCATCCAAATCCCAACTACACAAGGGGCACCACCTAGTTTAAGAGTGAACTAGGACGCAAAAGAGGAGAATCGTTAGAGCAACCCACAAACAAGCAAGGAATTTACACTAACCCTAACACCAATGGAACACTCTCACACACTAAAACACGAGAGAGAGAGAGAGAGAGAGAGAGAGAGAGAGAGAGAGAGAGAGAGAGAGATGGTGCTCGGGCTGCTTTGAAGTGTATCGTTAATGATCAAGCAAACATAAATATATACATGTAAGAAAGAGAGAGAAAGGGGGAGGGGTGCTTGTTGCATTAATACCTTCTTACAAATCTGTCATGACAAATCAAGGTCAGATTAGTATGTGTTCAACATAGCTTACGTAAATTTCACCACAACACATCACAAGAAAAGCCACCCCAATCACTGTCTTAAGGCCAGGGGAGTCCTCTCCACCCTGTCGCCCTCTTACAGTATGTGGGATTTATGGCTAGATTGATGAAAACACCAGAGACAAGCTATCAAGAACTTAACAAAAAACACCAAGACACTTACGCATCATTGTTGTCCATTACTTCACGTTGGAAGGGAGACAAAGTATCCAAGCTTAGTCCAAATCCACCCTCCTTGATTCAGCAAATGTTGGGCTTATACTAGTAGGAGAAATGATAGATTTCCTACTCTCAATTGAATGATCACTCTCTCTCTTACAATGGCATAGAGTTCCCTTGCTAATCCCCTATTACAACACATGCACATGCATAAGACAATGAGCTTCCACTCAAGAGCTCCTTCTAGAGAGGTTGAGCTTGGCTTCTCAAGCTATAGCATAGTGCTCTTGCTTATGGCTCCTCCCTTTTGTGCTAGCTACACCCTCCTTTTATAGCAATTTTGAAGGCTAGGGTTACTCCTCTAACCATGGTTGGGTTAGATTTTCAGCAATTTATCTAATTTCTTTTGCTTGGAATTATCAAGAAGTTGGTGGGGAAAGAGAGAGGAGAGAAATGGAGGTGATAGGACTTTTCATAGTGGGTTAGTGTTAGTAGAGTTAGTATTAATTTACAAATGGAATTGGATATTTACAATGGGAGTATCCATGTAGGATACAAATAAGGAAGAAAACTCTTAAGAGGTAAGAAAAGGTGGATTTCTTACAAGGTTGATGCTCCAAGTGTCTTGAGTAGGGCCAATTTTGACGCTTGTTGACGGTCCACTAGCTTTGACGGTACATTTTTTCTCCACTCTTGACCTTCCTTGAGAGACAAGGTAATTGAAGCTGAGTAATCAACCACCATGATGCTGTCTTTTAAGAGAAGAGGCTGAATTTTGTGGTTTTTTTGATAGATATGGGTAAATTGGAGGAGGAAAAATGAGACTAGGTGGTCAATTTTGGAATGGAATTGTGTGTGGAAGGTATGAGTTTACCATGGTTTCTCTTATTCTTCAAGGTTGAGGAGAAGGTGAGTAGGGTGCAGAGAGGAGTGGTGAGAGAGGTGGGGATGATGAGTGGAGAAGTGTGTGTGAAAGAGGAAAATGATAAAGTGGAAGAGAGAGTGTGGCTGCATAGCATGGGAAAACTGGGGTCCACTAATAAAATCATAGCTCACAGCTCGTAGCTCAAAAAAATATGAAAAACTTTGAGGCAAAAGTTCAGCCCACGAGCTACAACTTTTGTTTGTATCACCTTTTCAAATTCGGAGAGCAAGTGAACTTTAGAAATTCAGCAAAACCGACCGTTGTTTTCCACTGCACAAGGTCTTTGTGGGGTCCTTCTTTGGATGATTCTTTTGAATACCTCCAAGAGTGAGCCCTCCATAGTGAATGTATGCATGCCACCTACCCTTGACTTTTTTTGGTAGGTCTATAATTGAAGATATTGTTGAGATCATGATATAAGTGAATAGTACAACTAAGAAAATCAAATATTGAGGGGTCTAAAAAATATGTACATGTCAAATATAAATAATATAAGTGGAAAAAATATAAAGGGGTCAAAAGAAATCTCTCTCATTATGAGACTACCATAAAAAGATAAATATTTTTGGTGTTCTAATTTTTTAGAAAAAAACAAAATAGATATAGGAAGGAAAAAATCACAATAGTGAAAAAATATACACATAAATAAAAGTAGTTTTTTTGGATTTTTGTTGGGGTGGAGTTACACCAAATATAAGAGAAGCTTACATGAAAATATTTCTATATGGAATAAAGAGTATGAAGAATGGTAAGAAAAATTGTGGTAATGGTGAGACAATGTACAGAGCATAAATAACACACACCTAGGTAGAAATATTTAAATAAATACTAAAATAATTATGAAAAAATATTTTATTTAGGCCCTATATACAAAGAAATATTTACATACGCATGGGTCATAATATACTTATATTTTTTTTTAAATTTTTTTTTGGCTCAACTAGCCCAATGAATAGCTAATTGAGGGTTTTTTAAGAAGATATGGGAAAAGTCCCGTGACTCACGCACGCCTATGTACATTGAAATGGTAGGGATAGCCACAGTGTTTGGGTGATTTTGGTAGGGTGAGGTAACTCACTGTGGCAATTACAAAGAGCCGAAAAATGGCTATCATTAGCCCTCCCCCTGGATGATGGTATATTCATGTACCATCATAGAGCATCTTTTCCAAAGAGAGTGCTTCAGAGTCCTTGACGAGATCTTTATTGTTTGGCCCCTCAGAATTTTGGCTAGAGTTACACTCATGCTTCATGTAACAATACTTACATGAGACAGTGGCCTTTTGACAGATCTTTGGTAGATCCTTTGGTAGAAGGCGACTCAAATAGGGCTTCAAGCGATACCCGTTTACTTTCCTGGAGTGCTCTTTACCATTCAAGTCCATAAGCTGATAGTAACTTGAATTGAAAGCCTTCTTGACTATGTATGGCCCTTGCCATCTTGTTTCAAATTTGGCATCAAAATGATTATCGAGTCGATTGTCATACCTTAGCACAAGATCTCCTTCATTGATGCCTTTGTCCTTCAGTTTCTTGTCAAGCTTCTCCTTTGTCTGTGTGGCTTTCCTCTTATAGCACTCGTATGCTGCTTCTCTTTTCCACTCAAGCTCAGCTAAGGTAAGAAGTCGATCCATCCATGCTTCTTGATCATCTTGTGCTGATTTGCCATGAAGTCGCATTGTTGGAATGTTTAGCTCAATTGGATGTAAAGCCTCTTGACCATAGACCAAGTGAAATGGTGTGAACTCCGTGGCTTCCCTATATGTGGTTCGATATGCCCACAAGGCACCATCCAAGAAGTCATCCCACAACTTTGTCTTGTTTTTCACCATCTTTCTAATGATGCCTGCAATGACACCATTAGCTTTTTCTACCAAACCATTTGATTGGGGATAGTAGGGTGTACTGTGACAATGTAGAATGTGAAGTTCTTCCTAGACTTCTGTGAGCAATCACTTTCTAAACCCTGGACCATTATCAAAAACAATCTCCAAAGGTGTGCCAAATCTACAACAAATGTGAGTGTATACGAATTTGCTCACTGTCTTCTCATTTACCTTTGCCACACTTTGTGCTTCCACCCACCTAGTCATATAGTCTACAGCCACTAGAATGTAGAGTTTACCATTTTTTGTCCTAGGCAGAGGACCCATAGCATCAATGCCCCACTTTTCAAAGGGTCCATTTGCAAGCACGATTTGCCTTGGACCATAAACCAATCTTCTATTCCCATTTACCTGACAATTGTGACAACTTTTACACCAATGTTGGACATCCACATGCAGACTTGGCCAAACATACCCCGCAAGCAAAGTATTCTTCACAGTTAATTCTTGGGCAAAATGACCACCACATGCTTCTTCATGCAAACCTTTTAGAATGGCTGGAATTTCCTCAGTAGTTGGTACTCTTCTACATACTTGATCCCTCCCTCTTTGATAGAGGGAGCCTTCTAGGAAGAGATATGCGCTTGCCTTCTTCATGAGTCTCCTCTTCTGAGCCTTCGTGAAGTCTTGTGGAAACTCGCCCTCCAAAATGTAGCTAATAATGGGAGTCAATAACTCCAATCCCTGGTATCTCGGTTGCTTGACAGTTGCTGCCACCATGATGACCTGCACTTCTTTCTCAACACATGTAACTACTTGCTGTGCAAGTAAATCGGCATCTTCATTCTGTTTCCTAGGAATATGATATAGTTGCACTTCTTCAAATTGATTAAATAATCTACGAATGGCATGAACTTTTGTCCGTAAGCTTTCATTCTTGCATGCCCAAATGCCTAAAATCTGTTTAACAATGAGAAGTGCATCTCCCTTTACCATGAGACGTTTTATCCCTTGGCCAATGCACATCTTCAAACCATGAAGTAGTGTGTTGTATTCTGCTTCATTGTTGCTAGTTGAACATGGTAGATTGACCTTCTCTTTCATGACCACCTCTCCACTTGGGTTGAGCAACACTAGCCCTCCCCCTGCTTTTCCTGTGGCTCGACGAAAAGCTCCATCAAAGAACAAGGTAAAAGCATTAGGAATACTTTTTGGTGGTGGTAATGGTAGGGTCTTTACTTCAGGCACCTTCATCTCCTTTTCATGCACCCTATAAGTGAGAATCCCTGCCAATTGTGCACGCACACTATCTTCTACCTTGAAAGAGTATTGAAACTCTTGCAACTCCATAATCCACTTTGAGATCCTAGTACTAAGATTCATTTGAGATGACACCCAAGGGAACAAATTCTCTGCAGTGAGAATTACAAAAGGTTTTGGCAGCACGTAGGATCTAAACTTTCTCACCGCAAACATGAGAGAAAGAATCATGAGTTTTGCTTCTGTGTAGTCTCTCTCCAAAGAATTCATGACCCTACTAGCAAAGTAGATGGGTCGCATCCTTGTACTGTGGGGATCTTGTTGTAGCAACACAGCACCAATTTTTTCCCTTCCAACACTAGAGCTAACAAAGAATGTGTACTCCCAACAAGGAGGCATGAGTGTTGGTAGCTCTGACAAAATGACTTTAATGTTACAAAAATACTCTTCAAGCTCATCAGACCATGCAAATTCTACTTGTTGTGTAAACTTTTGCAAAGGATGAAGCAACTCCGAAGCTAAGTGAATAAAGCGTGACATATACTTCACTTTTTGAATGAATGATATGACCTCTTTGAGATTCTTGGGTGAGGGGAGCTCAATAAGAGCCTTTGCCTTTGAAGGATCCACCTCAATGCCTTTATAGGAAACCTTGTGACCAAGCAAGATCACTTCATCCTCAGCTATGTGACACTTGTCGGGGTTGAGTTGACCTCCCATGTCATAGAGCTTCTTTAAACCTTCTTCTACCCTTTGTAGATGCAATGATTTTGAGCTATAAATGCAAAAATCATCAATAAAAACCCTAATGGACTTTCCAAAGAATGCTTGAAACACCATGTTCATGAAGCGTTGGAAAGTTGCAGGAGCATTTGTCAGGCCAAATGGCATGACTCTAAAAGCATAACAGCCCCAAGGAGTGATAAAGGTTGTTTTCAATTGATCCTCCAATGCGATACCTATTTGAAAGTAACCCGAGTAGCCATCACACACAGTGTACTTCTCATGACCAGCTACTTCATTTAGTATCTCATCCTGAAATGGGAGGGGAAAGTGATCTCTTTTTGTTGCCTCATTAAGTGGACGATAATCCACACACACCCTCCACTTGCCGTTTTTCTTAGGAGTGACAACAACGGGAGAGACCCACTCTGAATTCTCCACTGGATAAATGAAACCTGCTGCTAGAAGCTTTCTTACCTCCTTGAGTAGAGCCTGCTCCTTAATGACTCCTAGCCTTCGTAGCTTTTGAGCCTTAGGTGTGGCCTCTGGCTTCAACTCAATCTTGTGTTGAACAACATATACTCCACGCACATCGGTGTAGTATTTAGCAAAAAGCCTCGGAAATTTCCTTAGCACACATTTGAACTCCTCTCTTTCATTCTTTGTAAGTGTTGTAGACAACATACCTTCTAACATTCCTTCATCTTCCACCTTTTGGTTCTCTTGGGAACCTACCTCTTCCAAACCTCGAGAAGAGGTCTCCTGGTTGTTTGGCTTAAAGCTTACCCCCATGACTTCAATGGAGGACTCCTCTTCAGTAATGCTGCTGCCACTTTCTTCTTCTGAAGTGTTTTCAGTCCAATCTTCTTCCGTCTCACTTTGAGATGATTCTTCATGGAGATCCTCTTGGCGTTGCTCCTTCATGTCAAAGACAACCTTCTTGTGATTGTCATTCCTGCAAATTAGCTTTCCACTCTCCCAATCCTGCAAAGCTCGCATTTTCATTAGCCATGGTCTTCCTAGGATAAATGGGTAACCATTTCCCTTGGTAGACATGACATAGAAATCCACTGCCTTGTTAATGCCAAAGGCCTCCACAAAAACATTTTTACAAATGCCTACGCACCTAGCCTTGCTATTGTTTGCCATTTTCACTTTGATTTCAGGTGTCTCATGGATGTGCATGCCTAGTCTTTGCATGAGCCCTTCTGTCACGATGCAAATTTGTGCACCCCCATCCACTAGACCTTTCCTAACCAATCTTCCTTTTATGTAACAATCTAGCACATGTGTAATATCCTCGTTCATTTCAACATGTGCAATTTTTAAAACAGGAAAACTCTCTTTTACCTTTCTCCTAGTGCTAACTGCCTTTGTTAAATCCCTCGTAACTTGTGGGCATAATGCAAGAAACTGAGGCCATGAGATATCAGGACCCTTACCTCGCATGTCTTCCAACAGGTTGTATGGAGCCATACCATGTCCAAGAGGGAAGTCTTGGAGATTGATACGACGTCGAGTCCTCTTAGCTTCCTTGGTCTCCTTTGCCTTCTTGCCTTGTCCATGGTCACTCTGTGATGGGACACCCTCTTTCTCTTTACCTTTTCCTCGGCCACGCTTAATGCCATTTGCTTCCATGTCAACCTCATTTGAGTTTGTCACCTCTACCACATGCACATTTGGATCTGGCAAAGGTGGAAATCCTTCTACCCCTTGTGGAGGTGGTCTTGGTCCATTTGGTCTTTGTAGAAGCCTTGGTTGTTGACCAGTTCCTTCACTTGCATTCATCACTGGGTAATTCAAGTTAGGTCTCCCTGGCTCCCCACGGGGCCAAGGACAATTATACATCCCATGTCCAGACTCTCCGCAATTCCAACATTGCAAGACTCTCCTAGGTCGTGGATCTCGCTCTTCAGACTTCTTTGCTTGTCCCTTTGGACCTACAGCTTGTGCAAGGTGAATTGACAGGCTGCTTAAAGATTCGTTTAACTTCTCAATTACTTCCGCCGTTACCTCAGGAAGCTCCCTCGATGTTGATGCTTGTGACTTACCTTTGGGTCTAAGACCTTCTATTGGAACCTCTCCCCTTAAGCACTTGAGTTTCCTATATTTCTCAGCAGCCCTAGTTTCAGCTGCATCAAAGGTAGCAGGTGCACCCGCCTCAACTTTTACCTTAAGGTCAGGAAAGAGTCTGACTATGAACCTCTCCTTCTTTAGAAATTCTGCACCATCACCAGGGTTAGCAACATTTCGTATCCATAGAGCCCAAAGACGTAGAAAATCTTGCTTGTACAAGTAGTAGTCATCTAAGTCTTTTTGCTTATGAGAAACAATGTCTTGCCATAATTTTTGAGTGTTTTGGGGATCAAAGAAGTATTTCTTGAAACGATTCAAAACTTCTGTGTAATTCCCCTTAACTTCCTCAGGCAAAGAGTCAAACCAAGTGCTAGCATCTTTCCCAAGGACCACCTCAAACATTTCTACACGTTCTTGATCAGTTATTATCCTCTTGATACGGCAAGACATCTTGAAATTCGCTAAAAATAATTTTGCATCCTCTCCAGGCTCTCCAAAGAAAAGGGGATACCCAGACATTTGGTGTTGGCTTTCCATTGAATTGATTTCAAAGTGACACCCGTTTTTGTTTTTTTTTCTTAAAAAGATTTACACAATAATGTTTTCTAGCTTGCAATCTATTCTACAACAAAATAAAGATATTCACATCAAACGACCTATGATAATCAATAAGAGGTAGGATGACAGGGTTTGGTGATGCGAGAATTTCTCCTACTCTTTGGGCACCAAACATGAACACCATACGTTGTTGAAAATGGATTTTTCTACTAATTGCAATGTTTATTCTAATGTGTGGAGTGAAATGGAAGGGGAAAACCTCTATTCCTGGGCCATTATCCATGGTCTATGCATGACCTAATGCTTAAAACAAAACAAAAATATAGACGTCCAAACTAAGGTCGTACCTAATGAGAGGCAAAATAAAGGATTTACTGAAGCGTTTATCTCGCCCAACCTAAGAGGACCTAAAATTCTACGAATGACACGTTGAAATTGCAACTTAGTACTAACAATTATGTGTACCTTTTTCCTTGCAATGGGAATGAAGGGATCATACAAATTTTCGTGATTCATGCAAACTACTTGACTATGCTAAATGTTGATTCTACACAAAAATACACAAGCCTTCCTCAGTGGGGGCACCATTTTGAGGCGGTCCGGGGTGGGCAACAAGAAGAGCAACCTCTAGACACCCTTCAAGGCTCCCGTGCTGCTCAATGGGGCTGGGGCACAACACAACACAAACCAAAACAACAAACCCCCATCCAAATCCCAACTACACAAGGGGCACCACCTAGTTTAAGAGTGAACTAGGACGCAAAAGAGGAGAATCGTTAGAGCAACCCACAAACAAGCAAGGAATTTACACTAACCCTAACACCAATGGAACACTCTCACACACTAAAACACGAGAGAGAGAGAGAGAGAGAGAGAGAGAGAGAGAGAGAGAGAGAGAGAGAGAGAGAGAGAGAGAGAGAGAGAGAGAGATGGTGCTCGGGCTGCTTTGAAGTGTATCGTTAATGATCAAGCAAACATAAATATATACATGTAAGAAAGAGAGAGAAAGGGGGAGGGGTGCTTGTTGCATTAATACCTTCTTACAAATCTGTCATGACAAATCAAGGTCAGATTAGTATGTGTTCAACATAGCTTACGTAAATTTCACCACAACACATCACAAGAAAAGCCACCCCAATCACTGTCTTAAGGCCAGGGGAGTCCTCTCCACCCTGTCGCCCTCTTACAGTATGTGGGATTTATGGCTAGATTGATGAAAACACCAGAGACAAGCTATCAAGAACTTAACAAAAAACACCAAGACACTTACGCATCATTGTTGTCCATTACTTCACGTTGGAAGGGAGACAAAGTATCCAAGCTTAGTCCAAATCCACCCTCCTTGATTCAGCAAATGTTGGGCTTATACTAGTAGGAGAAATGATAGATTTCCTACTCTCAATTGAATGATCACTCTCTCTCTTACAATGGCATAGAGTTCCCTTGCTAATCCCCTATTACAACACATGCACATGCATAAGACAATGAGCTTCCACTCAAGAGCTCCTTCTAGAGAGGTTGAGCTTGGCTTCTCAAGCTATAGCATAGTGCTCTTGCTTATGGCTCCTCCCTTTTGTGCTAGCTACACCCTCCTTTTATAGCAATTTTGAAGGCTAGGGTTACTCCTCTAACCATGGTTGGGTTAGATTTTCAGCAATTTATCTAATTTCTTTTGCTTGGAATTATCAAGAAGTTGGTGGGGAAAGAGAGAGGAGAGAAATGGAGGTGATAGGACTTTTCATAGTGGGTTAGTGTTAGTAGAGTTAGTATTAATTTACAAATGGAATTGGATATTTACAATGGGAGTATCCATGTAGGATACAAATAAGGAAGAAAACTCTTAAGAGGTAAGAAAAGGTGGATTTCTTACAAGGTTGATGCTCCAAGTGTCTTGAGTAGGGCCAATTTTGACGCTTGTTGACGGTCCACTAGCTTTGACGGTACATTTTTTCTCCACTCTTGACCTTCCTTGAGAGACAAGGTAATTGAAGCTGAGTAATCAACCACCATGATGCTGTCTTTTAAGAGAAGAGGCTGAATTTTGTGGTTTTTTTGATAGATATGGGTAAATTGGAGGAGGAAAAATGAGACTAGGTGGTCAATTTTGGAATGGAATTGTGTGTGGAAGGTATGAGTTTACCATGGTTTCTCTTATTCTTCAAGGTTGAGGAGAAGGTGAGTAGGGTGCAGAGAGGAGTGGTGAGAGAGGTGGGGATGATGAGTGGAGAAGTGTGTGTGAAAGAGGAAAATGATAAAGTGGAAGAGAGAGTGTGGCTGCATAGCATGGGAAAACTGGGGTCCACTAATAAAATCATAGCTCACAGCTCGTAGCTCAAAAAAATATGAAAAACTTTGAGGCAAAAGTTCAGCCCACGAGCTACAACTTTTGTTTGTATCACCTTTTCAAATTCGGAGAGCAAGTGAACTTTAGAAATTCAGCAAAACCGATCGTTGTTTTCCACTGCACAAGGTCCTTGTGGGGTCCTTCTTTGGATGATTCTTTTGAATACCTCCAAGAGTGAGCCCTCCATAGTGAATGTATGCATGCCACCTACCCTTGACTTTTTTTGGTAGGTCTATAATTGAAGATATTGTTGAGATCATGATATAAGTGAATAGTACAACTAAGAAAATCAAATATTGAGGGGTCTAAAAAATATGTACATGTCAAATATAAATAATATAAGTGGAAAAAATATAAAGGGGTCAAAAGAAATCTCTCTCATGATGAGACTACCATAAAAAGATAAATATTTTTGGTGTTCTAATTTTTTAGAAAAAAACAAAATAGATATAGGAAGGAAAAAATCACAATAGTGAAAAAATATACACATAAATAAAAGTAGTTTTTTTGGATTTTTGTTGGGGTGGAGTTACACCAAATATAAGAGAAGCTTACATGAAAATATTTCTATATGGAATAAAGAGTATGAAGAATGGTAAGAAAAATTGTGGTAATGGTGAGACAATGTACAGAGCATAAATAACACACACCTAGGTAGAAATATTTAAATAAATACCAAAATAATTATGAAAAAATATTTTATTTAGGCCCTATATACAAAGAAATATTTACATACGCATGGGCCATAATATACTTATATTTTTAATTTTTTTTAATTTTTTTGGCTCAACTAGCCCAATGACTAGGTAATTGAGGGTTTTTTAAGAAGATATGGGAAGAGTCCCGTGACTCACGCACGCCTATGTACAGTGAAATGGTAGGGATAGCCACAGTGTTTGGTTGATTTTAGTAGGGTGAGGTAACTCACTGTGACAATTACAAAGAGCCGAAAAACGGCTATCAGCACCTACGTTCTGGTTGTGGCTAGAGGATGATCACATAGAGAGTGCCTTCGTTTATGTGGGCACTCATCATTCCTCCACATTAGGCTCTAGGGCCTCTGTGGGAACGCAAGGTAGTACCACTCAAGAACCACATATTGCATCTAGTAACCCTTCCTATGACTAGACATCATGAAGGGTTACCCGAGGCTCAATCAATAATTCAAGCCAAGACAGGCATGCCATGGACCCATGGTCCGGGCCGAGCGTGCTTAGTCGCCGGAAGGAATCATTTAGTAGAGCCACCTGCTCCGAACATGAAGCTAACAAGGTAAATGAAGGGGGTGGGGAAGTAAATTTTCCATTCATGAACAACATAGACCCCAAGATCCTGGAGAGTGTGCATGTGAATACTCCATTCACTGTACCCCCTAACTCTTCAGAGCTATTTTCATCCAAGGTTATATTACCTAATGGTAGAAGCCACGATGAAGTGCAAGAGGTTAAGAGATATACCATTGTGACTAGGGAGAAGGAAATTGAGAGCCTACGCAAGGCAGAGCAATGAAGAGAGCTTAAGGAAAATGCCCCTATGTCATTATCCATGCTAGGCAAGCAATCAAGTGCTCTTGAATTAGCGACCACTAAGGGTCAACCCATAGAGACCCACATTGCTTCTAGTTCAAAGGACACCCCTAGCACCTCAATCCTAGATGGAGCATTCTTGAATGAGAACTCGCAGTATGAACTACAAACAAAAACTCTAACTGACCTATACACATGTCACACCTATCACGTGGGTTGGTTAGATGTCTTACAATCAACATAGGGTGATACTAGCATAGAGGAGCAACAACAAAGAGTTTGTGATTTCATTCATACGATTATTGAGCTAGAGACATAACAAAGGGATCCACATGCCTTCAACAGGTCTCGTGAGATTCTTAGATACAGCGAAGGCTAAGCAACCAACCTTATCGCAAATGGAGAGTCCCTTGGTAAGCCCGATGGATCCTCCATATGTTGTTTTTCCAGGGGTCTCAGTACAATCTGAGCCCACAAGTGATAGCTTTACCTTTCCAAGTTTAGATCATGAGCTAAACTCGGAAAGGTAAATCTATCACTTGTGGGCTCAAATTGTACTGGATAATCTCTCTCTTGATGACACTACGACTACCATACTTACCCCAGTGATGGGCATGCCAAGAAACACACCATGGACCTCATTTGATAGCAAAGCACTGCTACATGGTAGCCCAATGCCTGCAACAATACCTACAAGGGTGTATCAATCCTATGCACTTATAGGTCCTCATATTCATGTAGCTCCTACCCCTCCATTGTTTCAAAAACTTATGCTCCACAACCACAATATCCAAGCTCTTATTTCAATGGAACCATACCAGCCACCACGCCTGCTATGCCTAGGCCAAACATATGAACTTTGGGCCACCACATGGCATGACATCATACCAAACTTAGAACCCAAGGGCTTCCTATAGGCCAAAGCCCAATACTAATATCTACTCCACATGCAGTCCCGAGAGCACATGTCCCCACTGTACCTGCTCACTTAGGTGACTTGGCAACATTTGCTCAAGCTATTGGTCGATGTATTGCTGAGAATATGTGTAACACGCCTGATAGAGAGCCGAGAAGTAAGGCAGTACAAATAGCCAAGCTCACACAAAAATTTAGTGGAGATGGGGATGTGAGAAAGCATACCAAAGTTTTTGAACAAATATGCGAGTAAGGCAGTACAAATAGCCAAGCTCACACAAAAATTTAGTGGAGACGGGGATGTGAGAAAGCATATCAAAGTTTTTAAGCCTAACCTTAAGTGGGAAGACTGGGGATTGGTATAGAACCCTAAGGGTGGAAGAAAAAATAATTTACCATACTCTTAGGAGACTGTTCTTGAAAGAGCACATACGAGACGGAGTGCTTCGGGGTGTAACATCTCAGCTCCAGAAAGCCCAACGAGAGGAAAGAGAGTCTATGAGAGACTTTATTAGTCACTTGAATCATTTGAATTCTTGTTGTAATCCAAAAGAGCCCTTTAATAAAAATAAATTTCTCAATAGATTCATTAAGGGACTACGACATGAGGATATCTACAATGGCCTAGTCATCAGAGGTATCACCACACACTCGGGAAGTAGTCACCACCAATGCGATCCAATTGGAGGATAATATAATGATTCAATGAGAAAGAGTGTCTGTTGAGCCTAAAGTCACTAGCTCGCAAGCATTAGGGCATCAGCCAATGACCCTAAAGCCTACTGCTACAGAGCAAAAAATATATGAGATGACTTTAGAAAATCTCACCAAGGATATTCAAGAAAGTCTTAGAGACAATTGTGCTCCACAAAACAATCATATGTATCAAAGAGTAGCAATGGTGCTCCGTTTTCTATGGCCCACATAGTACCAGTGAATGCCCTATTTTTAGAGTAAAATTTAATGGGAATTTCAATGCTTGTGGGAAGTGGTCATCGAGCTAAGGATTGCATAGTATTTAAACGTGCGATGGCCAATAGAACAACCTTAGCATGGACGGATACACCTCGAGTGCCTGCATTGATGCCGACCCCACCTCTTGTTAAAACGTCACAACGCATGGTACCTAGGGCCCAAAATGTTGTTCAAACAACACCCTTACCACCTCCAATGCTAGGACCGCAACCACCACATCGGAGAATCACTTTTGCAAATCAGGTGGGTTGTGAGTCATCTATTGCTTGTTTGGAAGGCTGTGAGGAAGATATAGACCCTAATATCGCCTATGGGATTGATGCACTTGAAGAAAGTCCCCAATACTACATGGAGGACTATTGGGGACAAGTCAAACCTATCTATCAAGTAGCTGCTCTTGCGGCAAGAGGCCAAAATATCAATTACACTGCCAAGAGACCACCTCTTCAATGTTATCTGTGTGGAGGTCCACATCGTGTAGTCGAGTGTTCTATTAAGCTATAAAAGAATACCACACTAATGCAAACCACTAAAGTGAGCACGTCTATAATGACGATACTGATGTATAATCAATGTGGCATAGATCATTTGATTGTCCAATGTTTGAATAATCCAAATGCGCCAAAGATCATGCCATTGCATTTATTTGAGGTTAATGAGGAGCCAACACATGTCACAAAGTACGCCTGTGGTACCAGTAAATATACTCACACGATCGATGCTCCAAAACCAAAATTATATTCTTGAAGAAAGAGACACAACATCAATTGCCCAATCTCAAAAGAAGAAGAAAACACAAAGGAAGAGATCGCAAAAAGGAGCGAAGTCAGACCCCAATTCAAACACTATCATAGGGACTGGTGATGACCCCACATATATGAATGATGCTGAAGAGGATTCTAATTCAGTTGAAACCATGGAGACCAAAATGACCACTAGGAAAGAAACCAACAGGGAAGATCTCCATGAGCCACAATGGCCAGGACCCAAGAAGAAGATAGGAACTTACCCAAACCCTATAGAGGAGACCAAGCGAGTTAAGCAATTAAGGAGTTTGGTAGAAGAGACCCAAAGGGATCTAGAGCCAACACCTAGGTAGATCCAGATTGCCGGCACAGTGTTCCCTACAAACTTGACAAAGTCCATAGATCACTTACCATACCTAGTGTATCCAAAAGAAAGAGACTTTAAGTCATGGGAAAGTGGACGTACTTCCTTCTTGTTGGCACTTGGGGAAATAGAGGGACATTGTGGGTAACACCTGCGTGGGATGAAATGCCACAACTTGTACCCTGAAATATGATAGGAGCAATGCGTATAGCTTTTGATGACCTACAAGATGAAGGCTTGACTAACATTGTGACTAACATTGAAACCAATAACATCTCCCAAGACTATAGCCCACACAATTCGGAGTCAAAATTATCAATTGAAATTGACTCTAAGGATGAAGAATCTGAGTTAAACCTTGGTGCAAATGTGGGGACAAACCCTAGATGACCACAATCTATCTAAGAGAGCAGAAGACACTTTGTTAGGAGTTTTTTGGAAGAAGTGATTGCACATATGTACATACACATGCATGGTGCATCGAATAAAGGATTTCCCATTTTCCAGAGCCAGGTGGTTGTGTGGGGCCCACATGTGTACAGGTAGGACAATGTGTACATAGTACATCGATTTTCAGTATCACTAGTACTAGTGTGTTTTCTCTATAATAATGAGGAGTTTCTAGCGTGTAAAATATTCTCGAGGAAGCTATCCGTGGGCCGACGACATGAGGTAAGCAGGTGCGTCAGATGGCATCCAGTGGCGTCAGGAGGTCGAATAGGGTCAATACTTGCACGTGGGTAAGCGAGGATACAACGTGGGTGTTTTCTTCTAATGATTATGCATAAAGTTTATCATGAGGATTATATTTGGGGTCTACTTTACGTGGTTGCGGGATGCATTATTGGAAAAAGTTGAGTGCCAAGTGTGCGGATGGATGTAGAAGGGTGACAAAAATGCACTACGTAGCCAGTTTTTGGCATGTTCTGGGTCCGTTTCAGGTCAATCGAAAGGCCAAAGGTTCCCAAGGGATAAAGTGAAGTGTGGACATTGAAAAACCTAAGAAAAAGACCAGAAAAACATGGAGAGAAGAGGAGGAACAATTGCAACTAAATTTTTGTTGTTTTTGAAGCCTGTTTTGGCCATAAACTGCTCATGCGAGGTTGGATTTGAGCACTTTGATATTGTAGACTGGGGCTTTTGGCCGCTCCAGATGTAGTGGAGCTGTCCATTTTTCCAAATTTCTCACTTTTTCCTACTATTTTGGCTGTGTAAGTTTCTCCTATGAGCGAAGCCTCTGTTCAAATTTGTGATTGTACTTGCATATTTCATCCATATTGTGTGAGCTATTTGCCCCATTGGTGTTGGTCCAAGGTCAATTGTATCTAAACATAAAAAATTCTTCTCTTTTGAGCTGAGTTATTTGGGTGTGTATGTGTGTGTGTCTTTGTGTTGAGTGGGAAAATGGATAGTTTCTCTCCTCTCACTCCATCGGTGTGCTCCTTGTCTCAGCCAGGTGGATTGTGTAAGCCGAGTGGTGCCCCATAGTGTGTGTGTATCATCCCAAGAGTGTGTTTTGGGTGATTATAGAGGCGTTGTGTGTGTTTCCATCCTACTCACATTCATTTGGCGCCCCCACGGAGGATCTTCTTCGAGTACCTTCAACTTCGGGATTACAGGTTGCAGATTGCAGACTACAGGTTACAGGTACAGGTACACGTGATCCACATAGGTACAGGTAGCTGGAGTAGAGATATATACTCGCAAGTGGAAGTCACTTGCAGTTGCCGTGGGTATGCATCATTTGGCGCCTGTTTAAGCGCATTTTCTTGTATTGTACGTTACTTATGGGTACTACCATTGTGCGCCTTTGTGGAGCCATACTTGGTTTTATTTGTCAGTTCGAGCCATTTCTGAGACCTGGTCTGGAAGATAGTCATTCTTGACTATACAAGATTTCCATAAGCTTTCGTGAGAGGGTCGATAGCATGAGGTTTTATTGAGCTGGGGAATTCTCAAATGTGAGATCCTTTCGGTGATACAGGTGCCTGGAGCACGCTTTTTGTGACCTCACCATAGGCTATGTACTAGTGATTTCTACTTGATGCTCGGGTTCTATTGTTGGCAGGTTATGCATACATATTCAGTCTATATTTTAGGTTCTTACTGCTCAACTTTTGGGGAAACTCTGTAAAAAATTATCCAAGTTGTGATGGCTAGGTTTTTGGTCTTTTGAGCCATTTATGCTGTTATGCTGCTGAAATTCTGGGAAAATCAAAGGATAAGTCAGGTGTGCCTTCTTAGGAGCTGCATGGTTGGCTTTAATGTTGCACGTGTGTTAGAAGGGGTTCTCAAAGCATTGAAGCTTGGGTAGCCATGGCTTTCTCTTATCCAAAATTTCATGGAAGAAGTGATGAAGATGTGGAAGACTTTTTGGAAAAGATGGAGGTTGCCTACATTAGCAATCAGATTCACGATCCTGCACAGATGTTACATCTTCTCCGAATCTTTTTGAAGAGTGATGCACGAGTTTGGTCCAAAGCATTTGAAGAGGAGTTGTGTGCGACGGATCCACTTGTGAGATTAAGTTGAGACAATCTAAGTCATGGATTGGAAGTGGAGTTTGTGAAGACATAAGATCCTGACAAAGTGTGGCACGAAGTACAGGGTTTAGTGCAAAGGGAAGGTGAGCCAGTAGATGTGTACATATAAGTTTTCAATGGCATGGGCGCGGGTGTGCAAGGACATAGAACCAAAGGTACCTCCACCTGACATGATGAAGAAGGACAGGTTCTTGGCTGGTATTTGGGAGAATATATGTTGGAGAGTGGAGCTAAAGAAGCCTAGGACATATGAAGATGCATTAGAGGTAGCGAGGAACAAAGAGTGGAATCTGAGAAGAATGAGTTAGCTAGGAGTAGAGTCTTTGCCCAGGAGGTTTGAGTTTTAGCCTATGGATTCTTTGCAAGGTTGCATGCCAGGTATTCATCATGAACCAGTGGTTTTTGTTACTCCTCAGGTTATGCCATCAGTGGTCACTACAACAGTGCAAGATGATGGACTAAGTCAAGACATGAGGCAAATCGTATATTTAATGAAGAATCTCAGCCTAAATATGCTAGGTAATGCGGGAAATAATTGAGGTTGGGGGAGGTTTGCAAATCAGTCAGGAGGTGAAGAAAGACCCAAGAATGGTGTTGGACAAAGCAATGTTAGAGTCTAGAGGTAGACGTCCACGCCGCTTATAATTGCGGAGAATTGGGCCACATCAGCCCACAATGTGATAAGCCACCAAGGATGGGGGAGACATGTATCCATTGCCAAGACAGGTGCTAACTAGGTCAAATGATTATGGCATTGAAATTAAAGCAGATGAAGGAACCAGTGGATTAACCCAAGAGGAAACGGGAAAGACAAAAGTGACAAGTGTACTCACCTTTGAGAAGGCAGTAAAAATGGAGGATACATTAGTGATGCCTATTGGGAAGAGGACCACATAGGATAAGGAAGGAAGAAGTGCCCCAGGTCCTAGTAAGAAGAAAGGAAAGAGCCATTGAGGGCGAGCTTTTTGAAATGGGGCCTCTAAACCCAAACCAATGGGCCTACCCTCACAAAATGTTCGTAAAGAGCTACGCACACTACTTGGGGCACCACCTTCTTTTGGGAGTGGAGAAGGAAACCAATCAAAATAACACTTGCACTCACCCACTCAAGCAACACACTTTGAAAACCCCCTTACTCTATATACACTTTGGACATTTGAACACCATCAACGATTATGCAACCCAATGCCGTGCATCAAAATGAAATATGCAATTTGTGGAATAGCATTCACCTTCTCCCCATAAGAATACCCATATTACATCCAAACTCTTCCTCTCTTAAGCACTCATAAAAAAAAATCATGCGCACAAGACTTGCCTCTCAAACACACAAGAGAATCACTTACATCAAACTAACACACTTTGCATAGAGAGCTCATCTCCATCTATGCAATGCCGTGACACAAATAAAATCACCATGAGAGGTAGCCACATGCATATGTAATGAAGCAAAAGAGAGTTGGAGCGAGAAATTTATTTAGACCAATTGAATAAGTGTGGAGAAACAAACCAATGGTAAATTGAGAATAGAACACTTACTTGATTTCTCGCACACCTTTTAAGGGGAGGACAGATGTTGGCTAACCATCACGAATTGCGACACTTGAAAGTTTTGAAGATGATTTCATGATCATTAACATAACCATGAGAGAGATCATGATGTATTTACAAGTTATTGAGGTGCTACAAATGATTTATTGGGTTGATGGAGTAAGAGATTGTAGAATGGAAAGAGTGGAGAATAGAGTTGCACTTCCTCCAAAGAGGAGGGTTAGGAGGGAGGATGTGAAAGAGGGAGAGTTGGGGTTTTCTCTACTATTGATCAAGAAACAACATGAAGTTGAAAATATAGGTGTGTGTCCTTGAGTCTCTCCAAGGGGGGCTATTTATAGTTGTGTAGGAGTGGGATTATGCTACACTTAATTAGAGTAAGTGATTAGACCTAATTAAGTGTCCTTTGACCACTCATTGAATATTGGACATAAAAGGGACTATTTATTCACCAAAAATATCATTTTAGACTGTGAAGGCTCCATAGGGGTGCATAATGTAGGTGGGCCCCACCATGAGGCCCTACGGGTGGCTCCTGTGGGGCATCTCAACTTGTCTGTCTTGGCATTTAGAAAGCATATTTAGGTTGGTCCCATCACATGCAAGTGACCTTGAACACTCATTTCTCTTCTAGAAGATGAGTAGGGGAAAAATAAGATCTCACCCTCTTGATTTACTTGATTTACAGTTCCCTTTTGCTGCGAATCTGACAGATTTACACTATTTTGACCATACCTGGCCAAACCTTCAGCTACCTTTTCTAAATGTGAAATACGAGAGCTATATATACAAAAATCATCAATGAACACTCTTATGGATGTTCCAAAGAACGGTTGAAAAACATATGTGACATATCTTTGGAATGTGGCAGGTGCATTTGTGAGACCAAATGGCATAACCCTGTATGCAAAACAACCCCATGGCGTGATAAAAGTGGTTTTTAGCTGATCTTCCAAGGCTATGCGTATTTGAAAGTATCCGGAATAACCATCACAGACGGTATAGCATTCAAAACCCGCTACTTCATTCAAAATTTCATCCAAGAAAGGGAGAGGAAAGTGGTCTCTCTTTGTAGCTGCATTTAGTGGTTTGTAGTCAACACAGACCCTCCACTTACCATTCTTTTTAGGCGTCACCACTACGGGTGACACCCATTCTGAGTTTTCTACAAGATAAAATGAATCCCGCCTCCAGCAATTTCCTTATCTCGGCCAAGAGTGCCTTTTCTTGTATGACCCCCAATCGTCGTAGCTTTTGCACAACTGGTTTTACCCCTTCCTTCAGCTTAATATGATGTTCCACCACTGTAATGCCTGTGATTATTTCATAGTTGTCAATGAACAGGTTAGGAAATCCCATCAACATTTGCAAAAAACTATCTTTCTCCTCAAGTGTTAATTCCGTAGACAACATACCCTTCAACCTACTTCCTCCTAGGCCAGGTGATTTTCTCTCCTCTTCATTGGGTTTCCCTTTTGGTGATGGATCACCAGTTGTGCTTACCCTTTGTGGATCCTTCATAATGATACCCATCACATCAATGGAACTGTCACTTTCGTCGGTGGATGTGGTCTCCTCCTCAGAACTGGAAGATTCGCTAGTGGTTTCATCTGCCGATGTTTCCAGATTCATTTCCTTCTGCTTGCCAATCCTCATGTCGTAGTAGATTGTCTCCCCTTTCTTACCGGTCATGTGTAGAAGGCCAGTACCCCAGTTCTGTTTTGCCTTCATGGCCATCAACCATGGCCTTCCCAAAATTAGTGGATAGCCCTCCCCCTTAGTAGACATTACAAAAACATCTACCTCTACCTCAGTGTTGAAAGCTTTGATTTTCACGGCACTTACCACACCCACACACTTTACTTTTGCGTTGTTTGCCATCTTTGCCTTGCATGGAGAAGGCTTGTCAACCTCGAGCCCTAATCGAAGCATCATAGCTTCGCTCATTACACAGATTTGTGCACCATTACACAGAGAGAGTGAGGGAGGGGGTATAGCGGCTTAGTACTTAGGCATCACAAAAGGATGGCGAATCCGCACACCCTTCACACATACACAAGCTCACTCCAAAACACAAGACTAGGTGGCGATTCCGCACACCTCACATAGGCAAAACATTGCAAGAAAACATACTCACAAAACCTCAAGATTTATTTAGAGAATTAGGCGATGAAATGGGGAGCATAGGGTAGGGGAATGAGAAGGGAGAGAGTGGTAGAGCACATGACGGATAGGTGGGAGTTGATGGCGAATACTCGCACGAGGATTATGGCCATCATCCTTCATTTAGTTGCCCTTCATCTTCCATAGCCAAGGGTGTAGAGGTCATGCTCAAGACAAGCATAGTGATTGCGGTGATGGTGATGGTGTGGGTGTGTGTTTGTGTGCAGTACACACAGTGCATAGTGTGTTCTTTGGTGATGTTGTGTGTTTTTGTGTGATGGTGACCCCTCTTTATATAGGGGAGGAGGGGGGGGAGAAATTCTAGAATTTAGAAATTAAGAAATCATTATCTACATAGGCCATGTGACTATGGGCCCCACTTGTCTGGTTGTGTGTATATGTGCCAGAACAACAGTCTCATGAGAGAGAGACTAAGAGAGAGAGATGGGTTGATGAGAACTATGTTTATGAAAATTTTTATATGTTCTTATGAGAGTGGGGCTCTCTTATCTCTTGAGTCACATGGATGTGGGCTCAGGGGAGAGACTTATTGAGGTGAAATAGATAAGATTCTAGAGAAGTGAGTGATTTTTTGTATGAGGTTTCCTACTCCAAGGTAGAGTAGAGTGGGTGCAATTTACAAGAAAGAGTTAGCAGTTAGTGCTAGTAGTTTGTAGTTAGTAGGATGGGCTAAAATTACATGGAATATGCACTCAAGGTGCATTACATGATTTATACAATGATAAAAAGTAAGAGAAGGATGAGAATATACACAATTTGATGGAAACCACAAGATGGAAAAGGAAATTTCCACCTATCTCCTCCAGTGAATGAAGCGGTTGTAGAACTTTGTTGGTGTAGTTTTTGTGACCATGAATAGTTGAATTTTCCATGATCAAACTCCTTCTTCTATAGCTTGAGCTTGGTTATTTGCTGATTTTTTCTCTTTTTGTGAAAGCATGAAGAGGTTATGGTAATATGAATCTAGAGAGTGTAGAGATGATAATTTTTTGAGCTATGGTGTAACGGAGAGATGGGAATGGTGAAGAAGATGAAACAAACCATGAAAGTTGCAGGTCTGAGTGAGGGATGGAGAGAAATGAAAGTGTGTATGTGTGGAAGTAGGAAAGGAGGTGAGAGAAGACTATGGGTTACTTTGTGAGAAAAGTGGGCAGATTGGGGTCCACTAAAAAAATCCTATCTCACCGGTGGTAGCTCAAAAACTCATGAAAAAAATTGAGGTGATTTTTTCAATATGTGGGTTACATTTTCTCTGTTGACCACTTCTTCAAATTCTGAGCGTAGATAGGCGCCAAAAATCTCACCCAAAAGCATGTTTTCCATGCGTGCAAAAGTCTTTTAGTGGCCCCCTCCTTTGTTGAATTTTCTCAATGCATCCAAGAGCAAGCCCCTCCTTTGTCATATCATGATACAAAGCATCCAAGTTACCTTTACACATGAATGGAGGAGGATTAATATATACATGGTGAGACTAGTGTATGGACTATTCATGGATTTAGCTCAATGAGCACATGGTGTTAGAATAATGAGTATATATTTTAAAAAAAATATGAAAGAATTATGGATATGGAAAAAGATATTGGAATCATATGATATGATCTCTCTTTTGTATTATTTTGGGTGAAAGAGGAAAAGGTATGCAAGTAAATGAAAATAATATAATAAACGTGACTAAGGGAGTAGAAATCATTTTTTTGTTTTCACGAGGGTAAGGGTGAAAATGTGGGGGTGATTTGTATAAAAGAAAAATATGAGGTTAGAGTATGTACACATTGGCAAAAAAATACACTTATGGTGCAAGAGGATAAAAGAAGGTATAGATAGCCTAATAAAACACACATTTAAGTATAAATATTAAAAAAATATCAAAATAATTATAAAAAATCCCTATATTTAGGTTATATATACATTGCCAAATATTTACACACAAAAAAGGCCATAATATACATTTCTTTTTTATTTTATCTATTTTTTTCTGCTCAACTAGCCCAATGAGTAGCTAATTGAGGGTTTTTGAGGAGATATGGAGAAAGTCCCCTAACTCACACACGTCTATGTTTAGTGAAAGGAGGAGGATAACCACAGTATTTGAGTGATTTGATAGGGTGAGGTAGCTCACTATGAAAATTTTGAATAGCCAAAAAACGGTTATCACTACGTCTCCACTATGAGCGTTGGATGTGTAAGAATTGAAAGTGGATACCCTTACAATCCAATGTTGCTAATTTTATGACATTTGACATGCCAGTTACTTTTTCAAATGGTGTTTTAAGATTGTGCAAGTTAGTGAACACTAAACTCTCACCAACATACAAAAACACTTGATTATCTTGGGCTACAAAGATATCAAAGATGCTTACTTTCATCTCAATTGGTAAAAGGTCAGTTTAATTTATGTTTTTTCTACATGTGCCAATTGTTAGTCTTATTAAAGCATCTTTGTTGTTTCAAATTGGTAGGCAGATGGAGGCATCCATGAAAGTGCAAGAGGAGTGGAGGGTTGGGAGCACACTATCCTTAAGTTGATCAAATAGATCAATGTAACCGGCTCTAATGCCATGCATTCTCTTTAATGGAAATTCAAAACTTTTTTGTCGTTATAGTATCACCTTCATTGATTAAGTTTTTTTTTTTTTTTGGGTGTTTGTGTTGTGTGTTTGTATGTATATCAAAGAGCTTTGGGATGATATCTTTTTCTGCAGCGGCCAGGGGGGGAGGGGTGTATATAAATGGGAGGGGCTTCTTATTTGTCTCTCAATTCTTGAGAATGAGAAATAGACAAGGACACACACACAGACAGAGATAGATAGATAGATAGATAGATAGATAGATAGATAGATAGAGAGAGAGAGAGAGAGAGAGAGAGAGAGAGAGAGAGAGAGAGAGAGAGATCACCATGGCAACACATGCTAGCGCATCCTCCTCCTACACGATAGTAGAAAATGGAAGAGCCACGCACCCCCCTTTTGTGGTTCTTGCTTTTCCTAGAGGACACCAAATATGTTGGAGGCAACGATCTTCACGGCTTCTTCACCTGCACAATGGAGTTTTCAAAAAACCACAAAACTCCACAATGACACTTTTCACAAAATCATAGAGTATATGCATTTGCATATACTCAAGTATGCTATGAACTTTGAAGGAAACTCCATGTTGTGGCTGCCATGTGATTTGGTTTGCTACATCCACAAGGGGAACACTACATTTTAAAAGAGACTAGCTGGCTTTGAGGTGATTGCAAAAGAGGTAAACCACTTCTGCCAAGTGACAAAGGAAGTTGCAGACTCCTTCAAGAAGCACAAAATTGGGCAATCTTTCTTGTCCAACATTGCCACTCTCTTCTTCCTTATCAATGAGGAGCCCTCCTTAGAGGAGATGGAGATCCAGCATGGCATAGTGGGTGGGGTGATGTAGAATCGTAAAAATCCCAAGCCTGCTCCTATAGATTTCCAAAGTGAGTGAAGACTACAAGCCACCAAATATCCCCACATTTTGAAAGGGGTAGTTGTAGTGAGAGAGCAGATTGCTGGCACCTCTGAGGTGTCTGACCCCGAGAGCCGTGACCCTACTGCAATTCTCAAAGTGGAGATTAGCCGTCTCAGCAGTATAATTATAGAAGATGAAGAGTATTTATTCTTACACGATCTGGAAAAGGATTTTGGTGTTCATCTAGATGAGTTTCTTAGCCTCATATGCACCAAGATGGAGTTCCCCCATGCTAACACAATTGCACTAGAGACAACGGATATTGTCGTTCTTTGCAGAGTAGTTTGAAGTCATGAATGAGGATTTTGTTGCAACACAAGCCAGGTTTGTTGCCAACAAAACTTCTATTTGCCCTAAAATGTCTGTTTCGTGGAGCCTCGCAAGGTTGATGAGAGAAAATCCTCTATCAACATTGAAGACACACCAATTATGGATGATGAGGATACAAAACAAGAGATAGTACTAAGCATTTTGTATGTTGATAATTCAACCTTTCTTCTTTTCTTTTGGTTAATTCCATTTTTGCATGATGTTTTGGACATGGACCTGTGGGCTAGCCGAAAGGGGGGGGAGCGCACACGGTGTTTGGGCCTCAGGTAGCACTTGCACACTACAATGGAAAACTACCAATGTAGGATGTGTGCATCATACACAAGGATTTCTCCCCCAACAGCCATTTTTTTTTGTGGGTTCTTAAGGCTTCAAGTAAACTCCTATGCTTAGCCACCATCCCTCGAACAACCCACGCTATTATTCCAGTGAAAACATTACTTGCATTTGCCACTTTTGGCATTGGTTTTTGTAGCAAGGTTATGACAACCATAACACTTAGACAAGCCCTGGGGGTTGACACTGCCCAAGCTATATCTGGTTTTGTGCTTACATCCATTCTACTCAATGCTATAGAATGTTGTAGAGAGATCACAAAGCGCCTCCTATCAAAATATAGTTAAGCCAGATGTACAATCTTTTTAAATGAAAATTATCTCTCTTGTACATGATCTTTTGCAAAGTTCAATTTACTAATTTGATCATGTTCATTGACAAGGAAATCTATGAAAATTCTACCCATTTGTGATTTGTGTTAACTATTTGAATGTTGATTTTGTACATTGAGAAAAATTCATCCAAAATTTGGCATATAAATTACATTTTTGTACTAGAGGTGCCCTGAATGTGGCAATTTAGGCCAAATTGGATATGTCCACAAGGCATCAAGAAAATGCCTTGCAAGTTGTTGTCTGACCAAATCTTGCTGCCTTGTGGACACAACCAATTTGGTCAATATTACCATATTTTGGTAAATGCAAAGAAAACTTTTTACCTAATGGAAAATTTCAAGCCAGTGAGGAAATTGTTTCATATATAGAACTTGTAAGTTTCCAGATTAGTGTTTGGTGGCTCTTGCTCTTTTACTTTATATTTTTATTTTTGTGAGTATAAGGCTTTGTATATACATTCCCTAAGATTGGGAGATTGAGAGGTCAAGAAGGAAGGTTGAGAGGGGAGCAAGTGAATGATGGATGTCAACAAACACTTTTCCCTTCCTTGGGTAGATCATACCTTTTGAAATGGTGTTGTCATCTTTTGAAACCAGTTGTTCCAAGTTGTTAGGGGTGAAGACTTTGATTAATAGTTTTTGACTGCCCTAGGCATTTTATCTAGATGCAAGGGTGGTAAGGTACTCTCCCATGATCTTACAACGTGAGGTGCAAATTCTTTCTTGTTTGTATGGATATGTACAATGGTAGGTGGAGGATGTGTTGAAGCTTCTATTTCTCTATATGAATTACATGAAGAGCAAGAAGCTTCATTTTTTTTTTAATGGTTGAGCTGAGCAAAACAAGCCTTTTTTGCTTGGGTACCCAAACTAGCTCCGGATTAGGTGTATAGTGCTATGTGATTTTTCCTTTCCCACGATCTTCAATCGGCTTTATCGTCACAAGATTTGACTCACAGGGGTCAGGTGACAGGTAAGAACACAATTTACGTTTTGGCACCCAAATTTGATCATTTTCTTGATAGTAGTCTTGGGCTTCCAATAGTCGTTCAGGAATCCAAGCAACGTTTTTTTACATTTATGGGAGCGAGTGTGGCATTTCTTACAAGGCTCTTGTTTTTTAGCATCAACAATGATCGCTAAAGAAGCTTTAGGGACCACATACATTTTCTTCGTTATATTAGGATGGGTCTTGTGTGTCTCAAGCTTTGTTTCAACTACAGAAGTTGAGGCTCTAGAGATTTGGGCTATAGGGACATATGGTTCAACCTCCTGGACATGCAATGTTTTGGGTTTTATTTCCTTAAGAGTCAATATCTTAAGGACTATGGCTTGAGTGGTAGGGCTTAGAGTTGGTTTCTGTGTTGTGACACTCCCGGTCCCCCAATCAATAGTGCATTTGGTGGCTATCATCCAGCATGTCCTAAGTTTATATTGCCTTCCATAGTTCAAGCAGGCATGACCAAAAAGTCTTGAGCTACAACACCGTTGTCATAACTGACAGAAGTGTGCTGGATTCCAAAAATTGTTTTTTTTCTTGTTGACACCCTTGACTTGCATAGTACTCTTAGATAGAGATGGCTTTCCTAACAAGCACCACACCCCATATGACAACATATTCTATTTAGCACCCGTGTCCAATAAGGTGCTATATAGCACTTTCCCATAGGTGCTATTTAACTCAATAGGGCTTTGAAGAGGTGTTTCAGAGTCCAACCAATCATCCTCTATTTCAACGTGAAATACATGTGTAACTCCAAGGTTGGCCTCTCATTGGCGCCCTATACGTTGTTGTCGCTCTTTAGCCTCAGCTTTAGCTTGTATCTTCTTTAAATCTTCTTGTGCCTTGGCTACCTTTTTTCTATGGATGGCACGTAGCTTCTCTTTGCTTAAAGGATCATAATAGCTTTTAAATTTTCTCCCATTGAGGAATCCAATGGTTTCAAATCCATCAAGAGTTTCCACATGAATGGTACCCTGTGGGGTGATTTCACATACTCTATATGGTCCTTTCCTCGCATATTTCAACTTCTTCTTCTCATTACGCACTCCATATATAAGGAATTTATCACCAACATTAATATATTTTTTCTTTAGATGACGGTCAAACCATTTCTTTCTCCTATCTTTATCTACAAGTGCATTTTGCACAGCCAATTGTCCTTCTTCTTCTAGCCTCTTTAGCCTCTCAAGGATATATAAACACTCAACTAAAGGGTTACCATCCCAACCATCTTGTGAAGCTACATGTAGACTAAGAATTACAAACTCCCATGGCATAATTTCTTCTTGGCCATATACCATTTTGAATGGTGTACAATTAATAGCCACTTTGTAAGAAGTACGATAAGCCCATAGAGGTGATGTCAACTTCAAATCCCAATCTGTGCAATGAGCTTCCACTATTTTGGTCAAGATATAAATTAAGGGTGAAAGCATGTTAACCTGTCATGCTTTTTCATGTCCCCGACAATGCTAACTAGCACAATTTTGACATATGCTAACTAGTGCAATAACTTGAGCTACATCTCCAAGATCTATGACATATGATATATCAATAGAAAGCACTTGAAACAAGGAATCCAAATGTACAACCTCTGACAAATTTTGATATTATTTGTAAAAAATTTACCGGACGCCTAACTTTTTGAAGGTGTGCTAACTTGAAACTGCTAACTAGCACAAAAAGCGCGACAGGTTAACATGCTTTCACCCTTAAGGTCTTGTTAGTTCTCATAGCTTGGCCATTTGCTTGTGGATAATATGGTGAGATATCATGAAGTTTGTCTTGAGTTTCTTTATCACTCCATTTATAAAATGAGTACCATTGTCACTCACAATTTCAAAGGGACAACCAAATCTTGTAATAATATTCTCAAAGAAAAACTTGGTAATTGACCTTGCATCAACCTTACGTGTCGCCCTAGCTTCCGTCCACTTTGTCACATAGTCAGTGGCAATGATAATATATCGAGATTGAGTGTTACGAGTTGTCGAACTAATTGGGCCTACAAAGTCTAAACCCCATTTTTCAAATGGTTGGGTCGCTTTAACATGATGTAAGGGAATCTTAACCTTTCGTTGTGGGATCTTGTAACGTTGGCATTCATCCCATCCTTTTGCAAAAAGTGTTGCATCCTTGAATAAGGTAGGCCACCAATAGCCCGATTGCAACACCTTTCTAGCAGTTAGTTCCCCTGAGAAATGTCCTTTGGCTATACCCATGTGGGCTTCTTTCACTATGTATAAATACTCATTCTCACATGAGCACAACATCTAAGAATATTGTCCTTCTATAGCTTGTAGAGATTTCTTGCAATTAGAGAGTAAGGTTCACATTCTTTAAACAATTTTTGAGCCATATCCTTACAAATCTCCTTAGGTGGAAAACCATTAACTGGAAAGTTCACAATATTCTCACTCCATTTAGGCATGGTTTTGATTAGGAATAGGGAAGCATCGGGCAATTCATCATCAACTCCAGTAGGGCTTCACCACTGGGTATGCGAGACAAATGATCTGCCATGACATGTCTTTTACTAGGTCTCACCACAATGATAAAATCAAACTCAAGAAGAATTAACAACCATCCTGTAATTCTTCTTGTGGAACAAGGTTTATTTACTAGGTACAACAAGGCTTGATGATCCACATAGAAAACAAACTTGTTGGCAAGGAGGTAGTAGTGAAATTTCTTTAGTGCATAAATCATAGCTAAACCTTCCCTCTCTATACTGGGGTTGTTTCTCTTAGCATCATTTAATTTACGACTTGCAAAAATAATGGGGTAGTCCAATTTATGTTCTCTTGGTTGAGTTAGAACACACCCAGTAGAAAATATTGATGCATCAATATGCACATTGGAAAATTACATTCCAATCGGGCACTCGTAGAATGGGAGTGTTTGTCAAGGTCTTTTTCAATGACTCATAAGCATGGTCACACTCCGCAGTCTAGTGAAACTCAATAAGAAGCTTGTACAAAGGAAGAGCTATCTCGACAAAGTTTGAAATAAATCACCGGTAATAACCAATGGCCCATGAACCTTTGAACTCCTTTATAGTTTGTGGGTGGTGGCAAATTAGCAATGGCTTTAATTTTGTTCTCCTCTGTGGAAATCCCATTTTTGGACACTATATTCCCTAAAATGACTCCATGTTTAACCCAAAATTGGCATTTGAAAGGGTTTAAGGAGATGTGATACAATCTGCACTTCTCAAACACTTTTTTTAAACATGATAGATGTTCTTTCCAAGAGGAATAAACACAAAGGTCATCTCATAAATGTTCGCAAAACACCCTCAAATATTATCTAAAAGCAATTTTTATTAATCTTTGGAAGGTAGCAGGAGCATTGGTTAAGCCAAAAGCCATAACACAAAATGCGAGTATGGTCAAAATAGTGTAAATCTGTCAGATTCGCAGCAAAAGGGAACTGTAAATCAAGTAAATCAAGAGGGTGAGATCTTATTTTTCCCCTACTCATCTTCTAGAAGAGCAATGAGTGTTCAAGGTCAATTGCATGTGATGGGACCAACCTAAAGATGCTTTCTAAATGCCAAGACAGACAAGTTGAGATACCCCGCAGGAGCCACCCGTAGGGCCTCATGGTGGGGCCCACCTACATTATGCACCCCTATGGAGCCTTCACAGTCTAAAATGATATTTTTGGTGAATAAATAGTCCCTTTTATGTCCAATATTCAATGAGTGGTCAAAGGACACTTAATTAGGTCTAATCACTTACTCTAATTAAGTGTAGCATAATCCCACTCCTACACAACTATAAATAGCCCCCCTTGGAGAGACTCAAGGACACACACCTATATTTTCAACTTCATGTTGTTTCTTGATCAATAGTAGAGAAAACCCCAACTCTCCCTCTTTCACATCCTCCCTCCTAACCCTCCTCTTTGGAGGAAGTGCAACTCTATTCTCCACTCTTTCCATTCTACAATCTCTTACTCCATCAACCCAATAAATCATTTGTAGCACCTCAATAACTTGTAAATACATCATGATCTCTCTCATGGTTATGTTAATGATCATGAAATCATCTTCAAAACTTTCAAGTGTCGCAATTCGTGATGGTTAGCCAGCGTCTGTCCTCCCCTTAAAAGGTGTGCGAGAAATCAAGTAAGTGTTCTATTCTCAATTTACCATTGGTTTGTTTCTCCACACTTATTCAATTGGTCTAAAGAAATTTCTCACTCCAACTCTCTTTTTCTTCATTACATATGCATGTGGCTACCTCTCATGGTGATTTTATTTGTGTCACGGCATTGCATAGATGGAGATGAGCTCTCTATGCAAAGTGTGTTAGTTTGATGTAAGTGATTCTCTTGTGTGTTTGAGAGGCAAGTCTTGTGCGCATGATTTTTTTTGATGAGTGCTTGAGAGAGGAAGAGTTTGGATGTATTATGGGTATTCTTATGGGGAGAAGGTGAATGCTATTCCACAAATTGCATATTTCATTTTGATGCACGGCATTGGGTTGCATAATCGTTGATGGTGTTCAAGTATCCAAAGTGTATATAGAGTAAGGGGGTTTTCAAAGTGTGTTGCTTGAGTGGGTGAGTGCAAGTGTTATTTTGATTGGTTTCCTTCTCCACTCCCAAAAGAAGGTGGTGCCCCAAGTAGTGTGCGTACCTCTTTACGAACATTTTGTGAGGGTAGGCCCATTGGTTTGGGTTTAGAGGCCCCATTTCAAAAAGCTCGCCCTCATAAAGTGGTGCCCCCACGGAGGAACATATTTCCAAGTTACCTTCAAATTTTTTAGTGATGAACAATGGAGTTCCCATCTATCCATTTCATTTTGCACAAAACATTAGAGTAAATGTTCACATAGATAGAAAAGTCTTTTTCCAGCAACGCATTGTTTTTATGTTTGGTGCAGAAAGACTTAGAGAAATACTGGCATCACCCAATCCAATTATACTTCCAATCATCAATTATGAAACTTCTTTTGATGTTCATATTTTCATTTTGTTTTAAAGGCAGGAACAAGGAGTGGTGAAGGGGTGCTCAGGGGCCATATGAAGGAACGAGGTCTTCAAACCAACAACGAGGAGTAGCACATGAATCACGATCAAAACAATGAACCTTTTAGGCCTATTGCTCGGCAATCCATTCATATAATCATTGCAACTAAGTTTAGGTTTCAATCTATCATAAGGAGGATATTTGGATCCACTCGCCTCAATGAAATCAATGCTTCAATTAATCCATTTATTTTACCTATGATAAAGTACAAATTAACAATGAATGTGTACATCTTCATTTTAATGTAATCAGATTTATAGTGTCAACAATCTTGTGCGGCCCGTAAGAGAAAAGTTTCTTTTAAAAAAAAGAAATTTCAAAAAGTCTAAACAAAATGTCAAGTTCTTTTCCCACGTTCTATGCAAGAAGTGGGGAAGATGCGCAAGAGTTTCTTGACAACTTGGAGATGGCACATCTCATATCCGGGAGAGATGAAGAGGAAGTAAAGCTACGAGCCTTCCCGTTGGTTCTAAAAGCAGAAGCTAAAGCATGGTATGAGACCTTGCAACCTTAAATCAAGTCCAATTGGGAGAGACTGCAAGCAAGCTTCGTCTCCAAGTTCGGGCAAGGTGATACTTCTGAAGGACTATGGAAATGTCTTATTGGACATAAGCAGGGATCACTTGAAGACTATCCCTCTTATGAAGCAACCTTTGTCAATCTATGGGGTAGGTGGGAGGCTACATTAGAAAATCATGGTGGTGCACCTAACTTTCTAAAAAAAGAGAGATTCATGGTTGGCTTGTATCCACTTTTAAAGGCTAAAGTAGGGCTAAAATTCCCATCCACCTTAGAAGAAGCACGTGAGGTAGCCATCATCAAGTTTAGAAAACTACACTTCCAAGCACATAGAGCAAGGGGTTTGAATGAAGTGAGTGAGAGGGAGTCTTCACAAACCATGGAAGCACCAATTAGGGCCCCTCTTGCACAATCTTCACAAATAGGAGATAACTCTCAACAAGAGGTTTTACAAAGGCTAACTCAACAGCTTGAGAACCTCACTCTGAATCTAGTACAGGGCCTACCTCAACAACGAAGACAAGTTCAAGAGTTGCAATGTTGGAATTGCAATGAAATGGGCCATGGCATGTACAATTTTCCACATCCAAGGCGACTTCCGGGAGACATATATCCCCCCAGACCGCCTCCTCTCACTGTGCAGCAAGAACTAGCTCAAGGCCCACAAATCCTTCGTCAACCACCACCACCAGCAAATATACCTCCCGTCCCACATGAGGAGGAAGATTGAGGAGTCAACATCATCAAGCTAGAAGAGGTAATAGATGAGCATACTCTAAACTTTGATGTTATGCCGTCAAAAGAACGCAAAAGAGCACATGATAAGGATGAAGACATGAGAAGTGAAGGAACAAATTCAGCCAGAAGGGACAAGAAGAAGAAGAAGTCAAAGATGGAAGAAGCTGAAAGTAGCAGGAAGAAAAGATCAAGGCGAAGGGAAATTGGTATCAACGACTTCCCGTTGGGAAAGGAGCTAGAGCCCTACAACATCCTGGAGGATTTACAAACCCAAAAGCCAAACATTTCATGGCCTCAACTTCTACACCTATCAGCCAAAGTAAGAAGGCAATGGCCAAAGTTGGTAAGTACAAGAATTCCAAAAAAGAAAGCAAATCTTTCCATTAAGGTTGTGGCCTCAAAGCTACAAAAAGATGTGGAACCCATTGTGGATGCTTACATAAGGGGTAAAAAGGTGTCTAATGTATATGTTGATGGTGGAGCTCAAATGTGTGTGATCACGGAAAAATCAATGAACAAGTTAGGGCTTGAAATTACAAAGTCCTCTAATTGTCAAGCTAGGCTAGCCAACAACTCAAGTGTGAAGTGTTTGGGGATTATTGAAAATGTAAGTCTCTGTATGTAACATAGATGCACGAGTGGATATGTATGTCATGCCAGCTAAGGGGGAGGGATATCCCATCATCCTAGGGAGGCCTTGGCTCATTGCTGTGAATGCAGATCAAAAATGGGGAAGTGGTTGTTTGATTCTTAAGAAGGGTCAACCGGTGGTGTATGATTGGCAAGAAGGAAAGCAACTAGATATCAACTATGAAACCACGGTAGATGAAGAGAGCGAGGAGGAGAGTCCTTACTCAAGTGATGAGGAAGCATCAACCAGTGCATCAACCAGTGAAGAGGAGTCTTCTTTGGAGGTAATGGGAATTGTATTCAACACCAACACTCAAGATGTTCCTGTAGAAGAAAATCCAACAAACAATCACACACGAGGGGATGAAAGATACCGCCACCTTGAAGAAGGATTTGAGAAGATGCTTGCAAAAGATCTTACTTGTGAGCAGAAGAGGTCCTACATCAATATGTTAAGGAGGTATCCCAATTTGTTTATCATTGACTACTCACAAATAAGAGTGTAGATGTAATAGAGCATCGAATTGAATTGAAACCAGGGACCAAACCCGTGGCTCAAAAGTTAAGGCGACTAGGATTTGTGAAACAAAAGGCTCTCCTACAAGAAGTGAATCGACTCTTGAAGGCTAGCTTCATCTATCCAGTATCCAACTCCGAATGGGTATCACCTATTGTAGTCACTCCCAAGAAGAATGGTAAGTGGAGGGTCTGCGTGGATTACAAACCCCTCAACGCTGCGACAAAGAGGGACCACTTCCCTCTCCCTTTCCAAGATGAAATTTTGAATGAAGTAGCAGGTCACGAATGCTACACTGTGTGTGATGGGTATTCAGGATATTTTCAAATTAGAATAGCAGAAGAGGACCAACCAAAAACCACCTTCATCACACCTTGGGGATGTTTTGCATTCAGAGTAATGCCTTTTGGGCTCACCAATGCTCCTAGCACCTTCATGAGATTCACAATATTTGTATTTCGGCCATTCTTTGGAAAATCTATAAGAGTCTTTATGGATGATTTCTGTATCTATAGTTGTAGATCACTTCACTGCCAAAAGGTTGAAGAGGGGCTTAAGAGGCTCCATCAATTTGGGGGACAACTCAACCCAGAGAAGTGTCATATCGGTGAATCTCAGGTGGTTTTGCTAGGCCATGTGGTTTCTTCACAAGGAATTCAAGTGGATCCCTCTAAAGTAGAGGCCCTTTTGTCATTATCTCCACCAACAACAACTAAGGAGCTAATGACCTTCAACCACAAAGTGAGGTACATTCTCGCTTCTTCCATCTCCTAGCAGAAGCCATCGCCCCTTTGCATAGGTTGGCAAGCCAATCTACATTTGAATGGGGGAGGGAACATGCAAAATGTTTTGAGGAAGTGAAGGGCATTCTTAGCTCTCTCCCAATCCTAATTCCACCAGATCCAAAGGAGACCTACTATGTCACTCCAAGTGTAGGTTTCGAAGCAATTGGTGTTGTTTTAATGCAAAAAGATCCTAAAACATCATACATGAGGCCGATCTATTTTGCAAGCAAGGTGATGACTCCGGCCGAGAAGGGATACACTGAAATGGAGAAAGTGGTCTTTGCAATCTTGTTTGCGGTAAGGAAGTTTCGATCGTATCTTCTCCCTATGCCATTTGTTTTTCTCACCTTAGAGCACAATCTACCATATGTAGTACAACACATGAGCCTCTCATCTAGAATAGCAAAGTGGGTGCTTGAACGCCAAGAATTTGAATACACTTTCCTTGTAGAAGATAGCACAAGAGCAGGACTTGCAGACATTCTCACCTACAAAGTGAGAGAAAGGGAAGGATCACGCCTACAAAGAGAGGAAGGCTCAAAACAGTTCAAAGTGAAGGAGATTGATAATGCCCATACTTTATGCTTTGACGGAGCTTATCAACGCCAACAAGACAAAGCTGCAGGGGGAATCATCATTTTGAACCCACAAAAGGAGGTAATGGTTAGAAAAGGTATCACTCTACCCAGTGTTCACTCTAACAATGAGGCTGAGTATGCTGCTCTAACCCTTGGGTTAGAAGAATGCAAAGAATTAGGCATACAAAGACTTATTATAAAAGGTGATTCTTTGCTAGTGGTGAGGCAAATCCAAGGGACTTGGAGGTGCAAGAATCATACATTGTTTGAGTGGCTTAGTAGTGTAAGAGCTTTGATGAAGGGTTTTAAAGCAACACGGGTACAACACATTGTGAGAACTCATAACAAGGAAGCAGACTTACTCGCAAATGAAAAGCTTCAAATGGCGGTAGGAGGTGTGAAACTATATGAACCCAAATATCAAGGTCAAGAGGAGCTAAAAGACATTATCTTCTTTCTACAAGCAGGTGAGTGTCCCAAACACTTAGACAAGGTGCAAAGACATAGACTAGTAAAGAAGGCCACACCTTACCAGTTGATCGGGGATGATTTATATCACAAAGGGAAAGATTTGGTCTTGAGGAGAGTACCAGGTGTGCAAGAGATAGAGAAAATTCTTCTTTCATGTCATGATGATGTCTGTGGTGGTCAATTTTCTCAAGATATTACAAGTAGGAAGATTTTACAAGGAGGGTTTATTTGGTCGAGCTTACATCGTGATGTCCAATATTGGTGTAAGGCATGTAAGCCATGCCAAATTGCTGGGGATAGATGACTAACATATGAGCCTTGAGTCCCAATAATATCTTATGGCCCTTTTGAAAAGTGGGGTGTGGATGCAATAGGTCCCCTACCTCGTACTTCTACAGGGAAGGTTTTCATCATCATGGGTGTTGACTACATGACACGATGGGCGGAAGCAACAAGCACAACCTGAATCACAGCTGAAGAGGTATCAAAGTTTATTTTTGATCATATTTGTAGTAGGTTTGGAACACCCCTAAAAATCTTATCAGATCGAGGCCTGGGTTTTAGGGCTGACCTTCTGGATGATCTCTTGAGGAGGTTAAAAGTGAAACACCTGCATTCCACACCCTACTATCCTCAATGCAATGGATTGGTGGAAAAAGTGAATGGAATGATATGTAAGATCATTTCTAAGCAGGTTGTGGACCGGCCTAATGATTGGGATCGCCATTTGACGACTGCTCTTTGGGCGTATAGGACATCTTTCAAGGTATCTACCCAATTCACCCCTTTTCATCTAGTTTATGGACAGGAGGCACTTCTCCCCATTGAGGTACAGCTCTCAAGCTTGCGCGTTCTTGCAAGAGTGGCAAAAAAACCAAAAGAGGTTCTACATGAAAGGATCTTAGATCTCCAACGACTTGAGCTAGATAGAGAAGAGTCCATTGATCACTACATCACCAAAGCGACAAGCCAAAGGGATAAAATCAACAAGAAGCTCAAGGGGAAAGGATTGAAGGAAGGTATGTTGGTTCTTCGCTATGATAACCGACTTGATACTCAACTTGAAAAAAAGTTTTGCAAAGATGGGAGGGTCCTTTCATGATAAAAACAAAGTTTGGGAATGGTAGTTACAGATTAGAAGATTTATCAGGAAAACTCCACAAGACCAGAGTCAATGGATGGAGATTAAAGCCCTACTTTCAACGTATCAATCCATTGATAGGCAGTCATCTACCTACATCGTCTAAGCTCCAAATTGACATGTCTCCCTTCGGCTTGGCAAATGCTCCACCTATTTTTAAAGCTTTGATGTGCAAAGAAGAACCAGCCTTGGAATCTGAACATACCCAAGGCAACCCTCCCATCTCCGATTTATGGGATTGAGGTAATGAAAAGCAGGTCTAATGGAGTAAAAGAGTGCATGACACTCCTCCTATTGAAAAAAAAAAAAAGTGGAGAAGGAAAAATGACAAAAAAAAGAGAAAAAAAAGAAGAAAAAGAAGCAACACCGTCCTCCTAAAGATATAAATATCTCTAGGCTTGGGAGAGGGCTAATATGAGTGGCATAAAATGGTAACCATCTTTTTGCAACATTTGTCAGCCTACTCAACGTCCTCTTCCTCATATGTGTATATATTTTTCTACGCTATTAAGTTATCTAGAGTAAATTCCCCCTCTTCGTTTAACCTTTGTGGCGACACATACATTATACTCTTCCCAAAAATGTCACCTTAGTCATATATTTATATTACCACCCTTTTCTTTTTTGCTTTGTAAATAGAATAAGCATACAATAACCAACTATATACCCCCAAACTTTCTTACCTCTTGTGAATTAGTAGTAGAAAAATAATATATCCATCTTCCACCCCATATAGATAAATTCCCATGGAAATCAACTCTCCACTTGTCTTTACCAAAGATTATGGTCCCTCTCTACAAGTCTTCTATGCCCCCTACATAGGTGGCCCAATATCTCTTAAGAATATACATATAGTTTCTCTCCTTTCAAAAAGACTACAATTGTATATTCTTTTCACAAGCAAATAATATTGGGCCCTCCTCTATTTGTTTAAGCATCATAACCTTTTGAAAAAGCATGATTCCCCTTGGATGCATACAAGCAAAGGGCCCATACAAGAAGACTTGGAAGCAAAAGGTTCCCTAGCCTAGTGTGGACCTTCCAAGCCGAATTCCTTGGTGCATGGGCATGAAGAATAGTCCAAATTCATATCAAACATGTTGAGAAGGTCAATTTTGCATTTTGAAGCATGTCATTCCAAGCTACAGGTAAAGACTAGGTGTTTTGGAGTGAGATTGTGTATGTGTGAAGGGTGTGCGGATTTGCCATCCTTTTGTGGTGCCTAAGTACTAAGCCGCTATACCCCCTCCCTCATTCTCTCTCTCTCTCTCTCTCTCTCTCTCACTTGATCTCATTCCCTTTCCTCTTCATCATTACTCCCAAGCATCCATCTCTCTTGGATGAAAACTTTGTTATGGTGGTGTGTTGTTTGCGTCCTAGCCGCTGAAGCTAGGTGGTGCCCCCTGTTTGATTTACCATGACAGGCTCGAGGCGCGCCATTTGGTCCCCGGTGTTTTAGAGGGCGTCGGGGGTTCGGGGTTCGCTTTGCTCCTGTCATTTGGTGCCCCCACTGAGGATCTTTTCATGAAACCCTTCAGTTTACAAGACTTAAACCCTTAAACTATTGTGAATGGATGAATGGCTAGCAGGATTTGCTAATTGGACGACAGAAGAAGAAGAGCTCCAAGCACAACTAGACGAACTCCGCATCTCCATCGAAGCTCGAGTGCCAGGCGTAACCGTAATCGATTTTCAGTGGGAGAGTCAACCAACACGCCAAACCCAGTGATATACATAGGCCAAGTGCCAAGAAGAAGAAGGAGAAGGTCGAAACCATGTCCGCATCCTACAACCAACCCACAACAACAAAATGGAAGGAGCTCTACACAATAGAGAATCAACACTATTCTACTTTGAGAATCGGGTAACTCAAGTCATCGAGGTAATTATCACAGTCAGTTTTCAAGTCGCACTTGATGCTGCAGCACAGATAACGGAAGCATTTGCTCACACTCTCACTAGAGAAACTAGGGATCTACTGAGTCTGTTTCAGGAAAGAACACCACCCTCTCCCACAAGCTTGGACAGTGACTAAGCACCTCTAAGCTTCACATGAATCAATACAACCTACCTCAAGACAGATCACACATACCAACACGTGTACACTCAATCAAGGTAATACTGGATTTGAAGGCTCACTACCAGCACGTCATTGACACCATGCCGGGTGGGGAGTGGTTTTTGGAGGTTCTGGCATCAGATCAACCATTTGTCTTACCTTTGGTACAAGGCAATGTACCGTTTGAAGTTTTAATCTATGTCCTAGTATAAGAGGGTATACACGCCTCCTTGTAAAGAAGAAAAAAACTTTTGCAAGTTAAGTAGTGTGTCTTTCTAGCTCTCTGTCAGTAATCATGGCAAGTGTAGCATTTCCAACATTTAAAGGAAAGAAGGGGGAGGATTTGGTAACAGACTTCCTAGATGACTTTGAAGTAGCATGTGTAGTGAGCAACAAAGATACGGATGAATCCCGGGTTAGAATCTTTAAGCATCTCATGAAGCTAGAAGCTAGATCATGGTACAATGCACTTCCACAAGCAACCAAGGATGACTGGGAACCCTTAAAAACCGCTTGTAAGAGGCGCTTTGGGGGAGGTACCACTTCAGAAAAGTTGTGGGACAAGTTGAGAGACTTGAAGCAGGAGGGTCTTTTAGAATATGCCACCTATGAGTCCAAATTTGTGGATTTGTGGGAACGGTGGGTTGAGTCACTGGCTAGGGGGGAAGCTGCACCCGATTTCCTAAAAAAAGATCGGTTCACGCATGGCTTATGGCCTCTTCTCAAGGAGAAGGTGAAAGGTAGATTCCCGGCTACGTATGAGTTAGCCGTTGAGATTGCTCGCCTTAAAGACAAGAAGCTGCGAATGAAAGCCAAATAAACCGAGTCAATAGAATGAGGAACATCGCGTCGACCAGCAACTACGACAACCACCATTCCACCACCACCACCAGCTCTTGGGGTAAGAGATGACCAACAAGATATGTTGGCCCATATTACTGACCAACTACAGAATTTGTCTGTCCACTTAATACAGCAAGGGAGGAGTCAAGAAAGAGATCAAGACCTTGGAAGAGCACGACGACAAAACAGGGAGTATCATTGCTACAACTGCGGAGAAGACGGTCACGGTATGTACTACTGTCCCAAACCACGACAAAACTATAATAGAGGAGATAGGAGGAACCAATTGTCACCCCCTAGAGAAAGAACACCCCCACCCCGAGCACCACCCCCACCAACACAAATTCTACGTCCACCCGAGACACCACTAAAAGCATCCATCCCACCTCTTCCACCAGCCCCACCACCTGATCGCCCTGTAAACATCATAAGGCTAGAAGAGAAAGGAAAAGCCATAGTAGTGGATCCACCCAGAGCAAAGGAGAGGGACAAGGGTAAGGAGAAGGTAACCTTTTTAGAACCACTTGAAGCCATGACCGTGAAAACAGCTAGGAGGGAGAAAGCTACACAATCAGATGATGAGAGAAGCATGAGAGGAGAAACTAGCAAGAGGCCATCCAGGCCACGACGGAAATTGGGCATCACCGACTTCCAGCTAGGGGAAAGTTCTAAGCCCTATGATCTAACATTGGATGTGGCAGAGCAAGGACCGAAGATTACATGGCCACAACTGCTACATCTTGCACCAAAAGTAAGGCGACAATGGTCTAAAATGGTAAGTACAAGACGCTCCAAAACAAAGGTAGCCGGAGCAATTTCGGGATGCAACATGGATGACATCCTTCCAATTGTCGACGTAAACATAAAAGGAAAGAGGGTTGGAAACACCTACATTGATGGAGGTGCACAAATCTGTGTAATGAGCGAAGCTATGATGCTTCGATTAGGGCTCGAGGTTGACAAGCCTTCTCCATGCAAGGCAAAGATGGAAAACAACGCAAAAGTAAAGTGTGTGGGTGTGGTAAGTGCCGTGAAAATCAAAGCTTTCAACACTGAGGTAGAGGTAGATGTTTTTGTAATGTCTACTAAGGGGGAGGGCTATCCACTAATTTTGGGAAGGCCATGGTTGATGGCCATGAAGGCAAAACAGGACTGGGGTACTGGCCTTCTACGCATGACCGGTAAGAAAGGGGAGACAATCTACTACGACATGAGGATTGGCAAGCAGAAGGAAATGAATCTGGAAACATCGGCAGATGAAACCACTAGCGAATCTTCCAGTTCTGAGGAGGAGACCACATCCACCGACGAAAGTGACAGTTCCATTGATGTGATGGGTATCATTATGAAGGATCCACAAAGGGTAAGCACAACTGGTGATCCATCACCAAAAGGGAAACCCAATGAAGAGGAGAGAAAATCACCTGGCCTAGGAGGAAGTAGGTTGAAGGGTATGTTGTCTACGGAATTAACACTTGAGGAGAAAGATAGTTTTTTGCAAATGTTGATGGGATTTCCTAACCTGTTCATTGACAACTATGAAAGAATCACAGGCATTACAGTGGTGGAACATCATATTAAGCTGAAGGAAGGGGTAAAACCAGTTGTGCAAAAGCTACGACGATTGGGGGTCATACAAGAAAAGGCACTCTTGGCCGAGATAAGGAAACTGCTGGAGGCGAGATTCATTTTATCTTGTAGAAAACTCAGAATGGGTGTCACCCGTAGTGGTGACGCCTAAAAAGAATGGTAAGTGGAGGGTCTGTGTTGACTACAAACCACTAAATGCAGCTACAAAGAGAGACCACTTTCCTCTCCCTTTCTTGGATGAAATTTTGAATGAAGTAGCGGGTTTTGAATGCTATACCGTCTGTGATGGTTATTCTGGATACTTTCAAATACGCATAGCCTTGGAAGATCAGCTAAAAACCACTTTTATCACGCCATGGGGTTGTTTTGCATACAGGGTTATGCCATTGATGATTTTTTGTATATATAGCTCTCGTATTTCACATTTAGAAAAGGTAGCTGAAGGTTTGGCCAGGTTGCAGAGCCTAGGTGGGCAATTAAATGTGGATAAATGCCACATTGGGGAGAGTAAAGTCATTCTACTAGGCCATGAAATTTGAGCAAAAGGTATCAACGCCGACCCAAGTAAGGTGTCCACACTCATAGCCCTACCTTCACCAACGACCGCACGTCAAGTGGCCTCTTTTCTACAGAAGGTGAGGTACTTAAGTAGATTCATACATCTACTATCACAACTTGTTCTACCACTGCAACAACTCACTCAAAGATCAACTTTCACTTGGGACGAGGAAAGCGAACATCACTACAACAAGGTAAAGGAGGTCTTAGCCACTCTGCCAACTATCTCACCACCTAAGTGGGATGAAAAATTCTATGTCACCTCAAGTGTTGGTGATGACTCATTGGGGGCTGTGCTAGTCCAAAAGGATACGACGACATCTTTCATGAGGCCAATCTACTTCTCTAGTCGAATGATGACAGCAGGAGAGAAAGGTTTCACCCATGTGGAACACTTAGTCCTAGCTCTTAGATTTGCAACTACAAAGTTTAGGTCATATTTGATGCCTAAGCAATTTGTGATTCTAACCACGGATGAAATATTTCCCTATGTTGTACAACACATGGATGTGTCTGCTAGAATTACTAAATGGCTAGTTCATCTGCAAGAGTTTGACTACACAGTACAGGTAGAAAGCGCGACAAGGGCAAGTTTGGGGGGACTCATGACCTACCAAGTCTTTGAAAGGAAGGAGAAGCAATCTAAGGAAGGAGAAGTACGATTACCTCCAGTACCACCGATGGTAGAAGGAGCATACTCTCTCTACTTTGATGGAGCCTACAAGCGAGCGTCCGACAAAGCAGCTGCAGGCATAGTGGTCTTTGATGACAAAGGGACAAAGGTATTTTCGTTGGGCCAATTGTTAGATTCACATTCTAACAATGAAGCTGAGTATGCAGCACTAACCAAGGGTCTACAATGGTGCGTCTCGCAAGGTGTACAACGCCTTAATGTATTTGGGGATGCTCTACTTCTGGTAAGGCAAGTAAATGGAGCATGGACATGCAAGAATCCTAGTTTAAGGACTCACTTAAGTGGTGTAAAAACCTTGTTGGGTAAGTTTGAAGAAGTTCAAATACACCATATCCCAAGGGCTCAAAACCAAGAAGCAGATGCCCTAGCAAGTGAAAGACTACAGGAAGTGGTGGTTGGAGCAATAAAACTAAAGCTCCCTTTATTTCAAGGAAATGATGCGTTGCCTGACATCATGCATTTTTTGGAAACAGGGGAATGCCCACCAGATTTAACAAAGGGACAGAAGCAATGGCTGACGCGGAAGGCCACAAGGTATCGACTCATCAATGACGGTTTGTACTGTAAGGGTAAGGACCAAATACTCAGGAAGGTCCCTCTCTCTTAGGAAATCATGGGAGTAATTGCTAGCTGTCACGACGGGGTTTGTGGTGGTCACTTTGCCCTAGACATAACAAGTAGGAAAATCTTGCAGGCAGGCTTCATATGGCCTAGCCTCAACCGTGATGTACACCACTGGTTCAAAACATGTAAGTTGTGTCAAAAGGCCGGCACTAGGTCACTTATGCCTGAACCACAGACACCTATTCTCTCATATGGCCCATTTGAAAAATGGGGTATCGATGCCATTGGGCCATTACCTAGGGCCAACTCAGGAAAATTCTACATTATCATGGGGGTCGACTACATGACTAGATGGGCAGAGGCTACAGCCACCACTAGAATCACAGCGGTAGAGGTAGCTAAATTTATCTACGAGCACATATGCTGTAGGTTTGGCACACCTTTAGAGATCATCTCTGATAGAGGGCCAGGTTTCAGAGCAGACTTGGTAGGAGAATTAATGCAGAAACTGGGCATTACAAGGAGGTACTCTTCACCATATTATCCTCAATGTAATGGCCTAGTTGAAAAGGTAAATGGAATGGTTTCTAAAATTATTACCAAGCAGGTAAACAATCATCCTGGAGACTGGGATAAGTATCTACTACCAGCTTTATGGGCCTACAGAACATCATTTCATACATCCTTGGGATTCACACCGTATCATCTAGTATTTGGTAAGGAAGCAATCTTGCCCATCACCAATAATGCATTCTAACTCACCAATAATGCACCCTAACTCACATGCAACTTACCCTATCTTCCAAAATAGTATACCCCACCCCCCCTTTCTCTCTCCTATCATATCCCATGACCCAAATACCCCCCCCTCTATCTAAAGGGCGCCATGTCTCTTGTCTTGTAGCTAAATAACCTCCCCCACGCTCACACACACTCAGTTTCACTAAAAAAAGGTGCCCACAGACCCATCCCCACCCGGTGGTTACCTGATTTTTCTTGTGTTCACACACATCTGCACACAGATTCACCTCTGAGCACACTCCTCTCTCTCCCCTCTTGTAATTAATTTATTCTCCATGTCACCTCTCACTTTTTTTCATCAACCCATCTCGCTCTCATAGTCTCTCTCTCATGAGACTGTTGTTCTGGCACATATACACACAGCCAGACAAGTGGGTCACACAGTCACATGGCCTATGTAGATAATGATTTCTTAATTTATAAATTCTAGAATTTCTCCCCCCCCTCCTCCCCTATATAAAGAGGGGTCACTATCTCACAAAAACACACAACATCACCAAAGAACACACTATGCGCTGTATGTGCCTAGTGCACACACACACACACACCCACACCATCACCATCACCATCACCGCAATCACCATGCTTGTCTTGATGGTGATATACTCGCAGCTATTACCATGTCCATTGCAGCTTCTATTATGGTGCTAATTACTGCTAAACACCTATTAAAAAATAAAGTCCTCATTTTTGGGCCACCCAAAAATTAGGTGGCCCAAATGAGAACCTTTATCTTTGAACTCCATAAAACAATGAAACATCATTTTTTAAAAATAAAAGTTTAGAAAAAAATCAAAGAATTGAACTTTACCCTGACAATTTAATGTGCAAAATATCAACTATTTAAAAATGTTACAAATAAAAGAAAAATAGTTGTATATACATTGTGTCACATTGGGACTTTACGAAAGTTTGGACAAATATTTTCTATCTAATTCTCCTTGTTCTCGTCGTCGTCGAGAGGCACATGCGTTTGATCACCTTGACTCTACATACACCCAAACCAAATTAAAAAATTATCAACAACTCAAAACAATTGATACAAAATTATTTGGTTAAACTTATCGCTTGTAGTGATCCAACCGTTGCGTCGACAAATATCAGAAATCATCTTCTCCTTCACTGAGAAGAGTGACCACGCATCGGGTTGTGGCCATTTCAGGATCAGTAAATGAAGGTTTTTCTCAACAATAATGATCTTACCATATCCATCCTTCTAGGCCGGCACTACATACATGTGTGAGTAGAAGAAGATTTTGCGTTGCAACAGAATCGAAGGTTGTGAGGTTGGGAAGCATCATAACACCAGTGTCGGCTAGGAATAGCGTTGAAGGTTCCTGTGAGACTCTTGATTGGTTGTCCCTCAACAAAGTTGGATGGGGACAAATCTACGACAACACCAAAAAATATGAAGTAAAAAAGAAATGACAAGTGTTTAGAAGCCGTAAGCAACAATGTTTTACGACTTACAATTTATTGGGAAATCTCTTGAGCTTCCATTCCTCAAGCGCATGGAAGGCCAAAAGGATTTGGTAAGGAAGCAATCTTACCCATTGAAGTGCAACTACAAAGTCTCAGAGTAATGGCAAGCCAGCTTCAACAGCCCAACATGCATTTGAGAGATCACATCATCAACTTGGAAAGACTGCAGCTGGACAGAGAAGAAGCAATAAATTATTATGCAGCACAAGCAAAGCATAGACGGCTTAGCTTTAACGAGCATCTCTGGAAAAAATAATTGAAGAAAGGAATGTTGGTGCTCCGCTACGACAATCGCTTCGACACGCGCAAGGATAAGAAACTCCTACTCCGATGGGAAGGTCCTTTCATCGTCAGGAAAAAGTATGCCAATGGAAGCTACCAGCTTATGGAGGCTGATGGAAAACTTCATAAAACCAGGGTAAATGGTTGGCGACTTAAACCTTATTTTCTTCGATTTGACCAGGCTCCACCAATTGACATTCCAGATGAGGACACACCATCAGCCGCCACCTCCGACGATAATGATCAAACAGATGAGCTAGAGACATGAATGCCTCTAGCCAAAAGGGGAGGGCTAATGATGGGGGCTTTTCACAAGCCAAGCTCCTATACCCCTCTTCTTTCATCCCCACCCCATGAAAACTCCTCTTAGGGAGGGAGTGATAAAAGGCATTGGAAAAAGTAAGAAAAAATAAATTATGATTATGTAAATATATAAGAAAGTTAAAATAGGCCACCTCATGCCTGCGGGGTAGCCCACTCCTTTTTTTCTTCACTGTTGCCCCGCCGTGTGCCCCTTTTCCTCTCCCCCCATCTCTTCCCCTTGTCCTTTCTCCTTTCTTTCTCCCCAAGCAACCCCACCTCTCACCAATAATGCATTATAACTCACCAATAATGCACCCTAACTCACATGCAACTTACCCTATCTTCCAAAATAGTATACCCCACCCCCTCTTTCTCTCTCCTATCATATCCCATGACCCAAATACCCCCCTCTCTCTCTAAAGGGCGCCATGTCTCTTGTCTTGTAGCTAAATATCCTCCCCCACACTCACACACACTCAGTTTCACTAAAAAAAGTGCCCACAGACCCATCCCCACCCGGTGGTTACCTGATTTTTCTTGTGTTCACACACATCTGCACACAGATTCACCTCTGAACACACTCCCCTCTCTCCCCTCTTGTAATTACTTTATTCTCCATGTCACCTCTCACTTTTTTTCATCAACCCATCTCTCTCTCTTAGTCTCTCTCTCATGAGACTCCTGTTCTGGCACATATACACACAGCCAGACAAGTGGGGCCCACAGTCACATGGCCTATGTAGATAATGATTTCTTAATTTATAAATTCTAGAATTTCTCCCCCCCCTCCTCCCCTATATAAAGAGGGGTCACCATCACACAAACACACACAACATCACCAAAGAACACACTATGCACTGTGTGTGCCTAGTGCACACACCCACACCATCACCATCACCATCACCGCAATCACCATGCTTGTTTTGAGCATGACCTCTACACCCTTGGCTATGGAAGATGAAGGGCAACTAAATGAAGGATGATGGCCATAATCCTCGTGCGAGTCTTTGCCATCAACTCCCACCTATCCGCCATGTGCTCTACCACTCTCTCCCTTCTCATTCCCCTACCCTATGCTCCCCATTTCATCGCCTAATTCTCTAAATAAAGCTTGAGGTTTTGTGAGTATGTTTTCTTGCAATGTTTTGCCCATGTGAGGTGTGCGGAATCGCCACCTAGTCTTGTGTTTTGGAGTGAGCTTGTGTATGTGTGAAGGGTGTGCGGATTTGCCATCCTTTTGTGGTGCCTAAGTACTAAGCCGCTATACCCCCTCCCTCACTCTCTCTCTCTCTCTCTCTCTCTCTCACTTGATCTCATTCCCTTTCCTCTTCATCATTACTCCCAAGCATCCATCTCTCTTGGATGAAAACTTTGTTATGGTGGTGTGTTGTTTGCGTCCTAGCCGCTGAAGCTAGGTGGTGCCCCCTGTTTGCTTTACCATGACAGGCTCGAGGCGTGCCATTCTGTCCCCGGTGTTTTAGAGGGCGTCGGGGGTTTGGGGTTCGTTTTGCTCCCGTCAGCGGCTCATATTGCGATAGTGGTTTGAAAGCAATAATTGCGGTAATAGCTTTGGTAATATACCCGCAGCTATTACCGTGTCCATTGCCACTTCTATTGCGGAGCTAATTACTACTAGACACCTATTAAAAAATAAAGGTGCTCATTTGGGCCACCAAAAATTGGGTGGCCCAAATGAGAACCTTTATTTTTTGCATACATAAAATAATGAAACATCAATTGTTTTTTGAAAAAGTATACAAAAAAAAACAAAGAATTGAAATTGAAATTACTTTACCTTCACAATTTAATTTGTAGAAGATCATCTATTTAAAAAAGTTAAAAATAAAAGAAAATTAGTTGTGTATACATTGCACGTACGTTTGATCGCCTTGACTCTACATACACCCAAGACAAATTAAAAAATTATCAACAACTCAAAACAATTGAAACAAAATTATTTGTTTAAACTTATCGCTTGTAGTGATCCAACCACTACGTCAAATTGCTCGCCAGAGATGTGGTTGTTCTCAAACAACCATCACCAAGTATCAAATTCTTTATGTCGCTCTTGATACTGAACCATCTCTCTAGTTGGTCGAGTAAGAGTGATATTTTCCTAAGTTGGCTATAACAATAACAAACCATCAACTATAATCTTTATAATCACCGATTTAGGTTATAATTTAATCAATCTTACATATTTGTCCTTCCAGGCTGCTTTGCCTCTCTAACCATAGTATGTGGGAGTTTGTCTGGAGTGAGCTTCACGTTCTTGTCTGTAGGATGAGCCTGTCGTAGCTTGATCGCTCTTTTCTTGAATTGCCCACTTCCACTCCCATTCCCACTCTGCATCTGCCATGTTTCCACTGCGATGGCTGCTGTATGGATCTCTAACCTGGTTTGCTATTGTGCGCCTTACACTGGACTTCTTGTTTTTCAAAATTGTTTTTATGTTGATTTCCAACCACTGTCCTAGAAAACATTAATCGGGACATTTGGAAATCTAGCATGCAGCGCGATCGAGTAGTTAGTCTCTAAACTTTACAAAACATTTCTTATACCTCGAATGTATAAGAATTTGAATATGGCATCAAAACACCCTGCCCTATGCTGTACCGAAGTCCACCTCCCTGCCATATTTTACCATGTAGTAGCACCCATGTATGTCTGGCATGGTTGCATCACTATCCTCATCCTCTGGGTCACGATCATCACGCTTTGAAATGGGGGACTCTGTACCCCCACCACTACCAAAAAAAGAGAAGCCACAAGATCCTCCGCCGCTTCGTCTCTCCCAGTACTCGTTGCCTTGAGACGAGCATCGATGCATGCAGCTAGAGGAAGTGCATCAACGGTGTTTTGGCAAAGCAAGAGTGGAATGGAGTGGCATGGGACCTTGTGATGCCATGGGAGTGGGACCCTACGATGGAAGGGGAGTAGACGATAAGAAGGGGCCATAGACTAAGGTGCCGTCGGTGCGAGGCTCTGGATGTAAGGAGTCCCTCCCTGACTCCCCCATGGTGTGGATTGCAGAGAAAGACCGTAGGTAACAAGGTGATACAAAGTGTAACAACCAAACAATCCCTTTGTCAAATGGAGGTACTGGTCTTGTTAAGATAGAGCCCGCTGTAGGTCTCGATCTACGATCGGTGGAGGAACCTGAGTAGAGAGTGTAGGATGGACATGTTTGCAAATACCAAAAATAAACCTATGACTCTCATGGTTTAAGGTTAGCTAACAAAAAACAATATTTATTTCTTTGCTTGTTCTCACTGCCTCAAGACTCGGGTCTACTGGAGGCGATGTCCACCCCGGGTGGGAGCCCACCTGGAATGTGAACCAACCAAAAGAAGAGTCAAATGGCTGCTTCCCACCAGGTGGTCTCTCATCTAACATCTACATTACAAAGAGCAATATGAGATTTAGCTTTCTCCCCTACTCACTCATCTATAAATACGTACACAAGTATATTAGCACACAAGCACGTAGATACATTACATACTAGTAGACCTAAGTAGAGGCTAGTAGTACCAAAGGTCAAGTGGAACCTCTATAGATATCATCACAGTCTCAACCGTGGTAAAATCAAAGGTACGTTGTAGTAAACCATGCATGAGTGGATCAATGACCACAATGCCACAATTAAAAAAGGACTATATCCAAGAGGAAGCATCTAACCTTCGGGTGCTATGCTCCCGTACTTAGTGCTTACATACAGGCATGAATAAATTTATATGTACACACAAACATATATACAATTACGTTAATGTACCCATCATTTTGAGTAGAGATAAAGAGATATGGTTGTAAATGTAGCCATCGTTTTGTGTTGTGCACAGTGCGAGAGTGCCCCTGCTTCTGTAGAGTGCTATGAGCAAGAGCTTCTTTATTGTGCTTCTTGTGTAGCATCTCTTCATAGCAGCTCCTTGTTCAAGGGATTACTTTGCACATTGCATGACTGCCTCCATTCTGAGGTGTGATACCATTGAAAGCTGTCCACCTAAATGCCTATTTTGAGGGGAAAAAGAGATAGGAAGAGAGAAGGAAAGATAGAAAAGCTAAGGAGAAGAGTGTAGAAAGTAATTTCTAAATTCCATCAGCTTCACATAAAGAAAGTCTTTTTCATAGCACTCTATAGAAGCAGAAGCATACCCGCACTGGCACACCACAAAATGGTTGCTACGTCTACAACCATTTCTTTTTATCTCCCTATTTCTTTATCTTCCTCTCTCTCTCTCTCTCATTCTCTTTCCCTCTTTCTCTATTTCTCTCTCTCTCTCTCTCTCTCTCTCTCTCTCTCTCTCTCTCTCTCTCTCTCTCTCTCTCTCTCTCTCTGTGAACGGGAGTGACGTTCCAAGAACATTGTTATTCGTGGAATTCCCAAAACGAAGTTAGAGACACCTTCTTCTCTTGCCATTGTTATCGAAGATTTATTCAAAACCCACATTGGCATGTCGGGAGTTATGGTCTATGAGTGGGGAAGCAAGGAGCTCCTCGCTCGGGAGAACGGCCAATTGTATGTAGCATGCCAGATGAGACCAAGCAAAAGATTATCCTTGATAATAGTTGGATCTATTTAAGGGATACAAAAACATTTTATGTGAAGATCACACTATTAAGCAACAAAACATGCGTTGCAAGGCATATGAGGAAAATAATAAGAAAAACAAGTTGATCTCTCATGAAAAAAATGTGCCCAAGGAGGAGGCAAGTCCCTTGAGCAAATAGGGATGAGTGACCTATGAGACCAAGTTACAATTGAAAATATTCTTTTGGAATTGTAATGGATATCCATGGAATGAGGGGGTTGGCATTGATGAACTAACAAACAAAGCCAATGTTGTACTTCTTGTTGGAACTTGGGAGCATGATACAGAAAGGATTAATGGCTTGGAGGATTACAATGTACATTCATTGATGTGGTCAAATAATCTCAAGCAACAAAGAGAACAAGGAGAGGTAACATGTATGGTTAAGAAAGGATTGGAAGGTTTTGAATCACTTGTGAAAGATGACAAGTAAAAACATTATGTATGGCTGAAAATTATGACACCAAAAAGAGCACCCATTTTTGTAGCCGGCTGCTACATTCCTCATCATGATTCCCCCTTTTATGCTTGCATGGATAGAGATCAACAATTTTTTGATTTAGAAGAGGACATTGCTTATTTCAAAGGTGAAGGTGATGTTATTGTATTTGGGGATATGAATGCTCGCACGAAAACATTGCAACATGATACTCAACAATTTGATATGCCATACATTTCAAGGGAGTTGGAGGAAGTTCACTTATATAATCATATTTCAATGGATGAGAAAGAGCCGGATCACTATGAAAAGTTAATTTTACACATGTGTTATAGCATGGGTATGCTCATTGCCAATGGTGTATCTTGTGGAGTGGAACCAATGGATTTACATGTAGGAGACATAATGGGGACAGTGTGATTGACTATATGCTACTCTCCGAAGCTATTATGTACCGCATAAAGAGTTTTATGTTTGGCCAATGGATCCCGGAATTGGACCATTCGCACCTTATGTATTGACATTTCATGTGAAAAAGCAACTAAGCATGATAATCTTAGCCAAAGGAAATAGAACTTATCACTATGTATGGATTTCAAATGGACACCAATGTACATTGAAATGGTTGAGCAAAAATTATGGATGACAAAGCTTCAAAATGATGCACCATTGGAAACTAAATGGAAAGCTTTCAAGAAAGTTATTTTTTATAGTGCCGAAGAATGCTTTGCCATAAAGCATCTCCATGGTATCAACAAAGATAGATCACGCAAAAGGTGGTTTGATAAAGAATGTCAAGATGCTCGAAAGTCCTTGATAAATCTTGATGCAACTATGTACAAAGACAACTATCAAAGTCATTTGCATACATACAAGGCATTGATTCAAAAGAAGAGAAGAAGATGGGAAGTAAAGCAGCAACGTTTTCAAGTCCAAGAAAAGGCACATGCATGTGGAAGATTTTGGAGAAACTTGAGGGGCAAGCGGGTTGAGAATTTTGGCAACTTGAGTCTTGTGGATATGTACTCACATTGTAGGCAATTATATGAGCAAGTAAATGCTGCAAAAATGCCATTTTATGGTTCACTCCCATGTATGCCCTTTGTTTTTACTATTGAGGATGTATGTGGTGGGCTTGAAAAGTTGGCCACTCTTGCAAAGTGGGAGATCTCAGAGGTATCAAGCCGAAGATGATCAAATGGACCGGAGATTTTATCCATGAGTGGATGTGTGATATATTCAACCTTGCACTTCAACATGGTACTCCTTGTGATTGGAGTACTAATTGGGTTAAGCCATGGCATAAAGGAGGGGATGTAAAGAATGTAAACAACTAATGGACTATAATGATTGGGTCTCTTATGGCAGAGTTTTTTGGGTGCATAATGGAGATGAAATTGAATGATTGGGTTGAAGAGAATGACAAGCATGCAAAGGGACAAACAGGTTTTTGGCGATGCCATAGCACCATTGATCATCTTGTCACTCTTCGTGTTTTCATGGAGGAAAGTCGGTTGAAAGGCAAGCCATTGTATTGTTGTTTTGGGGACTTTAATCATCTTGTCACTCTTGTCACTCTTCGTGTTTTCATGGAGGAAAGTCGGTTGAAAGGCAAGCCATTGTATTGTTGTTTTGGGGACTTTAAGAAATCCTTTGTTATGATTCCACATAAAAATTTGTGGAGAAGAATGGAAGAACTCCAAGTGCCAAGTGAGTTTATGCTTGCGGTTTCTCAAATCTATGAGAAGGTGATTTGTCAATTGCGCATGGGAAGAGAAATTTAAAAAAAATTTGTAAGCACTATTGGGGTTAAACAAGGATGTCCATTTTCACCAACTCTCTTTGGTCTATGCATCGATCAATTGGAACAAATGGTACTTGACTTTATGCAAGAAGAAGGCATTGAAGAGGTCACTATTTGCAATGTGGTAATCATGATTTTGTTGTATGTGGATGATGTAGTGCTTCTAGAACACACTTTAGAAGATGCACAAAAGCTTATGGTTGTCCTTGAGGACTTTTTCTTGCATAGTGGGCTGATTGTGAATGAATTCAAAACAAAGGTTATGCTTGTGAAAACCAACCATAAGGAGAAGCCATGCATTGTGTACAACAATGAGACACTTGAAGTTGTTGAGAGATTTAAGTACCTTGGCCTTGAGGTTCCGTCCAATCACAAGTGGCATGAAGTTGCTATGCGTCATTTGGAAGCAGGAAAGAGAGCATATTATGCATTTGAGAACATGTGTAATGCGGGAAACATCAAGTGTTGGGTTCACAAGAAGTATCTTTTTGATGCATTGATGACACCGGTTCTTCTTTATGGAGTTGAAGTGTGGGGCGGGAGCATCTCAAAATCTAGTTTGAAAGAGTTCGAGGATGTCCAAAAGTGTAATCTTACAAACTTTCTCCAAGTTAAGATACAAACACCATATATGCTCCTACTTCTTGAGTCGGTATCTTTTCCAATTGAGGTTATGGGCATGGAAACGATTGTGGAGTACAGGATAGATGCGTCAAAACCCCTCACATTGACTTCCTACAATTGCATGGGAAGCAAGAAAAAAAATTCAAAAGACGCATAAAAGCAAGATCTTAAGCACGAGATGGATGCAAGACATAAAGATGTGGTTTGGGAGATGGGATGCATTACACTTGCTACATGATGCTTCAATTGACTCCCAAGTGAGTGAAGGCTCTTTACAACACCAATGTATTACGGTGGAGAGGGGGAAAGGGGAACACACCCAGCACACAACTCAATGCATCACTATAACCCAGGGTATACACAGCGCCCCAATCCACTAGAGTTCACCTTCAAAACTCAACACTACCCGCAAACAAACCACCGCTTTCACACAACCATACGCACATACGCCTTGCAAATCACCAGACAGACTCAATAACTCCGCTTCTCTCAATTCAAGCTTTCCACACTCATACAATCTCTCTCTATCTCTCTTTGCATGACCAACCTCGGGGGGCACACACGCCTACATACGCCCGGAAACACATGCACACAAGCAGAGAAGAGAGGGGAGAAGGGGGAATGACGCCTTGAAATAGTAGGGAATAGTCTACTAGCATAGGCAATATCATGTACAACCAACACACCGCCGGCATAAACCTCGGCAACCAAAAAACAAGAGCTCCAAAAGCCTTGGCAAAAAAACCCTCCTTGGTCCAAAAACCCTCTTTGGCCAAAAAAGACCCCCAAAAAATGAACCAACACCTCCTTTTATAGGAGTGTGTCTAGGAATCTCAGAAAAGAAAAATATGGTGTCATTCCATGTCGTGGACTCCATTTGAAGTTCCTTTTAGCATTGACTTGCATTGCCAACACTTGGCCTAGCTCACTTTGGAAAGCTTTGCATGGTGTGCACACTTGCCCTTTGCACCTTTGATTTTGGCCGGCCAACTTCTTTTTCCTTGGCCCTTGAGTATCCTAGCCAACTCTCTTTTCCGCCACCTCCTTGCAGTGGGACCTCTTCCCCTCAAGGCAATAGCGATGTCGCTATTGAGGGGGGGGTACACCCCTTACCTCAAAAGTTTTGGCCCAAACGGGTGCGGGCACCGCCTCTTGGCTACCTGCCACGTCATCAAAAAACTTCACCGCCATGCGGCTGCCCACGGGCGCCACCGCCTCTTGGGCACCGTCCAAGACCGCCGCCCGACCTGCCATCGGTCTCTACTCCAGTGCCGCGCGCCTCACGCACCATAGCCACGAGCTCCAAGAGCTCTCCACTCCTCACTTGGATGTTTATGGAAGGGCCATGCCCTAGCCTCTATACCACAACCTGGGCACTCCCACTTTCGCATATGGGTTTTTACCCCCACCACGTGGCAGCACTCAGTGCCTTGAGCCTTAAGCCCTTGAAGATAAGCAAAACCCCATTGCTTTTTTTTTTTTTTTTACCAAAAACTTTTTTGCTTGCATTTACCTGGCTCCCATTTTCTGCTCCCATGTCGTACTGCTGAGCCACAAAGCCTGGGTGAAATCTTGCACTGCCGTCTTGCTTCTCCATAATCCTCATTGCTACCCGATTTTTCCAGGCCCAAGATCCAATGTGACCAAAACACGATCAATCCATCTGCAATCAACTTCGGGCAAAGATACCCAATCTTACGACTGCCGTAACTTCTTGCTCCGGACTCCGTTTGGCATGCAGTCTCCTTTTGGCATGCAGTCTCTTCCTATTAGCTCCGTATGATGTACACCCTGCTCTAGAACTTTGTCAAGGCTTAGAAGATGCTAGATGGCACATTCTCCAATGCAGTCAAGTGGGCTCAGACCCGGCCCCTAGACAAACTTCAACTGACCATATCTTGCAAACCATGGCTCCAATCTGCAATCTGAAAAGACGGGTAGGCTCCATGAACTGAGGTCTACACATCTATACCTCAAGCTCAACTTGGACCACCTGTCTTCAGCTGCCCTATTCGGCAAGAATTTGCAACCCACCAAATCTTCAACCTTCAATAACTTGGGCTTCGTAGCTCGGTTTGATGAACCGTCTGGACCTGTTCCTTTAGCACTTCAAGATCTTCATTCCTAGACCCACAAGATGCACTTTGCATATCCTTCATCTGCTACCCTAATTAGCCCATTATGTAGCCTTTCTTGGCCTATAAGCCGCATCATGCATACACTTCCGCTGCTACCTGCTATCCCGTGACCTTCCTGGCTGCTCCAGTCATTTGCCATGCTTTTGCTTACCTGCATACATCTGTCCATGCCATCTTCTAGAGTCGACACACTTTGGCTGCACCATCATTGCCCACCCCCTTATTGAGCATTCATGCTCAACCACCTAAGAGCTTTATTCTCCTATAGCTCCAAGGAAATTGAAATAGATGCTATCCGTACTGCTCAAACACTTGCAACAAAAATGTGTGCACCATTGAGGATGCATTCCTTGGATCGGCTCTTCTTAAACAAATCGACCTCTTGGATCACGGGCTGGAGGAGATCTTTATATCGGGAGTAGTGCACGCACGATGGATGTTCTTCTTAGAGAGCTTTTTAAAGACTCTCAAAGATTTTGTGCGGCTACGATCTCAACCACAGGCATGTATGGCCAAAGGGTGGATCGTGAAAGAGGAATTTATTTACATCCCAGAGTATTTGTCACAAGTTGATCCTTCAATGCCTCGCATGTGGTCAAACGAGGAAGATGCAAGGATGAACTCACACTGCCAAGTGGAAAGGGAAAACTAGTTAACATGGATATGAATCTATCTCGAGTGGTCAATACTTTCTGTATTCTCAATGCAAAGGTTGTGACCAACTGGGTGGACTTGTGGACAGTGGCAAAGGCAAGGCATTTGCAAGAGAGAGAAGCATGGAAACAAGCACATGGAGGAAGCAGGGGGACCCCCAGTGCCTAGACACCTTGCATGTTTCCCAGATCTGATTAGTGCGGTGTGGATTCATGAGAGAATGACCAAAGCAATAGCGCGCGGAGAAGACATCACCAACAAAAAATGGGACTATGCATGAGGTTGAATACCAAAGATAGAGTAATCATATACCTAAACCATGGTGTATAGTTTTTTATTGATTTTATATTTGTAATTGATAAAAGATATTTTCTTATTTTGTACTACCTTTCCTTTAACTCTATGGGGTCAAAGGGTCGTCACTTTCGTATGCACCACATTGACGAGCACAAAACCACCATAGATTGTGGCATCATTGGCAACTTTGACATAGATGGTGATGAAGCCAAGTACCGTGGAGCTATTGAAAGGATACTAAAGGTTAATTTTAGAACCTTTCATACCTTCATCTTCGAGTGCAAGTGGTTTGCAAATGTGTCTAAACGACATGAGAATGGCCTCTACATGGTGGACTCTATTTTGCATCACACAGGGAGGTATGACAATTTATTTTTTTCCCACAATTGTGAGAAAGTGAGTGACTACCTTTTTTATTCTTATTTGTTTCTAGCATTAATTATATAAATGTTACTCACTTTGATCTTCTCTCCTATAGGTCATCTATATGCGAGCAATCCACCAACCAAAAATTTGGTTTGTAATTCCCATAACACCTCCAGGGAGAACCATTTTTTTTTCACTAATGAAGTGGAGACCATCTTCCACCCCCTTCTAGCTCCTACTTTGGATGAGGTGGAGACAGAGGAGAGGGAGGTTGATGAATCAAGTCCACGGAGGCGGCAAGTCTTAGCGAGGATGATTTTCATAATGATGAAGATGATGAGATGGAGGATGATGATTTCAAAGATGATGAAGCCAACGCATCCACAAACAATAATTCCGTTTCTCTCTTTATTAATTTAGGAGCCATGGGCTTAGAATTAAATGATGATTCTTGTAGGGAACTTTTAGAAGATGACTCATAAACATTTTGCATACTTTAAGTTATGAAATTTTTGGTCGTGTAATCCATTCATCTCTCTCTCCCCTCTCTTCCTCTCTCTAATTTTGTGAACATGCACAATTATGTTAATCAAGTGACAATGATTAGTTTAATTGTAACCAAGTGTAATCCTAAATAGCTAGTTGTTTATGTTTTCATATCTTTTCTATTTTTTTTAGAAAATTTAATATAATATTCTTTAATTTTTATTGAGAGGAGTAAAACGCCAAAATTTGAAAAGCCTTAGGAAAAATATGAACCCCAAAAGGACCCTGTAAGGATCCCTAATTTTAAGGGATTAAGACGAAAAATGTGTGTGTTTAGGAGACAAGGCCATTGAATGAGGGTATTCTCATAGGCTTTTTTTAAGACTCTCATAGGATTTTTGTAGGTTGAAATAGAGGCTAGGGAGGGAGGATATGTACATTCTCTCTCTACCCAAAAGAGTGGTGGTCCTTATAATAATAACTACCCTCCCTCCCTTTTGTTGCCACACCATCAAGGGAGTCCATAGCCTCAGCCCAAAAAAGTACTTCAAGAAAAAACTGTTGGAGCTATATATGGCTCACTCTACTCAACTTGGTCTCACCTATATATTTGTATCTTGTCCTCAATATGAATCAGTCTTTGGGAGCGTATATGGTGTGTCTCTTGTCTCGTCTCTCTCTCTCTTTCTCTCTACATCTCAACATGGTATCAGAGCAGTAACGATCATGTGCCGATTCAATTCATGGTGACAAAACAGTATGTGTATGCGATTTGCATGTAAGATTCAAAAATTGCTACAAATTTGATTTTTGAGCATTGATTCTTGTTAATTGTGGTTGTTTTGTGTTAAGAAGAATATGATTAGTGTTTTGTGTGACGTTTATTGCTAATCAATCTAATCGTTGATTACGTTTTCTTGTTGATGACACCCTGAACTTCATCTCAATTTTTCTTGCTGTTCTGCTCAAAATTTGGAGAAACGGGAAAAGCTCAATGGAGCGTAGCACAATGGCTCTTTTCATCCAAAACTTGTTCGTCTCCTCGAGCTCTTCGATTTGAGTTCTAGGTTTGCGTCAATCGGAGTTCGCAGCAGAAAGTTATGTTGTTTTTACTGCAATTGAGCTTGACGCAGCTTTCTTCGTCCTACTTCTTCGTGAAGCGTCCGCGATCGTTTTTCTTATTTTGGCGTTAGCTTTTTCGAGAAGATTTAGCTTTTTGCTATTCATATTGTGGCCGTCAATCTTGCGTCTCACGCCACTCTATTTTGAGGACTCTTTTATTATTAACGTCTCCTTTACCCTGCCCTTTTTGGGTGACGTCTCTCACATCTTTAGAAGTTCCTTGAGCGTCCTTCTTACGTTTATCGTTGACAGAACGCAGTCCTCATATCTCTCTCATTCTCAATTGCGGCCTTCACCATATATGGTGTGCAAATTCTGTGATCTTATCTTATACGTCTTCTCGCAACAAGATATGGCTATGAATATTCTCGTCAACGGCTTTCCTTCTGGCCAGCGTTCTGTTCCTCCTTTCCAAGGTCAAGGTTTTCCAGGCTGGAAAGCAAAGATGTTGTTAATTCTTGAAGGCGATGAACTCTCCGATGTTGTTCTTGGAAATCGTGTTTGTCCGCCTCAGCCTGTTGATACTGATAATGATAACGTGCTTATCACTGAAGGACCTATATTTGAAGATTGGAATGTTGCCTATACGGATTGGCAACGACGTGATAAAGCAGCTCATCGGTATATTCTTTCTGCTCTTACTGATTCCGTTTTGCTTGATATGTACGAACTGCCTACTTCCCACGACGTATGGAAGTACCTTATTGCAAACTTTTAGAAGAAATCTGTCACAGAAATACTTTATTTGAGAGGGTTGCTTAACAAGTTACAATATGAAGTTGGTACTGCCATGACGGGACATATTGAATCTTTCAAATCTATTATTAATCAACTTGCTGCTGCCGGTGATCCTGTTCCACAAAAGCAACTGATTACACTTCTCCTTGATACGGTGAAGGACTCTTCTTATGATAACATTGTTACTATTCTCTCTAATAAAGATGGTCTTGATTTCGACCAAGCCTGCATGTCTTTAATTGAATACTCTCAACGTCAAGAACGTCGTAATGCTAGTCATGATACAGCTATGATTTCACACGAGGAGACTGAGTCACAACAGATGGAACGGGCTTTTTATGCTCGAAGGCGTCCATTTCAACGAGGAAACCGCAGAGGTGGCCGTCGCGGTAATATTTTCTCTCGTCTCAAATTTCCTAATAAGCAATGTTCTTACTGCAACAGAAATGGCCATACTGAAGATGATTGTTGGGCACGTCAATATGATGAAGAACACAATATTACCACAAAACAACCACGTTTATCTAGAGACTCTTCTTCTTCTTCTTGTGAATATTGTGGACGATCTGATCATCCCACTCATATGTGCTATAAGCGTCGATTCGACACAGATCGGAATAGAGCATATGCTACTGAACATCGAAACAACATTGTACCAGAAACAAGCTGCGTCTTATGTTCAGTTGCTCCAGACAGAATACTTCATGTACGCGATGGATCACTTTTTATTGTCGATTCTGGTGCTACAGAAAATATGACATATCAGTCTAAGTGGCTCCATAACTATCATCCACTGCCAGTTCAACGTGTTGTTTATCTTGCTGATGATACTACTTGTCAAGTAAAGGGTATTGGAGACTTATATCTTGGTACCTTATCTTCTTCCACTCAAATTTTGCGAGGAGTATTACATGTACCAGATCTTCAACGTAATCTTCTTTCAGTTGCTAGACTTGTTGATATTGGTCTGTTTGTTGGATTTGATCATACCAAATGCCGAATTGAGAAAGATGGACAGACTATAGCCACTGCTCCTGGAAATGGTAATTTGTTTGAACTCTCTCTCAAGGATGATGTAGCAAATGTTGTCACTGCTCTAGGTGATCATGATTGCAAAGTATGGCATCACCGTTTTGTTCATGCTGATTTCTCAAAACTCCTTGATCTTCAACATCGTGATCTTGTTCATGGCATGGATCTTAAAGCCCATCCTCATATGGGAATTTGTGAATTTTGTGCTCTTGGGAAACACAATCGCAAACCCTTTCCTCTTTCAAATACAACTCATTCTCATGACATATTGGATCTTGTTCATACTGATATATGTGGACCTCTACCTTCTTCGAGATCACAATATCGCTACTTCATTACTTTAATTGATGATTTCTCAAGGTATACGACTGTATTTCTACTTAGACAAAAATCTGAAGCCTTATCTGTTTTCAAACAATTCCACAAGGCTGCGGAACTTCAAACTGGTCGTCGCCTTAAGAAGCTTCGTAGTGACAATGGAGGCGAATATGTTTCTCGAGAGTTTGTGAGTTACTGTGCTGACAGTGTAATTCATCATGAACACACTATTCCATATTCGCCTCAACAGAACGGAGTTGCTGAACGAAAGAATCGCACTATTCTCAATGCTGTAAGATGTATGCTGATTCATTCTGGCTTATCTCGTGTTTTTTGGGCTGAAGCTACTTTGACAGCAGTATTTATTGAGAATCATCTTCCTACTACTGCACCCTCTGGTAAGATACCAATCACAGCATGGACAGGTGACATTCCTTCTGTATCTCATTTTCGAACCTTTGGATGTATTGCTTATATTCATGTTCCCAAAGAAACACGAACAAAGCTTGATGCTCCTGGTCTTAAAGTTATTTTTATTGGATATTCTGACACTTCCAAAGGCTACAAATTCTATGACCCTTCCTCCAAGAAAGTAATTGTGAATCGTGATGCTACTTTTAACGAACAGCTTATGGGAGGCTCATGGTCCATGGATGATTCTGATGATACTAAATCATTGCTTCAAGCTTTTCCATTTCTTTCAGAAGATGAAACTCTTCCTATAGAGCAACTTTCCTCTTCACAACCATCCATTCCGAATGTCGCCAATGATGATATTGATATTTTTGTTGATCTGCCTATTGATTTTGAACATGGCTCATGTCATGTTTATGATGACGATATTGCTGATAATAGTTTTTGTACTTCCGAAGATCCCATTACTTATGATGAAGCTATCTCTTCACCACAAAAGGATCAATGGCAAGAGGCTATGGAAGCAGAGTACGATTCTCTTATCTCTAAAGGTACATGGATACTAACTAAATTACCTCCTGGTCGTACAGCTATTAAATGTAAGTGGGTGTATAAGACAAAAGTAAAAGCAGATGGATCTTTTGACAAGTTCAAGGCGCGTTTAGTTGCAAAAGGTTATTCCCAAGTAGCTGGTGTTGATTATCAAGAGACCTTTTCACCAGTTGTTCGCATTACAAGTGTTCGAGTTTTATTGGCATTTGCTATTCAATTTGATTTAGAAGCTCATCAAATGGATGTGCGAACTGCTTTTCTTAATGGTGACTTGGAAGAGGAAATTTATATGGAACAACCAGAAGGGTTTGTTATTCCAGGTAAAGAAGACCTTGTTGCTCAACCCCATAAGGCACTATATGGTCTCAAACAAGCTTCGCGAGCCTGGTATACAAAATTTGATCTTTTTCTCACCTCTAAAGGATTCATCTCTTGCTCGTCAGACCCCAACTTATACATAAAACGCCAAGGTAGCAGTTTTGTGATTCTTGCTCTTTATGTGGATGATACCATCCTTGTTTCCAATGATTTGGGATTTCTTCAGCAAGTGAAAAAGTTATTGTCTTCTGCATTTGATATGGTGGATCTTGGAGAGATTCACTCGTGTCTTGGGATTCAAATCCAACGGAACCGTACAAAAGATGCAGACTGGGCAAGCTCACATTTATCTATGCAATCTACTAGTGGAAATTGCTTCTTTATAAATGGTTGTATTGTTCTTGGACTAGCAAGAAACAACGTTGTGTTGCAGTTTCTACAACTGAGTCAGAATATGTTGCGGCATTACTTGCAGCTCGTGAGTTGATTTGGCTTCGACAAATGCTTGTTGATATTGGTCACTCTCCTCTTTCTAGCACACCCTTGCGGTGTGACAACCAAAGTGCTATTAGTCTTGCAAAAGACTATGTTCAACATAATAAGTCAAAGCACATTGCTGTCCATTATCATTATGTCAGGTATGAAGTACGCAAAGGAACCATTATGGTTGAACACTGTCCAAGTGACCAGATGATTGCAGACATTTTGACCAAAGGCCTCAACGAGTCACGTTTCATCCTCTTGCGCTCGGAGCTTGGAGTTGCTTCGACCTCACTCTTTCTAGATTAGCTTCTTTGCTATTGTAATAGCTTTGTACATATGACATTGTAATCTTTTAGGTACCATGCACTATGCACACGCCACATTTGCACATTGTGATCTCTAAGTCACTTGAAATTTGTACATAGATGCACAATTCACTTTCACATCATCATCGCTAGTTCATATTTTCACATTGTATAGGGGCTTGGGTTTTTCCCTTGAACTCCCCAAGGGTTTTTTCATCCAAAGCTAGAGACCTTTGTTTGAGTGGGGGTGTTGGAGCTATATATGGCTCACTCTACTCAACTTGGTCTCACCTATATATTTGTATCTTGTCCTCAATATGAATCAGTCTTTGGGAGCGTATATGGTGTGTCTCTTGTCTCGTCTCTCTCTCTCTCTCTCTCTCTCTTTCTCTCTACATCTCAACAAAAACAAACCTCACTTTTACTTAAAACTTCTCCCCGAACCATATGTATACCCAAAAATCAATTTTCTCTCTCAAAATCTCACTGCTAGACCTGCAAAATATCAAACTTTCCACGTTTTCTTTTCCCCTCCAAAATCACTCCCTTCTCTCTCACTCCTCTCTCTCCTACTTTTCAGTACACACTGTTCCTCCTTCCCTCTCCCACTCCTCTCCCTCTCTCTTCTCTCTCCTACTTTTTAGCACACACTCTTCCTCCTTCCCTCTCCTTGTTGCAAGGCCACTCTATAGCTTTGTTGCAGCTCTCCCTCCCCATAGCTCTCCATTGCATAGCTCTCCTACAGCTCTCCATCCCAAATCTCTCCGCTCCATAGCTCTCCTCTCCACTCCATAGATCTCATGCAGCTCTGCATCCCATATTTATTCATTCCATAGCTCACCTTTCCCCTCCGTGGCTCTGTTGTAGCTCTGCACTCTTGCTCGAGGCCATCTTTATTCCCCTTTCCATGGAGCTAGGTGACATGACAACCCTTCCATCCATAGCATGATCGTCAAGTTTGAAGATGGTTTCTCTACATGTCTGGCCGCCAAACGACTTTGCACCCTCAAAGCGTCACTACTTGCAAAATGCACAACAAAGTCGTGGTGTAGGTCACACCAATGCGGACTTTTGGGTGCATGGTTTCCTCTATCCTAATGATCCATCCATCAATGTGTATCCAACATTTAATAGCCTTGATTCATTCTTACAATATGTAGATAGAGGGGCTCACAGTCTTCTTGGATACTGCAAACGATTGTCATCAATTGGAGCTGATAGCACACAATGGACTTTGCAGCCCATAATATATAGCCTATAATCTCTACCTTGGTCCCTCTCTACCTCCTTCATTCTATGCTATACAAACCCATCTCTCCATGATATGGATACAAATGAAAATACAAATCTCCCATCCACAACACGGTCGTCGCGGTCAAAAATGAAACGCCTACATAACTGGTTGTCAAAAGAGCTTGCACCCTCCAAGCATTTTGACTTACATACAACACAACAATGCCGTAGTGCAGGTCACATAGATGTGGACCTTTGGGTGGATGGTTGCCTCCACCCCAATGACCCTTTGGTTAATGTGTATCAGAGCTCATGGTGTGCAATGGTGGATGCATCAACACCAAGTTATCATTCATAACAATTCTAGTCTCAACAGAGGATTATTCGTGTGGAAGAGAAGGATGGTAAGATTGCAAAGCTTGAGGGTACCATATTGAGTTTGAAAGAGACACCTTTAGGTGCAAGGGAGAATAAGAGTAGCTTCTCATCCATAGAGACCCTTGCTCCCAAAGATGGTGCTCAGAAGAGAAGAGTTATAGATACAAGGTGCATTTTTTAATACCCTATCATATTTCCTACATGTATATAGTCGCTTCTGTGGTGATTGTTTTGTTTTTTATTCTTATTGTAGGAATTTCATCCAAGAGACATGTGGTAGCCAAAGCCAAGAGGATCCCATTCATTTGCTTACTAGTTTCCTTTGCACACACCAAAAGGAAAACATATCAGTGATGTTGTAACCAAGGAGGTGATGCGTAGGTTTTCTAATGTCGTGAGTGATGTTGATTTGTAGAAGGACTGTGATGAATTTGTCATTAGTACAAAGGGTTACATTGCATTACATGGCCTCTTCAAGAATTCTTTGAGGGGATGAGGAGTTACTGAGAATGTATTCCCAGTGCCACGCAAGGTGAAACTTTCTAGAGGGGATTCTAATGAAGATGGTTTCTCACATCTAGGTCACTATTTGCACATCGAGGAGAAAATGCCCTCATCTATCTTTGTACAATCTCCAGAAAGTGCTAATAAAGCTACCAATCCAAGAAATTGTGTTGATAATATTGACAAGGGGTTTCCTTACTCTATGTCAAATAATATTTTGTCCATCGGAAGAGGCTTCAACAAGAAATGGTTGTCTTTTATGCACTACCTTCTAATGGTGAGGAAAGAATCATGTGAGGTTTCACTTTCATTGTCATTATATGACCTTCACGTATTGCCTTTCTTCTCTTGCAGTGTTTGGAACTAAGTTGGTGTTTGTTTTCAAGCTTGACGCATGCCAAATTGTGAAGTAATGAAGGCTAGAGAGGATGAGCATGATATTTTTTTTGTTAAGACCTCAAGAAGTGGAGTCTAGAAAAAAAAATTTTGTGCAACCCCACCCACCAAGCGCTGGCACAAAACAAAGTTTTATAGTAAGACGGGCAAGTGGTACTATATAGGAAACCTTGTAGAGTGTGCCATTTTAGCAGAGCCTTTGCTTATATTTAACATTGTTAAAAGTGTGTGGAACTTCTCATCCAAAGGGATCCTTTTGTGCGGACATGCGGGTGCAAAGCTACAACATTGAGTTACACATGCATCCCATTAGCCTTGAAGGACTCAAGAAGCCGCAGAGGCATACTTGGTGGGTTTATTTGAGGATACCAACTTGTGTGCCATCCATGCCAAGCATGTAACTATAATGAAAAAAGATTTGGCACTAGCCCATCGGATAAAAGCAAACTTGTAGCTAGTAATATGTACAACAACACCTTTTTGCAATGGATATGTAATGAATTCAAATTTGGAAATGAAATGATGCTTACTCATTTTGGAATGTCTTGCTTCTTATGTCAATTAAGCTCTTTGTATCTAATTTGTGTTCAATAATGTTTTATTAAGTCTTTACGTTGTTGGGTGGTTCTTACACACCATGTCATTGAACACAGAGGGAGAGACACGAAGGGGGGAGTTGTGAATGAGTATTTTGATGGCTAGTACTACAAAAACTTCACAACAGGCTTCAAGTGCCATTTGTTGAAATGCACACTTTTTTTTTTTTTTGCCATGGTGGTGCAAAAGGCCCCTGTCCACAAGGCACTGAGTTTACGCTAGAAAGGAGCCCCATCTGGCCCAAACTCGCCGCCTTGTGGACAGGGGCCTTCTGCATCACTAGGGCCACAATAAATATTATGTGTAATCATTGATAGTTTTTTTTCTACTAGTACCTTCCCAATCTTGTGTACCTATGGAAGACTGTGAGACAACCAAAATGTATTTGATTGACACCTAGAAGGAACCATATATGCTTATTTTGGCCCAAGTACCGTTAAAAACCCCTATCCACAAGACATCAATTTTGGGCAAAGCAAGTGTAGTTGTTTTTTCAAAAATTGGTGCCTTCTGGATAGGGGTTTTTTGCAATTTTTGGGACAAATCCAGTACAACATTATCATTAAGAATACCATTTGAAATATAATGACACGTCCTGTGAAAATTATTGGCTTCTACACTTACCCCTCTGCCTGGCAAGTTGGGACCCCCAACATCCACAGTAGATAGAGACTGACCCACAAAGCACTTACACAATCATAGCTTTTAAAATTATCTAAGGAACACCATGTCTCTATACCAAATAAATATTCAAGACAGCTAACCCATTTAGAATAGAAAATTAAATTTCACTAAAGTCCATGTATTTACACCAAATTGTAAGTCAAGATAGGAAAATACACGTGGAGTTGATGTTATATTGATATATGAAGTTAAAAAATGGGTTCACTACAGGTTTTCTGTTAGGAGAAACTGTGCACTAATTTCCTTGCATCTTGCTTCAGCATTAGGTAGGATGGAAGTTTGGACTGATGTCTCTTTGGCTTGTGGTCTTCCACTCCTAAGGCTTGATTGATAGTTACACGGGCTAAGAACTTTCCACAAAAACCTATGCCAAAAGTGGCAATTGCAAGGGATTTTTTTACAAGAAAAACTACTTGTAGAGTCTCAGGTATAGTAGACAAGCACAAGAGCTTGTTGACAGCCTTCAAGACCCACAAAGAAAAATGTCCATCAAGGGAGAAGTCCTTGTGGATAATGTAGATGTCGCCCATGGGTCGTTTGTGGATGTAGTTTGCAAGTGCTGCTTATTGTCCAAAAACATTGCTCTCTCCCGCCTTGAGAGCTGCCCACACCTCTGTGTCCAAAAGATCCTGCAAAAGTTTGTGTGAGGAAAATACATTGGGATGGCCAATTACACAAGGAAGACAATTACCGCATGCTGCCTATTGTCATCGTCCATAGCTGGTGTGAGGTAAAGGTTGATGGACGGTGTACTCTCATCAATAATGTTTGGGGCATCAGAGTCAAGGTGACTCAACATGAAGAGGTTGTTGATTTTCCACAAGCTTGGCTTGGATTGCCAAGAACTCCTCCTCCATGAAGTTTGCTTGCACCGCAACTGCAATGTTTGAAGTGACCAAGGCAACTGTGTCAACGACTATGATCACTAATTTGCATAGTTTTAGAGACATAATTTGGCATTGTAATATGAATGTCAAATGTCACAAGATTACCTTCGGCTTTGTAGAGGTATCCGTTTCCCAGTCTCACCGCTCGTAGTGGAAGCGTATATACAAAGTTGTGCAAACTTTCAAGTACGTATCCAAAGCCCCTAACTTCTGCAATCACTAACTTGCACAGTGTCGAAGACATCATTTGGTATTGTAATATGAATGTCAAATGTCACAAGATTCCCTTCAAGGCATTGTAGAGGTATACATTTTCGTATCTTACACATCCACCGCTTTAGCTGAAAGCATATATACAAAGTTGTGCAAACTTTTAAGTATTGTATCCCAATACCTGAAGCCCCTAGCTTGCATAAATATTTATATTCCTGATGCATACCCTCTAAAAATCTCTTTTTCTCTCCTAGCAGGGGTTGTAATGCTTCAAAAGACATATTATTGCATATAAATATAGTGGGTGTGCCATTAAATGGCAGGGCCTTAAATAAATGCACAAAAACATGCATGTGACAACATCGACTTAGACCTACAAACCTAGAAGCCTTCTCAACTTCAACAAGGAAAGAATGTCAAAAACCATCTTCTCCTTTATGGAGAAGATGGATGACAAACATCAAGCTGCAGCCACTCCATGCTATGAAGCGATTGCATGTCAATTCCGTTGATCTCACCATAACAATGCTCTGAGGTGGGCAGTATTGTGTGTGTAGAAGCAGATTTTCCTTTGCAGTAGCATTGATGGTTGCACACTGTTGTCGTGCAGAAACACTGCTCGCAGACGCTAATACAATGAGAACCAAGCCAACAACAAGTTGTCAACCTAGGACGGAGTTGATCCACAGGCTCATGGAAACAAATAGTTGATTGTCACTCAACTATTCGACCTTCTCTAGACAATCACTACCAAAGGAAATCATTCTAAAGCACTCTAATCATACTGAACTGCAATCTTTCCTATAACACTTCCGTTCACCGAAACATGGTCAAACATTGTCGATTCGTCACGAAACTCAAGGATCCTACTCTACACACCTAGAGGACACTTCCCTGAAGTTTCTAACCTAATCCACAACCCGTAAACATATGGTGCAGAAATCGTGTATAAAGACAGGCCGAAATTTACAGGTCGTCGAATCTGGAAATGTTTAGTCCTAAAGTGTATTTCTACTCGCCGTGAACGCAATGACATAAAGAAATCACAAAACGGACACACGGATAGAGAGAAAACTCACTCGGAAGCTCACGGAAGAGCTCTTCGTGAAGAGACTGAAATCGCTCAAGCTTGGCGTTGTGAGCGGGATGGAAACACACAGAATGCCTCTATAACGACCCGACACACACTCTTGGAATGATATACACACACACACTATGGGGCACCACTCGGCTTACACAACACACCTGGCCGAGACAGGGAACACACCTATGGAGTGAGAGGAGAGAGACTATCCGTTTGCCCACTGCACAGAGAGAGAGAGACACACACACACACACACTCAAAAATTCAGCTCAAATGAGGAGAATTTATGATATTTATATACAATTGAGCTTGGGCCAACAACAATGGGGCAAATAGCTCACACGATATGGGTAAAAGAAGCCAGATATAATCACAAACTGGAGCAGAAGCTTCGCTCATAGGAGAAACTTACATAGCCAAAATAGCAGAAAAAGAGTGAGGAATTTGGCAAAATGGATAGCGCCATCACGTACGGAACAGCCCAAAACCCTAGTCTTCAATGTCAAAGTGCTCAAATCCGACCTCGGATGAGCAATTTACGGCCAAAACAGGCTCCAAAAACCCCAAAAACACAGTTGCGGCTATTCCTCCTCTTCTCTCCACATTTTTTCTGGTCTTCTCTTTGTTTTTTCATTTTCCACACTTAGCTTTATTACTTGGGCACCCTTGGCATTTTAGATGACCTCAAACGGACCCTGAACAGGCCAAAAACTGACCTCGCAGTGCATAGTTGTCACCTTTTTGCATCATCCGCACACCTGGCACTCATCTTTTTCCAATAATGTATCCCGCCACCACGTGAAGTGGCCCCAAAATATGTTCCTCATGATGATTTTTTTACATAATTATCACAAGAAAACACCCACGTTGTGTCCGTACTTATCCACGTGCAAGTCTTGACCCCGTTCGGCCTCCTGACGCCACTAGATGCCATCTGACGCACCTGCTTACCTCATGTCGTTGGCCCGCGGATAGCTTCCTCGAGAAGTTTTATGCGCTACTAGCTCCTCATTATTGTAAAAAAACACACTGGTACTAGTAATAGTGAAAATCGATGCACTATGTACACGTTGTCCTACCTGTACACATGTGGGCCCCACGTAACCACCAAGCTCTGGAAAATGGGCAATCCTTTATTCGATGCACCATGCATGGGTATGTACATATGTGCAATCCCTTGCTCCAAAATGTTGAGAGAAGGAGAGAACACAGAAGTAGAACCCCAAAGTGTGTAGAATACACACATGAGATGATGTATATATAGAGGGGACCTGGGTGCCATATATAGAGAAGCCATATATTGAGTAGCTTCACATATAAGCTCAACACCCCCGCTCAAATAAGGGTCCCTAGCTGTGGATGAAAAAACCCTTGGGGGATCAAGGGAAAAACCCACAGCTCTATATACACCCACCGTTATATTATAAAAATCATTAAATATACAAATGTTTACGAGGAGCTACATCACTCCTTTTACAATGAATGTTTTATGAGGAGTTACATTACTCCTATCCTATCAAATACAATAATGAATACAAAGGTTCAATAAAGAGGTATAAAAGCTATCGATTAGCTTGTAATCAAAAGTGTCTCCGTGAATCTGCTGTGTAGCTTGTCATCAATATCGCATCACCAAACATGTCTTCATGTTGTCATCAATACGGCATCACCAAACATATCTTCATAAATCTTTTATTGTCACCAAGTTTGTCTTCATAAAATCAATTCTTTGATCAATCCTACATAGATCATAGACTCCAAGAAAAAAAAAACATGTCATGAAAATTATTAGCATCGTTAATGAAATAATTACGTTCACAATGTCATAAGAGATGGTTCGCGACGCCACTCTTTTGACGACATATATACGCACGACAACATATGGTACATAAAGTATAAACGTAAAAGTACAAAATGTGTGATTACATGATACAAATGATATGTGTATATACTACATAAAACAACATTTATCAATGTAGTGATCAATGAATACCATCAAAGTATTAACAAAATATCATCATTATATCAATAAAAATGAATAAATGACCATGGTATCAACGAAAAGCATCATGATATCACCGAGAATAATCATTGTATCAACGAAACAACATCATGGCATCACCGAGAATAACCATGTATCAACGAAACATCATCATGGCATCACCGAGAATAACCATGGTATCAACGAAACAACATCATGGTATCACCGAGAATAACCATGGTATCAACAAAACATCATCATGGTATCAACAAAAATCACCATGGAATCAACGAAACAACATCATGGCATCACCGAGAATAACCATGGTATCAACGAAACATCATCATGGCATCACCGAGAATAACCATGGTATCAATGACATATCATCATGGTATCAACGAAAATCACCATGACCAAAGTATTAACAAAACATCATCATGGTACCATCAAAATCACTATGGTATCAATGAGAATTATCAATAAAACGACGTAAACTATATCTCTAAAAGAATAATTATACGAGAATCAATGAACGAGTATATCATATAACAAAAGATCATGTACCAACAGTAGCTCGATAGAATTTGGACGATCATCAACGGCTCGACTGAATCGGAACGATGTGTAACTGGCTTCTGCAGCAAAGTTACGTCAGTAACAAATATATAATTGATGAAGAAAAATATAATTGAGAAGTTTTCAATTATGAGAAAAATCAAAAGCAAAAAGTAAAATTTTGATTTTCAAACATATTCGCAGTCCGAAACGATAACCCAAAATCGGTGCAGAATTTAGAGAAACTTTCTTCTGCAAAGTTATAGACCACATCGATTCCGGTCTCCCATAGCGGATAGTTTCTTCTGCAAAGTTGTAGAACACATCGATTCCGGTCTCTCACGCGGGTAGTTTCTGCAAAATCGTTTTCAATAAGCAGAAAAATAAAAAACAAAAAAACGGAAATTGCTTTTTATGTATGTACGCAGTCCGCGAACGATAACTCAAAATCGGTGCAGAATTTGAAAACACTTCCTTCTGCAAAGTTGTAGACCACATCGATTCCGGTCTACATGGCAGGTAGTTTTTGCAAAATCGTTTTCAATTAGCAAGATCTGATACCATGTTGAGAGAAGGAGAGAACACAGAAGTAGAACCCCAAAGTGTGTAGAATACACACATGAGATGATGTATATATAGAGGGGACCTGGGTGCCATATATAGAGAAGCCATATATTGAGTAGATTCACATATAAGCTCAACACAAAAAACTCGTGACATAATTTGCCCATCCCCTAGCCTGCTAGATCATTCATGATCAGCAGCAGCAAAACGAGAGGCTCATTCCACCTGGATCCCACACAAAAACACTTGGCATTCCTTGCATCAAAAGCTTAATCAAGGTTCCACCCGGTTCCCAAGGAAAACCTATAGAGATGCCATATATCAACTTTGCATCCAGAAAACCATCAATTACTTTGGCATAGACCTGCATGTGCAAACATATCTCCTTCTCCATAGCTGAGAGGTCTCCACTGATCATTTGTGTCATCAATCTTGCTTCTTTGAAAATTCGATCTTGGTTTGCATCAGCCCTTCAATCACTTCATAAGGTCCTTCACTTCCATCTTCAACCTCATTTGCAAATGCAACTAAACCAGACTCGTGGATTTCTTTGTCCATCAAAAGAAATGCAACATCAGCATCCTCATCACTGCTGGTAGTACTATCCCTATCCTCGTCAGACACTATGGAATAGTCTTCATCACTAGACTCATCTGCACCTTTATAGAGATCCTCCAATCGTTTCCTTGTGCCCATACTATATAGCTTCTTGGCACCTGTCTTTCCATAGAGGCTAATCGTACCATGTCTCCAATCTTGAACAGCTCCCAGTGCACGTAACCATGGTCGGCCCAATATAATAGGATATGCTCCCAACCCCGCTCGCATCACATGAAAATCAACCACTGCCTTTGCATCATATGCCTCCACTTCTAAGCTCTTTACAAAACCCAAACATTTTACTTTTTGATGGTTTGCCAATCTGATCCGGAAGCCTGACACCCCACTCACTGTAAGAACCATCTTCTGAACGCATGAGTGTGTTATGACACATATTTGGGCTCCACCATCCACATAACCTTGTCCCAGATTTTTCCTTTTATGACACACATCTACTATTGGACAAATGTCTGGTAGCTCATCCATTGCCAACACCTTTACTAAACCTCTCTCTGGCTCTTTCTCCATTGGGTTAACCATCGTCTTCCACTATTGCTTTAGCTTAGGCACCATCTCTATAAGCTGCCCAAAAGTAACGTCTGCATTCCTGCTTTTCAAATCCTCCTTCAAGTCATAGCTCAATTACCCATCGCCTAGTGGAAAATCTGAAACATGAAACTTGCAACAAGCCCTTCTTTTCCTCTTGGCCTTGACATCCTAGCCTTCATGGCTCTTTCCTTTCTTCTTACTAGGACATGGGGCACTTCTTCCTTCCTTTTCCTCCGTCGTCCTCTTCCCAATAGGTATCACTAATGTATCCTCTAGCTTTGATGCCTTCTCCAAGGTGACTACACTTAGCACTTTTGTCTTTCCCTTTTCCTCCTGGGTTAATCCACTGGTTCCTTCATCTCCCTTAATTTCAATGCCATAATCATTGGACCTAGTTAGCACTTCTCGTGGCAATGGATACATGTCTCCCCCCATCCTTGGTGGCTTATCACATTGTGGGCTGATGTGTCCCAACTCTCCACAATTATAACATGTGGGCGTCTGCCTCTAGAACCTACCATTTCTTTGTGCAGCACCATTCCTAGGTCTCTCTTCACCTCCTGGCTGATTTGCAAACCTCCGTCGACCTCGATTATTTCCCACTTGCCCTAGCATGTTTAGGCTAAGGTTCTTCATTAAATCTACCACTTGCCTCATGTCTTGCCTTAGCCCATCCTCTTGCACTATTGTAGTGACCACTGCTGGCAAAACCTGAGGAGTAACAGGAACCACTGGTTCATGATGAACCCCTGGCATGCGACCTTGCGAAGAATCCATAGGCTGAAATCCAGACCTCATGGGCAAAGACTCCACCCCTAACTGGCTCATTTTTCTCAGCTTCCACTCTTTGTTCCTTGCTACCTCTAGTGCGTCTTCATATGTCCTAGGCTTCTTTAGCTCCACTCTCCAACGTATATTCTCCAAAAGACCAGCCAAGAACCTGTCCTTCTTCATCATGTTAGGCGGGGGTACTTGTGGTGCTAAGGCCTTTGCACATCCTCTCCCATGCCAATGAGAACTTATGTATGTACGCATCTACTGGCTCACCTTCCTTCTGTACCAAACCTTGTACTTCTTGCCACACTTTGTCAGGATCTTCTATCCTCACAAACTCCACTTCCAACCCATGCCGTAGATTGTCCCAACTCAACCTTACGGGTGGATTAGCCCCACGCAACTCTTCTTCAAATGCTTTGGACCAAACTCGTGCATCACTCTTCAAACAAATCTGGAGAAGACGTAACATCTGCGTCGAGTCATGAATCTGGTTGCTAATACAGGCAACCTCCATCTTTTCCAAAAGGTCTTTCACATCTTCATCACTTCTTCCATGAAACTCTGGATAAGAGAAAGCCATGGCTACCCAAGTTACGATGCTTTGAGAACCCCTTCGAACACACGTGCAAGAACCCAAAACTTTTGACTGACTCAATTCCCAGAAACTTCAATGGAGCTCAACTTTAGATAAGGACAAACACATGTACATCAAATGAGTTTTCATAGTTAATCATTGGAATTACAACAGGCAAAGGACATTCCAGGATCTCTCTTAATCTTCTTGGCCCAAACATAAAGACTATGCGCTGCTGGAAAAAAATCTTCCTGGACACATGAACATTTATCTGGATTCTTTGAGTTAAATGAAAAGGAGTGAATTGAGGGCCATTTTGATCATCCGTTAAAGTCAACCATGCAGCTCCCAAGAAAGCACACCTGTCTTATCCTCTGGTTTTGCTAAAATTTCAGCAACATAACAGCATAAATGGCTCAAAAGACCAAAAAACCAGCCATCATAACTTGGAAAAATTTTGGCAGAGTTTCCCCAGAAGTAGAGCAGTGTGAACCCAAAATATAGACTGTCTATGTATGCATAAACTGCCAACAATAGAACCCGAGCATCAAGTAGGAATCACTAGTACATAGCCTATGGCGAGGTCACGAAAAGGGTGCTCCAGCTACCTCTATCACCGAAAGGATCTCCGCATTTGAGAATCCCCCAGCTCAATAAAACCTCACACTATCGACCCTCACACGAAGGCTAATGCAAATCGCGTATAGTCAAGTCTCAGAAATGACTATCTTCCAGACCAAGTCTCAGAAATGGTTGGGACTGCTAAATAAAACCAAGTATGGATCCACAAAGACGTACAATGGTAGTTTCCACAAGTAGCATACAATACCAACAGACAATGCGCTCAAACAGGCGCCAAATGATGCATATCCACGGCAACTGCAAGTGACCTCACTGCTAGTATATCACTGTAGTCCAGCTACCTGTACCTGTGTGAATCACCTGTACTTGTACCTATCCCTGTAACCTGTAACCTGTACCCTGTAGTCTGCAACCTATAATCCCGAATCTTGAAGCTTGAAGCTCGAAGCAAAAGGTACTCGAAGAAGATCCTCCGTGGGGGGGCCAAAAGAATGTGAGCGGGATGGAAACACACAGAACGCCTCTATAACAACCCGAAACACACTCTTGGAATGATATACACATACACTATGGGGCACCACTCGGCTTACACAACACACGTGGCTGAGACAGGGAACACACCTATGGAGTGAGAGGAGAGAGACTATCCGTTTGCCCACTTCACAGAGAGAGAGAGAGACACACACACACATACTTAAAAAATCATCTCAAAAGATGATAATTTCTGATTTTTATATACAATTGAGCTTGGGCCAACACCAATGGGGCAAATAGCTCACACAATATGGGTAAAATAAGCCAGATACAATCACAAACTGGAGCAAAAGCTTCGCTCATAGGAGAAACTTACACAGCCAAAAAAACAAAAAAAGAGTGATGAATTTGTCAACATGGACAGCCCCATCATGTCCGGAACAGCCCAAAACCCTAGTCTACAATGTCAAAGTGCTCAAATCCGACCTTAGATGAGCAGTTTACGGCCAAAACAGGCTCCAAAAACCCCAAAAACACAATTGCGGTTGTTCCACCTCTTCTCTCCACATTTTTTCTGGTCTTCTCTCTGTTTTTTCAGTTCCCACACTTAGCTTTATTACTTGGGCACCCTTGGCCTTTTAGATGACCTCAAACAGACCCCGAACATGCCAAAAACTGACCTCGCAGTGCATAGTTGTCACCTTTTTGCATCATCTGCACACCTGGCACTCATCTTTTTCCAATAATGTATCCCACCACCACGTGAAGTGGCCCCAAAATATGGTCCTCATGATGATCTTTTTTCATATTTATCACAAGAAAACACCCACGTTGTGTCCGTACTTATCCACATGCAAGTCTTGACCCCGTTCGGCCTCCTGGCGCCACTAGATGCCATCTGACGCACCTGCTTACCTCATGTTGTCGGCCCGCGGATAGCTTCCTCGAGAAGTTTTACGCGCTACCAACTCCTCATTATTGTAGAAAAACACACTGGTACTAGTAATAATGAAAATCAATGCACTATGTACACGCTGTCCTACCTGTACACATGTGGGCTCCACGTAACCACCAGGCTTCGATGCACCATGCATGGGTATGTACATATGCGCAATCCCTTGCTCCAAAAAACTCCTGACAGCGTCGAAGCATTGCTCTCACCGATGCTAACACGATGGCGTAGTCACTTCCACAATGTAGTAGTCATAGCATGCAAGGGGAAGGGAAGAAGACCTCTCTCACTCTCACACACAGTACGCAGTCACCGTACGTTCAGATAAACCCCCAAAAATGATTTAAAAAAGACCCCTTAGGTTTACAAAAGATTGGCTTTTATACTCTAGCCTTGGAGGTGTCATCTCATCAAAATGAATTCTACTTCCTATCAGGGGTGTTGTTGAGTAGCAAATACAATGACATATGTTCCAAAAATTATCTAGAGCTTGAAGAATTAATTACATTTAAGCTCATCCCCGGGTAGGTCAGGTAAGAAAAATGTAACCTATCACGTGAGTTCAACAGAAGGGTATTTAAAGTTCTTGAAAGTTACAGAAATATATATACATAAGGGATACTATTTTTCAAATTTGAAAAAAACTTACAGATTTTAAAAGAAAAGGATACATTTTATTCCTTAAAAAATTCAGACATAAGGGGTCTTACAAACATGTCTTGAACGCACGTGATATGGTAGTTTTACACATAGTGAACCCCCTGAGAGCTCATCGTATGAATAGTACAAAAAAAATGGGATTTCGGATGCGGTTGATTTGCAGGTCAACACTCCCCCCTTCCTCATTCAGGTAGTCCCTACCATGATCTTTGTTTGCTTGACTTGCCGCCTGGGCCATCTTCTTATGCCCGCTGCTAATGGAAGCCTGGTGGCTTTATCAATTTGAGAGAGGATTCATATCTTACATTCCCCAGAGTGATAGTAGGGCCAAAGATCTTGCTGTCGTAAGTGAAAAATCCTGTATAAAACGCCTCTTTGAATGCCTGCATATGATAGTGAGGCGGCTCGGGGCGGGCGACAAGAAGAGCAACCTCTAGACACCCTTCAAGGCTCCCGTGCTGCTCAATGGGGCTCGGGCACAACACAACACAAACCAAAACAACAAACCCCCAGCCAAATCCCAACTACACAAGGGGCACCACCTAGTTTAAGAGCGAACTAGGACGCAAAAGAGGAGAATCGTTAGAGCAACCCACAAACAAGTAAGGAATTTACACTAACCCTAACACCAATGGAACACTTTCACACACTAAAACACGAGAGAGAGAGAGAGAGAGAGAGAGAGAGAGAGAGAGAGAGATGATAGAGAGATGGTGCTCGGGCTGCTTTGAAGTGTATCGTTAATGATCAAGCAAACATAAATATATATTTAAGAAAGAGAGAGAAAGGGGGAGGGGGTGCTTGTTGCATTAATACCTTCTTACAAATCTGTCATGACAAATCAAGGTGAGATTAGTATTTCTTCAACATAGCTTGCGTAAATTTCACCACAACACATCACAAGAAAAGCCACCCCAATCACTGTCTTAAGGCCAGGGGAGTCCTCTCCACCCTGTCGCCCTCTTACAGTATGTGGGATTTATGGCTAGATTGATGACAACACCAGAGACAAGCTATCAAGAACTTAACAAAAAACACCAAGACACTTACGCATCATTGTTGTCCATTACTTCACGTTGGAAGGGAGACAAAGTATCCAAGCTTAGTCCAAATCCACCCTCCTTGATTTAGCAATTGTTGGGCTTACACTAGTAGGAGAAATGATAGATTTCCTACTCTCAATTGAATGATCACTCTCTCTCTTACAATGGCATAGAGTTCCCTTGCTAATCCCCTATTACAACACATGCACATGCATAAGACAATGAGCTTCCACTCAAGAGCTCCTTCTAGAGAGGTTGAGCTTGGCTTCTCAAGCCATAGCATAGTGCTCTTGCTTAAGGCTCCCCCCTTTTGTGCTATCTACACCCTCCTTTTATAGCAATTTTGAAGGCTAGGGTTACTCCTCTAACCATGGTTGGGTTAGATTTTCAGCAATTTATCTAATTTCTTTTGCTTGGAATTATCAAGAAGTTGGTGGGGAAAGAGAGAGGAGAGAAATGGAGGTGACAGGACTTTTCATAATGGGTTAGTGTTAGTATAGTTAGTATTAATTTACAAATGGAATTGGATATTTACAACGGGAGTATCCATGTAGGATACAAATAAGGAAGAAAAACTCTTAAGAGGTAAGAAAAGGTGGATTTCTTACAAGGTTGATGCTCCAAGTGTCTTGAGTAGGGCCAATTTTGACGCTTGTTGACGGTCCACTAGCTTTGACGGTACATTTTTTCTCCACTCTTGACCTTCCTTGAGAGACAAGGTAATTAGAGCTGAGTAATCAACCACCATGATGCTGTCTTTTAAGAGAAGAGGCTGAATTTTGTGGTTTTTTTGAAAGATATGGGTAATTTGGAGAAGGAAAAATGAGACTAGGTGGTCAATTTTGGTATGGAATTGTGTGTGGGAGGTATGAGTTCACCATGGTTTCTCTTATTCTTCAAGGTTGAGGAGAAGGTGAGTAGGGTGCAGAGAGGTGGGGATGATGAGTGGAGAAGTGTGTGTGAAAGAGGAAAATGATAAAGTGGAAGAGAGAGTGTGGCTGCATAACATGGGAAAACTGGGGTCCACTAATAAAATCATAGCTCACAGCTCGTAGCTCAAAAAAATATGACAACATTTGAGGCAAAAGTTCAGCCCACGAGCTACAACGTTTGTTTGTACCACCTTTCCAAATTTGGAGAGCAAGTGAACTTTAAAAATTCAGCAAAGCCGACCGTTGTTTTCCACTACACAAGGTCCTTGTGGGGTCCTTCTTTGGATGATTCTTTTGAATACCTCCAAGAGTGAGCCCTCCATAGTGCATGTATGCATGCCACCTACCCTTGACCTTATTTGGTAGGTCTATAATTGAAGATATTGTTGAGATTGTGATATAAGTGAATAGTACAACTAAGAAAATCAAATATTGAGGGGTCTAAAAAATATGTACATGTCAAATATAAATAATATAAGTGGAAAAAATATAAAGGGGTCAAAAGAAATCTCTCTCATTATGAGGCTACCATAAAAAGATAAATATTTTTGGTGTTCTAATTTTTAAAAAAAAAACAAAATAGATGTAGGAAGGGAAAAATCACAATAGTGAAAAAATATACACATAAATAAAACTAGTTTTTTTGGATTTTTTTTGGGGTGGAGTTACACCAAATATATGAAAATATTTCTATATGGAATAAAGAGTATGAAAAATGGTAAGAAAAATTGTGGTAATGGTGAGGCAATGTACAGAGCATAAATAACACACACCTAGGTAGAAAAATATTTAAATAAATATCAAAATAATTATGAAAAAATCTTTTATTTAGGCCCTATATACAAAGAAATATTTACATACGCATGGGCCATAATATACTTATTTTTTCTTTTATTTTTTTATTTTTTTGGCTCAACTAGCCCAATGACTAGCTAATTGAGGGTTTTTTAAGAAGATATGGGAAAGTCCCGTGACTCACGCACGCCTATGTACAGTGAAATGGTAGGGATAGCCACAGTGTTTGGGTGATTTTGGTAGGGTGAGGTAACTCACTGTGGCAATTACAAAGAGCCGAAAAACGGCTATCATTAGCTCTCCCCTTGGATGATGGTATATTCATGTACCATCATAAAGAATCTTTTCCAAAGAGAGTGCTTCAGAGTCCTTGACAAGATCTTCATTGTTTGGCCCCTTGGAATTTTGGTTTGTGTTACACTCATGCTTCATGGAACAATACTTACATGGGATCGTTGCCTTTTGCTCTGGTAGATCCTTTGGTAGAAGGCGACTCAAATAGGGCTTCAAGCGATACCCGTTTACTTTCCTGGAGTGCTCTTTACCATTCAAGTCCATGAGCTGATAGTAACTTGAATTGAAAGCCTTCTTGACTATGTATGGCCCTTGCCATCTTGTTTCAAATTTGGCATCAAAACGATTATCGAGTCGATTGTCATACCTTAGCACAAGATCTCCTTCATTGATGCCTTTGTCCTTCAGTTTCTTGTCAAGCTTCTCCTTTGTCTGTGTGGCTTTCCTCTTATAGCACTCGTATGCTGCTTCTCTTTTCCACTCAAGCTCAGCTAAGGTAAGAAGTCGATCCATCCATGCTTCTTGATCATCTTGTGCTGATTTGCCATGAAGTCGCATTGTTGGAATGTTTAGCTCAATTGGCTGTAAAGCCTCTTGACCATAGACCAAGTGAAATGGTGTGAACTCCGTGGCTTCCCTATATGTGGTTCGATACGCCCACAAGGCACCATCCAAGAAGTCATCCCACAACTTTGTCTTGTTTTTCACCATCTTTCTAATGATGCCTGCAATGACACCATTAGCTTTTTCTACCAAACCATTTGATTGGGGATAGTAGTGTACTGTGACGATGTAGAATGTGAAGTTCTTCACAGACTTTTGTGAGCAATCCCTTTCTAAACCCTGGACCATTATCAGAAACAATCTCCAAAGGTGTGCCAAATCTACAACAAATGTGAGTGTAGACGAATTTGCTCACTGTCTTCTCATTTACCTTTGCCACACTTTGTGCTTCCACCCACCTAGTCATATAGTCTACAGCCACTAGAATGTAGAGTTTACCATTTTTTGTCCTAGGCATAGGACCCATAGCATCAATGCCCCATTTTTCAAACGGTCCATTTGCAAGCACGATTTGCCTTGGACCATAAACCAATCTTCTATTCCCATTTACCTGACAATTGTGACAACTTTTACACCAATGTTGGACATCCACATGCAGACTTGGCCAAACGTACCCCGCAAGCAAAATCTTCTTCACAGTTAATTCTTGGGCAAAATGACCACCACATGCTTCTTCATGCAAACCTTTTAGAATGGCTGGAATTTCCTCAATAGTTGGTACTCTTCTGCATACTTGATCCCTCCCTCTTTGATAGAGGGAGCCTTCTAGGAAGAGATATGCGCTTGCCTTCTTCATGAGTCTCCTCTTTTGAGCCTTCGTGAATTCTTGTGGAAACTCGCCCTCCAAAATGTAGCTAATAATGGGAGTCAATGACTCCAATCCCTGGTATCTCGGTTGCTTGACAGTTGGCATGATGACCTGCACTTCTTTCTCAACACATGTAACTACTTGCTGTGCAAGTAAATCGGCATCTTCATTCTGTTTCCTAGGAATATGATATAGTTGCACTTCTTCAAACTGATTAAACATCCTATGAATGGCATGAACTTTTGTCCTTAAGCTTTCATTATTGCATGCCCAAATGCATAAAATCTGTTTAACAATGAGAAGTGCATCTCCCTTTACCATGAGACGTTTTATCCCTTGGCCAATGCACATCTTCAAACCATGAAGTAGTGTGTTGTATTCTGCTTCATTGTTGCTAGTTGAACATGGTAGATTGACCTTCTCTTTCATGACCACCTCTCCACTTGGGTTGAGCAACACTAGCCCTCCCCCTGCTTTTCCTGTGGCTCGACGAAAAGCTCCATCAAAGAACAAGGTAAAAGCATTAGGAATACTTTTTGGTGGTGGTAATGGTAGGGTCTTTACTTCAGGCACCTTCATCTCCTTTTCATGCACCCTATAAGTGAGAATCCCTGCCAATTGTGCACGCACACTATCTTCTACCTTGAAAGAGTATTGAAACTCTTGCAACTCCATAATCCACTTTGAGATCCTAGTACTAAGATTCATTTGAGATGATACCCAAGGGAACAAATTCTCTGCAGTGAGAATTACAAAAGGTTTTGGTAGCAGGTAGGATCTAAACTTTCTCACCGCAAACATGAGAGAAAGCATCATGAGTTCTGCTTCTGTGTAGTCTCTCTCCAAAGCATTCATGACCCTACTAGCAAAGTAGATGGGTCTCATCCTTGTACTATGGGGATCTTGTTGTAGCAACACAGCACCAATCGTTTCCCTTCCAACACTAGAGCTAACAAAGAATGTGTATCCCAAAAAGGAGGCATGAGTGTTGGTAGCTCTGACAAAATGACTTTAATGTTACAAAAATACTCTTCAAGCTCATCAGACCATGCAAATTCTACTTGTTGTGTCAACTTTTGCGAAGGATGAAGCAACTCCGAAGCTGAGTGAATAAAGCGTGACATATACTTCACTTTTTGAATGAATGATATGACCTCTTTGAGATTCTTGGGTGAGGGGAGCTCAATAAGATCTTTTGCCTTTGAAGGATCCACCTCAATGCCTTTATAGGAAACCTTGTGACTAAGCAAGATCACTTCATCCTCAGCTATGTGACAGTTGTCGGGGTTGAGTTGACCTCCCATGTCATAGAGCTTCTTTAAACCTTCTTCTACCCTTTGTAGATGCAATGATTTTGAGCTATAAATGCAAAAATCATCAATAAAAACCCTAATGGACTTTCCAAAGAATGATTGAAACACCATGTTCATGAAGCGTTGGAAAGTTGCAGGAGCATTTGTCAGGCCAAATGGCATGACTCTAAAAGCATAACAACCCCAAGGAGTGATAAAGGTTGTTCTCAATTGATCCTCCAATGCAATACCTATTTGAAAGTAACCCGAGTAGCCATCACACACAGTGTACTTCTCATGACCAGCTACTTCATTTAGTATCTCATCTTGAAATGGGAGGGGAAAGTGATCTCTTTTTGTTGCCTCATTGAGTGGACGGTAATCCACACACACCCTCCAGTTTTCGTTTTTCTTAGGAGTGACAACAACGGGAGAGACCCACTCTGAATTCTCCACTGGATAAATGAAACCTGCTGCTAGAATCTTTCTTACCTCCTTGAGTAAAGCCTGCTCCTTGATGACTCCTAGCCTTCGTAGCTTCTGAGCCTTAGGTGTGGCCTCTGGCTTCAACTCAATTTTTTGTTGAACAGCATCTACTCCACGCACATCGGTGTAGTCTTTAGCAAAAAGCCTAGGAAATTTCCTTAGCACACATTTGAACTCCTCTCTTTCATCCTTTGTAAGTGTTGTAGATAGCATACCTTCTAGCATTCTTTCATCTTCCACTTTTTGGTTCTCTTGGGAACCTACCTCTTCCAAACCTCGAGAAGAGGTCTCCTGGTTGTTTGGCTTAAACCTTACCCCCATGACTTCAATGGAGGACTTCCCTGCAGTAATGCTGCCGCTACTTTCTTCTTCTAAAGTGTTTTCAGTCCAATCTTCTTCCGTCTCACTTCGAGATGATTCTTCATGGAGCTCCTCTTGGCGTTGCTCCTTCATGTCAAAGACAACCTTCTTGTGATTGTCATTCCTGCAAATTAGCTTTCCACTCTCCCAATCCTGCAAAGCTCGCATTTTCATTAGCCATGGTCTTCCTAGGATAAATGGGTAACCATTTCCCTTGGTAGACATGACATAGAAATCCACTGCCTTCTTAATGCCAAAGGCCTCCACAAAAACATTTTTACAAATGCCTACGCACCTAGCCTTGCTATTGTTTGCCATTTTCACTTTGATTTCAGGTGTCTCATGGATGTGCATGCCTAGTCTTTGCATGAGTCCCTTTGTCATGATGCAAATTTGTGCACCCCCATCCACTAGACCTTTCCTAACCAATCTTCCTTTGATGTAACAATCTAGCACATGTGTAATATCCTCGTTCATTTCAGCATGTGCAATTTTTACAACAAGAAAACTCTCTTTTACCTTTCTCCTAGTGCTAACTGCCTTTGTTAAATCCCTCCTAACTTGTGGGCATAATGCAAGAAAGTGAGGCCATGAGATATCAGGACCCTTACCTCGCATGTCTTCCAACAGGTTGTATGGAGCCATACCATGTCCAAGAGGGAAGTCTTGGAGATTGATACGACGTCGAGTCCTCTTAGCTTCCTTGGTCTCCTTTGCCTTCTTGCCTTGTCCATGGTCACTCTGTGATGGGACGGACACCTTCTTTCTCCTTACCTTTCCCTCGGCCACGCTTAATGCCATTTGCTTCCATGTCAACCTCTCTTGAATTTGTCACCTCTACCACATGCACGTTTGGGTCTAGCAAAGGTGGAACTGCTTCCACTCCTTGTGGAGGTGGTCTTGCTCCATTTGGCCTTTGTATAAGCCGTGGTTGCTGACTAGTTCCTTCACCTGCATTCATCACTGGGTAATTCAAGTTAGGTCTCCCTGGCTCCCCACGGGGCCAAGGACAATTATACATCCCATGTCCAGAGTCTCCGCAATTCCAACATTGCAAGACTCTCCTAGTTCGTGGCTCTCTCTCTTCTGACTTCTTTGCTTGTCCCTTTGGATCTACAGCTTGTGCAAGGTGAATTGACAGGCTGCTTAAAGATTCATTTAACTTCTCAATCACTTCAGCCGTTACCTCAGGAAGCTCCCTAGATGTTGATGCTTGTGACTTACCTTTGGGTCTAAGACCTTCTATTGGAACCTCTCCCCTTAAGCACTTGAGTTTCCTATACTTCTCAACAGCCCTAGTTTCCGCTGCATCAAAAGTAGCAGGTGCACCCGCCTCAACTTTTACCTTAAGGTCAGGAAAGAGTCCGGCTATGAACCTCTCCTTCTTTAAAAATTCTGCACCATCACCAGGGTTAGCAACATTTCGTATCCATAGAGCCCAAAGACGTAGAAACTCTTGCTTGTACAAGTAGTAGTCATCTAAGTCTTTTTGCTTATGAGAAACAATGTCTTGCCATAATTTTTGAGTGTTTTGGGGATCAAAGAAGTATTTCTTGAAACGATTCAAAACTTCTGTGTAATTCCCCTTAACTTCCTCAGCCAAAGAGTCAAACCAAGTGCTAGCATCTTTCCTAAGGACCACTTCAAACATTTCTACACGTTCTTGATCAGTTATTATCCTCTTGATACGGCAAGACATCTTGAAATTCGCTAAAAATAATTCTGCATCCTCTCCAGGCTCTCCAAAGAAAAGAGGATACCCAGACATTTGGCGTTGGCTTTCCATTGAATTGATTTCAAAGTGACACCCGTTTTTGTTTTTCTTTCTTAAAAAGATTTACACAATAATGTTTTCTAGCTTGCAATCTATTCTACAACAAAATAAAGATATTCACATCAAACGACCTATGATAATCAATAAGAGGTAGGATGACAGGGTTTGGTGATGCGAGAATTTCTCCTACTCTTTGGGCACCAAACATGAACACCATACGTTGTTGAAAATGGATTTTCCTACTAATTGCAATGTTTATTCTAATGTGTGGAGTGAAATGAAAGGGAAAACCCTCTATTCCTGGGCCATTATCCATGGCCTATGCATGTCCTAATGCTTAAAATAACAAAAAAATATAGACGTCCAAGCTAATATCGTACCTAATGAGAGGCAAAATAAAAGGACTTACCGAAGTGTTTATCTCGGCTAACCTAAGAGGACCTAAAATTCTACAAATTACTCGATAAAATAGCAACTTAGTACTAACAATTATGTGTACCTTTTGCCTTGCAATGGGAATGAAGGGATCATACAAATTCTCGTGATTCATGCAAGCTACTTGATTATGCTAAAGGTTGAGCCTTCACAAAACATACACAAGCCTGTCCTCAGTGGGGGCACCAATTTGAGGCGGTCCGGGGCGGGCAACAAGAAGAGAAACCTCTAGACACCCTTCAAGGCACCCTTGGCCTTTTAGATGACCTCAAACAGACCCCGAACATGCCAAAAACTGACCTCGCAGTGCATAGTTGTCACCTTTTTGCATCATCCGCACACCTGGCACTCATCTTTTTCCAATAATGTATCCCGCCACCACGTGAAGTGGCCCCAAAATATGGTCCTCATGATGATCTTTTTGCATATTTATCACAAGAAAACACCCACGTTGTGTCCGTACTTATCCACGTGCAAGTCTTGACCCCGTTCGGCCTCTTGACGCCACTAGATGCCATCTGACGCACCTGCTTACCTCATGTCGTCGGCCCGCGGATAGCTTCCTCGAGAAGTTTTACGCGCTACCAACTCCTCATTATTGTAGAAAAACACACTGGTACTAGTAATAATGAAAATCAATGCACTATGTACACGCTGTCCTACCTGTACACATGTGGGCTCCACGTAACCACCAGGCTTCGATGCACCATGCATGGGTATGTACATATGCGCAATCCCTTGCTCCAAAAAACTCCTGACAGCGTCGAAGCGTTGCTCTCGCCGATGCTAACACGATGGCGTAGTCACTTCCACAATGTAGTAGTCATAGCATGCAAGGGGAAGGGAAGAAGACCTCTCTCACTCTCACACACAGTACGCAGTCACCGTACGTTCAGATAAACCCCCAAAAATGATTTAAAAAAGACCCCTTAGGTTTACAAAAGATTGGCTTTTATACTCCAGCCTTGGAGGTGTCATCTCATCAAAATGAATTCTACTTCCTATCAGGGGTGTTGTTGAGTAGCAAATACAATGACATATGTTCCAAAAGATATCTGGAGCTTGAAGAATTAATTACATTTAAGCTCATCCCGGGGTAGGTCAGGTAAGAAAAATGTAACCTATCACGTGAGTTCAATAGAAGGGTATTTAAAGTTCTTGAAAGTTACAGAAATATATATACATAAGGGATACTATTTTTCAAATTTGAAAAAAACTTACAGATTTTAAAAGAAAAGGGTACATTTTATTCCTTAAAAAATTCAGACATAAGGGGTCTTACAAACATGTCTTGAACGCACGTGATATGGTAGTTTTACACATAGTGAACCCCCTGAGAGCTCATCGTGTGAATAGTACAAAAAAAATGGGATTTCGGATGCGGTTGATTTGCAGGTCAACACTCCCCCCTTCCTCATTCAGGTAGTCCCTGCCATGATCTTTGTTTGCTTGACTTGCCGCCTGGGCCATCTTCTTATGCCCGCTGCTAATGGAAGCCTGGCGGCTTTATCAATTTGAGAGAGGATTCATATCTTACATTCCCCAGAGTGATAGTAGGGCCAAAGATCTTGCTGTGGTAAGTGAAAAATCCTGTATAAAACGCCTCTTTGAATGCCTGCATATGATAGTGAGGCGGCTCGGGGCGGGCGACAAGAAGAGCAACCTCTAGACACCCTTCAAGGCTCCCGTGCTGCTCAATGGGGCTCGGGCACAACACAACACAAACCAAAACAACAAACCCCCAGCCAAATCCCAACTACACAAGGGGCACCACCTAGTTTAAGAGCGAGCTAGGACGCAAAAGAGGAGAATCGTTAGAGCAACCCACAAACAAGTAAGGAATTTACACTAACCCTAACACCAATGGAACACTTTCACACACTAAAACACGAGAGAGAGAGAGAGAGAGAGAGAGAGAGAGAGAGAGAGAGAGAGAGAGATGATAGAGAGATGGTGCTCGCGCTGCTTTGAAGTGTATCGTTAATGATCAAGCAAACATAAATATATATTTTAGAAAGAGAGAGAAAGGGGGAGGGGGTGCTTGTTGCATTAATACCTTCTTACAAATCTGTCATGACAAATCAAGGTGAGATTAGTATTTCTTCAACATAGCTTGCGTAAATTTCACCACAACACATCACAAGAAAAGCCACCCCAATCACTGTCTTAAGGCCAGGGGAGTCCTCTCCACCCTGTCGCCCTCTTACAGTATGTGGGATTTATGGCTAGATTGATGACAACACCAGAGACAAGCTATCAAGAACTTAACAAAAAACACCAAGACACTTACGCATCATTGTTGTCCATTACTTCACGTTGGAAGGGAGACAAAGTATCCAAGCTTAGTCCAAATCCACCCTCCTTGATTTAGCAATTGTTGGGCTTACACTAGTAGGAGAAATGATAGATTTCCTACTCTCAATTGAATGATCACTCTCTCTCTTACAATGGCATAGAGTTCCCTTGCTAATCCCCTATTACAACACATGCACATGCATAAGACAATGAGCTTCCACTCAAGAGCTTCTTCTAGAGAGGTTGAGCTTGGCTTCTCAAGCTATAGCATAGTGCTCTTGCTTAAGGCTCCACCCTTTTGTGCTAGCTACACCCTCCTTTTATAGCAATTTTGAAGGCTAGGGTTACTCCTCTAACCATGGTTGGGTTAGATTTTCAGCAATTTATCTAATTTCTTTTGCTTGGAATTATCAAGAAGTTGGTGGGGAAAGAGAGAGGAGAGAAATGGAGGTGATAGGACTTTTCATAATGGGTTAGTGTTAGTATAGTTAGTATTAATTTACAAATGGAATTGGATATTTACAATGGGAGTAGCCATGTAGGATACAAATAAGGAAGAAAAACTCTTAAGAGGTAAGAAAAGGTGGATTTTTTACAAGGTTGATGCTCCAAGTGTCTTGAGTAGGGCCAATTTTGACGTTTGTTGACGGTCCACTAGCTTTGATGGTACATTTTTTCTCCACTCTTGACCTTCCTTGAGAGACAAGGTAATTGAAGCTGAGTAATCAACCACCATGATGTTGTCTTTTAAGAGAAGAGGCTGAATTTTGTGGTTTTTTTGAAAGATATGGGTAATTTGGAGGAGGAAAAATGAGACTAGGTGGTCAATTTTGGAATGGAATTGTGTGTGGGAGGTATGAGTTCACCATGGTTTCTCTTATTCTTCAAGTTTGAGGAGAAGGTTAGTAGGGTGCAGCGAGGAGGGGTGAGAGAGGTGGGGATGATGAGTGGAGAAGTGTGTGTGAAAGAGAAAAATGATAAAGTGGAAGAGAGAGTGTGGCTGCATAACATGGGAAAACTGGGATCCACTAATAAAATCATAGCTCACAGCTCATAGCTCAAAAAAATATGAAAAAATATGAGGCAAAAGTTCAGCCCACGAGCTACAACTTTTGTTTGTACCACCTTTTCAAATTCGGAGAGCAAGTGAACTTTAAAAATTCAGCAAAACCGATCGTTGTTTTCCACTACACAAGGTCCTTGTGGGGTCCTTCTTTGGATGATTCTTTTGAATACCTCCGAGAGTGAGCCCTCCATAGTGCATGTATGCATGTCACCTACCCTTGACCTTATTTGGTAGGTCTATAATTGAAGATATTGTTGAGATTGTGATATAACTGAATAGTACAACTAAGAAAATCAAATATTGAGGGGTCTAAAAAATATGTACATGTCAAATATAAATAATATAAGTGGAAAAAATATAAAGGGGTCAAAAGAAATCTCTCTCATTATGAGGCTACCATAAAAAGATAAATATTTTTGGTGTTCTAATTTTTTAGAAAAAAACAAAATAGATGTAGGAAGGGAAAAATCACAATAGTGAAAAAATATACACATAAATAAAACTAGTTTTTTTGGATTTTTGTTGGGGTGGAGTTACACCAAATATATGAAAATATTTCTATATGGAATAAAGAGTATGAAAAATGGTAAGAAAAATTGTGGTAATGGTGAGGCAATGTACAGAGCATAAATAACACACACCTAGGTAGAAAAATATTTAAATAAATATCAAAATAATTATGAAAAAATCTTTTATTTAGGCCCTATATACAAAGAAATATTTACATACGCATGGGCCATAATATAATTATTTTTTATTTTATTTTTTTATTTTTTTGGCTCAACTAGCCCAATGACTAGCTAATTGAGGGTGTTTTAAGAAGATATGGGAAAGTCCCGTGACTCACGCACGCCTATGTACAGTGAAATGGTAGGGATAGCCACAGTGTTTGGGTGATTTTGGTAGGGTGAGGTAACTCACTGTGGCAATTACAAAGAGCCGAAAAACGGCTATCAATAGCTCGGTAAAAACATAACTCTCTGATAGAGTAGATGCAACACTTCAGGTGATGGCTGCTTTGAGAGGTCGTAGACCATCTTGGCGAATGTGTCGCCCGTTGATAGTAGACTTGAGTCAGTAGCTTTGGAGGACGTGAACACTTCAAGACAGGCCTGTAAGGTTTTGCATATTTTTCTTAGCATGATGCATGCTAGGTTAGGAGAGCCAGTGAATATCCTAATGGCACCCTTTAGGGTCTTCACCATATAGGCTGCAGTTATTCTCTCTCTTGCACTAGGTGGTGGCAATGATGGGTAATTTAGCCATGTTGCGTGTGTTCTCAATAATCTGAGATGATTGGCCTATGATCTGACACATGGCACTGGGCAGTAGGCACAATCATCCCTTATAGCCTTAGGTGCTTCCACCAAATTCTTCAAATATGCCGGATATTTGATGAGCTAGGCTTTTCTCCATTTGGGTTGAGAATCTATAATTCTTTTCACATCTGCATTGCTTTGTAGATCTCCTTCGTATATGGCTACTGTTCCTTTGGCTTGAATTCTCTTTTTGGTTGCTTCAACTTCGTATTTTAAAAGAGGATATGGAAGTGTTGGCTGCATCCACTCTTCTCTTAAGACTGATGTGGCGATCTCTTGAGCACCCAATGAGTGGATAATTCTTTTTTCCCATTCTATGGCGGCTTTGTGATCTTCCACTGTAGTTTGTTCTATCAGATGCTGCAATCGGGCTTCCTCTTCAGCTGTTAGAGCCTGTTGCTTTTCCTCTTTCTGCTGCATCTCTTCCTCAATAGGCTTAGGGTCTTCAGCCCCTTCTGGTATTTGCATGTGCTCTGTCTGAGCACTCACCTCTATCTCCCCCGTGCTCAGTCCTGCTTGGAGCTCTTGCAGCTCTCTTTGTACATCTAATTCCCTTTGAGTAGCTGTAGCTGCATTGTCGACCAGCAATTCTTGAAGCTCCGCGAGTTGTTGGCTTAACTGCTCGTTGTTGGCTTTTAGCTTCTCTTCCTCTCTTACAAAATCTTCAGCTAAAAGAGTCCTTTGTCGTTGCTCAGACTTAAGAGAATGCTGAAGTCCTTTGATGTTCTCTTCGAGGGCCTGCACTTCTCTACTGTTGTCTTCCGGTCGGCCTCTCGTTGCCCTTGGAGTTGCCCGTAGCCTTTGGATTGTTGTGTCTTGAAGTTCCAATCTGGCTTTCAGCTCCATGATCTCAAGTCTGGCGGCTTCGAACTCATCTTCCATCTTTTATTTTTCAAATGTGACACTTCGGACCTCATTGGAGGCCTTTGCCATCTGGAGTGTTAGTCCATCTCATTCCGCTTCAGCTTCTTTCAAAATTCTAGATACATCTTCAAGTTCATGCTCTGCATCATCTGCTCTTAGTTTTGCATCTTGAAGGTCTTTAAAGAGATGATCATATTCATCTTGCATGTTCGCTTCTCTTGCTCTGAGCATACTGTTTTCCTCAGCTAGTGTAAGAGACCGCGTCCTTATTCTGTCCAGAAGTTGGTGCGCGTCTCTTACATCTTTCTCATTATCTTGCAATATGTTCTGTCTAGTAGGCCGATCAATTGGCCCGGAAAATGGAACTTGGTACCCCATGCTCAGCATCACCCCTGATGGAGGAGGCCTATACGGGCGCTCCAAGGGTTTCCAAATGTAGTGTTGGGGAATCTGTTCCATTCCTGGCACTAGGTTGCTCTTGTTGCTCTTTAGATTCTTCTCGTGCTTTTCTATCCCCCAGTGCTCTTTCCGGAGCTTGTACTGGCAGCTTTTCTTTAGTCTTTTCCTTCCATGGTGGGTGTGGCACTCCATACACTCCCTTGGCCGCTTCTTCTTCTAAATAGCCTGCATTGAGTAGGTCTTGAAAAGTGCATCTGTCTTCTTCCTCCTTATCCTTTGGTGGTGTCAGCACCTCTCCCTTCTCTTTTGGTGAGCTCTTTGGAGGGGTGATTGAAGGTTGAGGGCTGGGTAAAGGAGAGAGTGGCCTTGGAGAGGGTGATTTCCCACTTTCCTTCTTTTCTTCTTGGGCATCTTTTGCTTCAGCAAATATTTCCTTCAATCTCTTCTTTATGTCCTCCACTTCATCTGAAGTGAAAGGCTCTAGAGATTGTTGCTCTATCACTCTTTCCAACTCTTCATATGCTTAATATAATGATCAAATTGATCTTCGAGTGGTCGGGATGAGCTACCCCCGACTCTTGCTGGATCTGGCACCTAGTATTCGTCAAAATCTCCCTTCAAGGCTCTTTCGGCTCTAAATTGGTCAATTAGCCATTCTATCCTTGCCGCTTTTTGGCTAGTGGTCTCCTTGGGCTTTGGCTCCTTGGTCATAATTGCTTTGCCTTTATTTCGCGGAGGTTGTTCCGCCTCCTCTTCATGTACTGTTTCTAATCTCTTGTGGAATCTGATCGCAATCTGAATGGGTGGTGCTACAGGTGGCTCTTCCTCTACATCCTCCTCCTCTCTCAGCCACTCATTCTGTGATGGGGGTGCACGCCATTTTCCTCTGGCTCCAATGGCTTCGTATGCTATCTTGGGTCAGACCTCTCCCCCGCCGATGTATCTTGGCTTCTCTGTCCCCATTTGTACTATTTGTTCATGCAAATACTATGCATAGTTTACCGCTTTAGGCACATTACTTCGGATGGCCCATGTCACTGTCATGGCAACGGCATGTGGTGGTGCTGTATATTTCTGAGGTCTTTTGCTACATAAATGGAAATACTGATTGTACAGCTTGCAGATTTTGGCTGCTCTTGGGTCCACCATGTCTTCCCAGGTCTGATTTGGCTTCTTCTTTTGGTGATAAACTTCTAAAGTTTCTCTTCTTTCCCTGACAGAATTCCGTTCATTGCCCATACTTAGGGCATCTGCTATCACCTGTGGTGTAATCATCACCTCGACTTTTTGGTTGTCCAAGTCGGTGATCATAGCCTTGCCATCCTGAATTGTGCTTGTGAGCTCATAAACTCTTTGTAGATCCACACCTGCTGGCTCCGCACTGAAGAAATTGTGCAAGTCTTCCCTTTCCAGCTAAGTTAGCAGAGCTTCTTTGTTTGCATAATCAATGATTTCTCTTGGGTTCATAGGGATATCAACTGTGTTCCCTTGAGGATCTCTGAAAGGGCCTTGGTATATTGTGATCCCTTCATCCTCAAGTGTTCCGACATCTATCCATGCTTTTGCAGGCTTTAGTGATTCTGGAGGTATGGTGTACGGCTCGGTCTTTGCAATGATGTCCTTCAGGGACATCCTTTTCTTTTTTGCCGGTGATTGGCTTGACTCCATTGATCCTAGTGTACTCAAAATGTCAAAGTTAGTGAGTCTGTTAAAATCAGGCATAATATCAGCTTCTTGCATCCATATAACTTCAAAATTGAAACACAATCTATTTAGGGCCTAGGGGTGCTATGCATGTTGTAAAAAGTGCAAATCATGCTCAGAATAGTGCAATGAGACTTTATACGCGTATAAAGTCTATGTGAACAGATGGTGGTGATTTTGAATGTGTGCATAGCCCTTGGCTGGTAGGTCACATGTATAGGCCTGGATTCCAATTTGGATGTCATTTGAACAAGTATTGACCCTTTTCCTGATTTCAGGCTTTTTGTGGGCTTTCTGTTGAATGACAATCGTTAAGAGGATTTCTAAGGATGAAACTTGGTGGGAATTCCTTTAGATAGGAGCAAAGGCTTGGGATAAGTGAAGCTTGAGATTGGGTGTCAAATTTGGCCTGAGAGACATTATACGCGTATAAAGTCTAAGTTGGCAAATTTCATCTAATTTGATAACATGGATAGACTTTGCTTAGGCTTACACTCCCTTTGCACCAAAACCTTATTTGGGTTAGACATCAGCTGCTTTAAACCATGAATTTTAGATCTAGTGTGTTGACCCTTCTGATTGGGGTTTGAGTGGTCATGAGGCTATTGAATGTGGTAGAACTTGGGTTCTGAGCTATAACAGTTGTGTTACAACCCAGAAATGTGAAAAATGTTAAAAACTCCTTCAATTTTGCCTCTATAGTCTTTATACGCGTATAAAGTCTAGATGGTCAAAATGAGGCTGAACTTGATCTGTGAGGTCCCCATGGCATGGTTAGCCCTTTGATCATTCCAAATTTGACTTTTGAGGTTTGTCGCTGAGGCTGGGGTTCAATCTGTGGTTTTGGCATTCCTTTTTCACTCTTTTTGATCCCACTAGTCATAAACTTGTTCAAATTGGTCCAAATTGGATATTTCTCATGTATTCATGATATTGGATAAGATGAAAACAAAAAATGATGAGTTTGACCTCCAGAAGAAGATGAAGTCATTATACGTGTATAAAGACTACATCTATATTTTTTTTACTGTTTTCAATGTATTTTGCTGTCTGATGCATTGTATAGTGCCTGGATCAAGTTTGGTTGGATTTGGAGCAAGTTTGTTAGTGTTTCGGTTATAGTTTGAGTTTAGGCCTAAACCTTGCGTTTTTTTGGCATTAGATGCTCCAACTAGCTCCAAACCTAGTCAAACTTGGTAGGTCCTATGCTTAGAGTATGTACTATGGCAATATGAATTAGTTTGTGATGGACTCCTTGTGAAATTGGCAGTGAGTCTTTATACGCGTATAAAGACTACTGTTGCAAAAATGAGATTTTTTGAATCCTGACTTGCATGGTGATTGTGCCCTAAGCCCTAAATACTTGATTTCAACTTTAAAAGTCATTACTTGAGCATAGAAACTTCCCTTTGCCTTTTCAGTCCTCGAAGTTGTTGCTTGGTCCTTGAGCCATCTTCCCACCATTATTCCTACTGAATATCAATTTCCTAGCTTGGGGAAGTGAGTAAGAACCTTTTCGTGTGGTTGTTGCCGCGTTTGGGTTCTCCAACACCCCTTTTGGCGATTTGTCACTCCTAAAGCGTCTTTTTGATTGGCGATGATAGATAGCCTCTTTTTTTCACTTTTGGCCTTAAGCACAGATGGTTGGTGGTATGCCGATGCTGCTCGTGAAGTTTCAGGGCAATCGATCGCTTCGTTTGCCCGTATGATCAGAATTTGGAGAAACTTCGCAGGCCCTCAGGCTATGCTAAAAGGTATCTCCTTGTGAAATTTCACTCCGTTCTGACAACTTTTTTCCGGATCGGGTTGTAGCAGGCCTTAGAAATTAGGGTTTTTCCAGCTGACCTAATCTGGCATTTGGGGTCATAGACATGTTCTTCTACTCTAGGGTTAACCCCCTAAAAAGTCTTGTAGCTGCCAGGTTAGTGGTTGTCGAGTTATGGCTACTTTTCTCTCTCTTCCCGCATTGCCCTACTGCTGTTTCTGAGAGTTTTTCGCGACAAAGTAAACAATGAACACCAAGAGTGCATGGTAGTGAGATCACCTCTTATATCTGGCGCTGTCTAGTATCCCGTGCACGTTGTACAAAGCCGTTGAAGGTCGGAGCGCTCTAGGTGGCTGGAGGTCTCTGTCAACTGTGAATAGTAGAAATGAGAATTAAATGGAGTGAAAAATTCTTATATTGGGGGTCCCTGGACCACTCTTGATTAAATTTGATATGTGCTCCCATCTTCTTGCGAAATGCGGTTTAGACTCGAAAAGTTCTTGATTTGGACTCCGTTTGCCCAGTTTTCGAGAAATTTGACGTTTCGGTCAAAATCAGGCCAAAACGCGCTTCCAGCTACATCCTCATAATTGCACCTCCATCGTACCATAGGTTGGCCTATAGTTGCTGATCATACCCATATTTTCTGTTTTTCATTACGACCATATTTTACCTGCTTTTTGTATTTTGAAGTTTTTCCATCGATAATTAGTAAAATTAAAAGGAAAATAGCAAAATGAACCCGATAAATTCCCAAAAATCACAATAACTTAAAAACAACACCGCAAAACACTATGTACACTCACATGCAAATTTTTTGGCCGGATTTCTCCGTTTTCCTAATATTTTGCCTGAAAAATAGCTACTTTTACATATATGCACACACCTAGAGGCCTACTTTGGCATTTGGTTTCATATATCTGTAGATTTCCTACTGTATAAGGGCATATGTACTTGGGTTAGTCAAGAAAATTCCGCAATCAAACCAAAACCCTTCAAAATAGTCAAAAAACATGCCCTTTTTTGCTCTTTTCACATTCATTGGGTCCGCATGGGTCCGCTTGAGAATTCCTCCCCCCTTCCTAATCGAAGTCCTCCCGAAGGACAAGGTATCGCCTCGGAGTATGTGCCATGCATAGGTTGAAAAAGTTGTGCTAATGCTTGGCCGATTAATGTGGCCCTATTTTATGCATACTCGGTCAATGCATGGAAAAATAAGAGAAGGGAATAAGCAAGATGCTTATTGGCATTCACCGTCGAGGTTTCCTGTTTTCTTTGCAAGTAACAGTTGTAGCTCTACTGATCTCTATTGAATTGTCTTTTTTGCAAAAGGAAATTGCTTTGCCGACACTGTTGATATAGCCGTAGCTATTTCTATGGAGAGGATTGGCTTGGCCGGAATGGCCATATTGCCTTTGCTTTCCATTGGTATTTTGCTTCTGACGGTTTTTGTAGATGTTTTGGTACTTCCTTGGTTGCCACTGGTTTGTTGCTGATTGGCATCCGCGTAAGTCGACTGTCCTTTTTCAAATGCAACTGTCTGCCTTCCAATGTTGCTTGTACTGAAGGGAGTTCCTTTTGCTTTGGTTTTGGTATCCAAATGCGAGTGACATTTGGGTTATGGCTGAGCATTTTCTTTGGGATCCATATTTGTTTTATGCCCTTGGTTTTTGGTTGAACCATCTGCTTCATTGGAATTCTTTTGTTGCATTGTTTTTTGTCTGCCATGTCATTTCTATCCTTCCGCATCCATATTTGCTTCTGTTGTTTTGGTAACCTAGAACTTTGCATTGCGGCCAGTGACTTCGTATGTCTATAATTAGCATGGTTGGCCTTTACCTGATTGTTGGTCTCGGCTATCATGTTGTTCTTTGGTGGCATTTTTGCTTTTGGCTCTTTTTCCAATGAGTGCATGGCTTGCAGCTGATTATTCTGGTATTGCTGAGCAAAGGCTATCACCTGTTGTTCATGTGCATGCTAAATTTTGACTGCCTTTGCATTCCAATCTATCTGCACATTGTACTCTTTTTGCCACGGTTGTCCCAACATTGTTGGGTGTTGTGTGCTTTCATCCTCCACCACATAGAATTTGTGTGGGTAAATATATTGATGTATTTGTACATGCAATATAGTCCATCCCAATGTTTTCAACAGGTGTGATGTACTACTCTCCAGCACTTGAGGAGTAGGATGAAGTTGACATGTGGATTTGAGCTGTTGGTATAATCCGTAAGAGATCAAATTTTCTTGAGCTCCATAATCAAGAAATGCTACCGATTTAACTTGATTGTTGCCCACTTTGACCGCAATTATTGGCTCCATTGTGTCTTTATCTAACTTCATCAGTCGAATGGCATTGATCTGCAATGGTGCTCCACTTTGTTGTTGTTATTGCAGAAGTCGTCATTTTGCAATGCGTTCTTTTGCTTCTGCCTGAGCTTCCTCTCGTACTCACTGCTTTTCCTTCAATCGTTGTTTTCCTTGATGAATTTGTTGGAGCATCTCCTATGTGAGTGGTAGATGATATTTCTTCAGTCGACATCCACTAATACAGTTTGGCATTTCTTCACCTGCTAATGTAGCAAGCTTGACAGTTCCACTTTGTGATAGATCACTAATCACAAATGGTCCCATCCCTCGCTTTTTAAGTTTCTTGGCATGTTGCTTCAAAGTATAAACAAGTACGTAATCACCTGTTTTGAACTCTTTAGTGTGCACATGTTTGTCAAAGAATTCTTTTTGTCTTCTCTTTTTAGCATAGATTGAAGCTACAGCTCTCAAGCGTAGTTCATCTAGCTTTTGAAGATCATCTATTCTTGAAGAGAGCTCATGCCCTGTCCATTCTAAGCGTTTTGCTACTCATAGAGTTGGAATTAAAAACTCTATGGGTAGTATAGCATTTAGGCCAAACACCATGTTGTACGGTGTTGTTCCTATCGATGTTTTGTAAGCCACCTTGTATGCCCATAGTGTTGAGTGTAGCTGTTGATCCCAATCTGTTCTTGATTCTGACACTATTTTAGTGAGAACCATGCATAGTGTTTTAATTGTGGCCTCGGCTTGTCCATTGGCATGTGGATGGTATGGAGCAGATTTCCTATGTATGACCATGAATTCCTCTAGCAGATATTCAATGACTTCATTAAGAAAATGTGTTCCACGATCACTGACAATTTCTATTGGCAACGTGTATCGTACGAAAACATTTTCATACAAACATTGTGCAGTGGTGTGGGCATCTGCTTTTTACTTTACCTTGGATTCGACCCATTTTGTGAGATAGTCCGTAGCCACAACGATATATTGGGTATGGGTGCGATATGCAGGGGGTGAGATAGGTCCCACAAAATCAATGCCCCATTTTGCAAATGCTCTTGCTCCCATCATTGGCCGTAGTGGCATCTCATCTCTTTTTATTGGCACCTTGGTGCGCTGACAGGCATCACAACGCTTTACAAACTCTTCAGCATCCATGTGCAATGCAGGCCACCATATACCTGCAGTTAAGACAATTTTTTCCATCTTATCACCCGAAAAATGGCCTCCACTTATTCCGCTATGTGCATGTTCTAGAATCAGCAAGTATTCGCTTTCACTTGCACAGATTCTAAGTTGATTGTCCTTTCCTCGCTTATAGAGTTGGTTCCCTATTAATTGAAAGTCACGAGCTTCCAGCTCTATAGCTTTTTTCCGTGCTCTTGTGATGTTCTCAGGAAATGTCCTGGTGGTTAAGAAATCAATGATATATTGACTCCATGTAGGTGCAATGTTTACCTGAAACAATGTCACGTGATCCACTGGTCGTTTGACACTATATAGATTACAATTGGTAACATAAGAATGTGTATCTGTATACATAGTTGGCCAATAAACCCCTAACTGTTTCAATCTCTGGTGTGTTTTCACTGTTGAACAATGAAATGCACAATCCTAAACATGTGCTTCATCAAGGTAGCACTCGAATTCTTCCGGATTTATACATAATCCCAGGATTTGGTCCGATCCAAGATGATACAACCGTCCTGCTACTATCAACTGGAAGTTTTTTTTTTGTCGGATTGTTTGTTTTTTGGATCTGTATTCCGTGTTATCAAACCCACTTCCAAAGGAAAGAATGCTAACAATTTCCTAAGACCATTTGGGTACCATTTCAATATTGAAAAGATAAGCATCTGGTATGTCATCATCTACCCCTTCAGGAGCTTCCCCGTTGTGTATTCTTGAAAGATGATCCGCTCGTAGATGGGTTTTACCCTTTTTGACCACCAGTGTGAAGTCAAACTCTAGCAATATAATAAACCAACATACAATTCTCCATGTATTGCATGGTTTATTTACCAAATACAAAAGAGCTTGATGATCTATGAAGAACACAAATTTGTTTGCAAGCAAATAATGCCGAAATTTCTTTACAGCATAAATCATTCCTAACCCTTCCCATTCGGTGGTTGTGTAGTTCTTTTCCACACTGTTTAACTGTCGGATTGCATAACAAACTAAAAAATCCATTGTTCTGTCTCCTGGTTGAGCCAAAATACTTCCAATGGCATATGTAGAAGCATCAATGTGAACATGGAATATCTTTTCCCAATCTGGTGCCTTCAGTACATGTGTTGATATCAGGTTTTTCTTCAGCTTTTCGAATGAAGTTTCACACTCCTCGGTCCAATCGCAATTGACTAGCAAACAATACAGAGGTTGTGCGATAACCTCATACATGTATATGAATCTTCGATAATATCCGCAGTGTCCCATGAAGGATTGCACTTGTTTCGCATTAGTAGGCCTGGGTAGGTCTACGATGACTTTGAATTTGTCTAGGTCAGTTGTTATGCCATTTCTTGAGACAATGTGTCCTAAGATGCGGCCTTGCTTAACCATGAATATACACTTTTCCGGGTTAAGACAGATTCGATATGTCCTACATTTTTTAAAGACCTTTTGCAAATGGTCGATATGTTCCTCTTGTAGAAGAGAGTGTACACAAAGATCATCCATGTAAATTTCTAAGAATATTCTTAGGTATTCCTTGAATGCGTGAGTCATTAACCTTTGGAAGGTAGCTGGGGCATTAGTTAAGCCAAAAGGCATAACTCGATACGCATATATTCCCCATTTTGTGGCAAACGCTGTTTTGTGTTGATCCTCCCTTGCTATTGCCAGTTGGTTGTATCCTGAAAACCCATTCAGAAAGGAATAATCCCGTTTCCCGGCCACCCGCTCAAGTACATGTTCTGTGATTGGCAAGGGATAATTATCCCTTATGGTGGCTGCATTTACCTTTTTGAGGTTTACACACACTCACAATTTTCCATTCTTTTTGGGAACTACCACAATGGGTGACACCCAATCTATATGTTCGATTTCATAGATGAATTCAGCTTCCATCAGTTTATCAATATCTTCTTTGATTCGTTTAGCAAATGTGTCCTTATATGTATAAGGACGTTGTTTGCTAGGTTTTTCATCTGATTTCAAAGGAATTGTATGTTGGCAAATCGATGGATCAACTCCCTTGAGGTCTTTATATGACCATGCAAACACATCTTTATACTTCTTGAGGAGTTGTGTTAGCCGTTCTTCTTCTTCAGGCTCTAAATCGTTGGCTATATAGACCGGCTGAGGCTTTTTACCTGGTTCTGCAAGGTCTATCCTTTTTGCATTTTCTGGCCCATCGTAAGATTCTTGGTTGGTTCTTTCCCTCACTGGTGGTGTCATGATGATTTTTTTGTCTTGGATAGTAAATTTCGGATAGTGTGATGGTACATTCATGTTCCCCTTTTCTGACTCCCCTTTACCATCACTATCTTCTTCAGTAATCCATATCTCTCTTAAAGACCATTTCAGTTCTTGGTATTTCTGTTTACGCTCCAGTTTGGTCCACTCTTGGTCTTTTGTTGTTTCTTTTTTTGATTTTTGTGATTTTGTTTCTGTTTTAGCTTTTCGTTCCTGTTTTAATTTCTCTTGCATTCTTTCCATTCGATCTTTTGAGAATCTTCCTGATATGTGATCTTTTACACAATCCTCTGCTTTTACAAGCATCAAATAGTGAGTTTTACCTTTTATCTTGGGCATCAGGTTCTCTCTCGCTTTGTTTCATGCTCGTTTCCTCCTATAGCGTTCCTAGCGTCTAGGGTGTTGATTAGCATAATCATAAAACTTGATATTCTCAGTTTCCCTTCCACGCTCACTTGAGATGTTTGAATACTCATTATCTGCATCATCATTTACTTCTAGATGTTTAGAGGAGTTATAAAACTCTTCTTGTTCTGGTGGTTCTATCGTCTCATCTTCTCTTGGTATAACGCTTACCATGTAATAGGGTAGCACATCATAGCCATCCTTATCGCAAAATTTTGTTGTTGGACTATCTGTAATGGTACAGACATCCAATGTTGCTAGTATGTGTTCCCATTCTAGAGGTTCCAAGGCATCTTCAGGGAGAGGTTCCGGAATATACTCCTTGTCTTCTATCGCTCTTTCTAAGACGCATTCCTCTCTTCTTAGGCTTCCACAATGTGAAGCTCCGCACATCCATAGCTCTTTTTGTTGCCCTAACCATGCCGGGCTTTCTGATCCTGCTACTACTGTAGCTGAATCAAACTCTTCCACAGGTGTTTGGTTCACATCTTTGTAACTATGGTCTTTCAGGTGTATTTTAGTTGTTGTCTCGCCATGTCTGAGGTATATGTGGTCGTAACCCCAATCTTGGACCATCTTCAATTGTCGCATGAATGGTCGTCCCAAGATGATCTCATAATTGTTCTTTTTGTCGAAATCGACTATTGCAAATGTATGCTTATACTCGATTCCGCACGAAGTGACAATCACTTTTTCTAAGAGTCCTAGAGGCTTCTCCATGAACCCATCTGCCATTTGCAATTTCATTCTGATAGTCCTCAAAGCTGGTTTTTCCCATTTTTTCCAAATTTCCTTTGTGGCGATAGCAACTCCCGCTCCACTGTGGAGAATAGCCTTGGATACTATTCCTTGGAATTCTACTGGTATCGTGGTATTTCCATCTTCCCCCTCATGATATTCTCCAACCTTGTTTAAAGGTACAGGCCTCGTGTTCAGTTGAGGCTTGTCCAATTCTCTGATCCCTTCTTATAGCTTCAAGGTGGGGTCTTTCACTCCAAATTTTTCTAGGCATTTACCTACTGTGGTCCACATGTTTGGCCGTAACCTTAGGAGTTCTGCTAATGTGATGGTCAATGCCACCGGAGTGGACAACAACTCAATCAATCCTTGTGAATCCATCACTCTCCTAGAAGAAAGTCTTTGAGATGGGATTTCTCTCACCTCCGACTTGGCTTCATACTCTCCTAGGTAAGAGGGTAAAGTTCTCAGCGAGTCTGGTTGGCTGTGCCCCGAACTAATTGATCCTTGGTCTCCCCCTTGTGAATGTATCTCAAAGTTTATTTGTGATCTCGCCTCAAATTCTTCAATAGGAGGTAAGGTTACATTCTTTTCTTTTCTTGTGCTATTCATGTGGTTACTCATCCTAGTAGCCTCGTTGGCCTCACGGATTTGCTTCCACAGATCGTCTAGATCATTACAGTCCTTACCCATTTCTGCCAATATTTTAGGCTAGAACCCGTCACTTGCCTCATCTGTTGTATTTGGTACTATGATAGGCTCTCCTCTGGACTCATAGGCATTAGTGAGTCTTTCCTTTGTTTCTACATGTTTCTCTAAAGTTGGTTGGATAGGGGTTGGAGCTGGTGCCTTATGCCGATTTGGAGGTTTACCCAACGGGTCTTCCATCAATGATTGAGCTGTTTCGATCATCTTTTTGCACATTTCCAACCTTTGTGTTTCTATTTCTGCGTATGGATAAGTCATCCACCTTTGCTCTTGGGTTTGGTTCTTTTTGAGTCTAGCTTCATAAGCCTTTAGAAGCGCATCCAACTGCTCATTTACCTTGTCAGCCAGTACAGATCCTCCTGATCCCGCATTTTTGGGCTCTGCTATTTCCTTGGGTGCTATGGTTGCCGTGGTGTGTGAGCTTAAGCTAGCTAGATCCTCTAATCGCTCCAACCTCTCCTTTGTTTGCTTCAGCTCCTCCGCTAAAGCGGTTTGCTCTCGTTCCTTCCTAGCTTTCACACGAGCCTTTCTAGCTTTCCAAGTGCTTCATTGATTTTTTGTTTCTGAACTAGGGGCATCGGTTTTTGGCTCTTCAATTATGGGCTCGTCTGTCCTTTTCTGAGCTTGTGCCCTTGTAACTACCTGAATGGGTATTACCGTTTCATTTTCTAACCCTCCACTGGATGGCACTGCTTCCAGCATGTTTAGAGTAGTTTTTGCTCCTTTACTAGGGTTTTTAGGGAATTCAGGAATAAAATGAGTAATTCCACATTCTGGGCAATATTCATTGACTCTGATGATCTCATCGTGAGGACAATCCCTTAGCCAATGATCTCCGCCACACTTGTAGCAAGGTCCCTTGGCCTGTTGAGGTGCTCCTTGTGCCCCTCTTTGTTGGTAAGCATGTCTTTGTCCGCCCATGCTCCCATTGTATGAACATCAGTGTTCGTTCATCCAAACTATATCTTCCCTCTCCTGCATCCTGGGCAGCTGTTGGTGGTCACGTACTTCCAATCATGCTCTAAGGTTCTGGCATTTTAAGTTCTTCAGGTGGATAATAGACAGGATTTTCTATATATCCACTCGGTTCCTCGTAATATGCATGCATAGGCACCAAAGACTTCTCCTCTGACTCTTCTACTATTGGTGTGTACCTTATGTCTACCGGCCTTATTCCTGGTAGGGGTGGCTGCTGCCCCAATACTGGCTGTGGCCTCTCTACTCCTACTGGTCCTGGCAAGATACCTGCTTGATACCTAGGCATCGGTGGAGCTTGAGAAGAAGCTACCGGAGCTTGGGGAGCGTAAGGTCTCTCTCTCACAAATCCCTTGTTATAATAACATTCCTCGGTCCCCTGGTTTGTCCATTTTTGTTCAATAGCACACCACTTGGGCTGTTTAGCCTAAGGTTTTGCGTACAAGTTAATCTTTTTTAGCACTTCATCTACAAGCTGCTCCTGGGTTACAGCTACTTCTCCTTTTGGTGCTGTCTTAGAAGACTTGCTTCCACTTTGTTGTGAAGACGAATCGTCATCAAGGTCCTTGAACTCCCCCTCTTTGTAGACCGCACAATTGTCCACAAGGTAAAGAGCCTCCTTGGTCAAATCATTCAACGTCGTGCTCCTCTTCATATGTAAGTCTTTTTGGAGATCTGCATTCCTTAGTCCCTGGATGAATACCAGCATGAGCCTGGACTAAGTTGGCAGTTCTTCCACAGGACATAACTTAACATATCTTTTTAGTCTTAGGGCTTCCTTTCGTACAGATTCTTCATCTTTCTGTTTGAATTTATGGATTTGTGAGATGGTATTATGAGCTATCCCCCTTTGTGAGAATTCCTCGATAAACTCGTCAAACACTTCCTCCATAGACTCAAAGTCTCTACGCTCTACAGAGTCAAACCAAGTGGCAGCATCATCTTCTAGGGTAAGCCTAAATTCTGCAAATTGAGTCGAAAAATCCAAGACTTCCTCTGCTCTAATTACACGCCCAAAGGCTGCTACATGATCTCTTGGGTCTCTGCTTCCTGTGTATTTCTTGTTGACCCATTTTTGCACTTGAGAGGGTCTAATTCTCTGATGGTCTACAAACCTCATCATTGGATCTCCACGTCCTAATCGATATACCTCCTCAGGTCTTCTGTAATAGGCTGGTTCCTCTCCCAATGGTGCTCCTAAGCCATAATTTATAACGGTTCTCGCTGGAAGTGGTTCATCTCTTCGAACTCGTTCTATGGGTGGTCCTCCAGGCTCGGTTGACCCTTGAGTCTTTGGCTTACTCTCTCCTTGATACCTTGAATAGAGTGGTGGTTCTTGCAAATCCCTTAGCCCTCGTGCGGCCTGATAACCCTCTTGGCTTCAGTCTTATTCCAATGTTGCACTTTGTCGAAGCCATGCCTGCAATGATGGCTGGTTTGCTGGTTGGTCTTGGTTGTTGAATGCTTGCGGTCGGGTGGAATATGAGGTAGCGTCATACTCATCAGAAAAGGGATTTGTCGACTTACTTGGGGTGTAGGTGGCTCTTGGCACTTCTTCAGGGGCATATGTTGATGCTCCTAGACCTGTTGCCCTTTCTACCTCCTTTGGGAGAATACGTTGGTATTCTCGTCCGTATCTATCAACAAAAACTATACCCTTCTCCATGGCAGTTTCATAAGAGAATAAGTAAAGAACCTTGTCTTTGCTTAATTCGTTTACGTATGGTTCTTTGCTGCGAAAGTAAGCGACTATACCCTCACTCTCATGCTTGTAAATTCTCACGTTCTCGTTATAAGTTGGAACCCTGTTTGTTTTCTTATCATACATAAAAATATCTCCGGGCCGATCAATGTTTGGTGGAGGTTCTTGAGCTTTTGAAACCATTTTCCCTTTCGCCACGTTATCTCCATATCTGTTGTAATCTTCAGGGTTACTAACTATCAGATAGTGGTTCCCCTTTTCGTCTTGAAATCTATCTCCATCATCATAGACTCGAATTATCTCCAATCTCTGAGTTGGTCTCTCTTTGATACAAATGCACTTGCGTCCTTGATAGTTAGAATAGACTAGGGCTCCCCTCGAGTTTGTTCCCTTTAAGAAGATCACTGTGAACTTGGAATCATTCAAAGGACTCAGGGAGATGATTCCTCCTAGCATCGGTCCGTCGTATGTGAAACCTCCTGGTTGTTGACTACCCATCATGAAGAAAGATTTGTCTGACGAAGTGTCAGTATCACTACCTTCCTCAATAATCGGTGCTAGCGGTTCTAACTTTGCTTGAGTCACACTCTCTTCGGTGGACACTAAGCTTGCTTGGTCTCCTGCTACTTTTTGGTCTCTTGGAATGTGTCTTCCTGATCTCAAATTCATCAAACTTACCTCTTAAATAGCCTTTTTTTAAAACCAAACCTCTTATCTGAGAAGTTCTGTTGTTTGTGTCTTTTTCCTTGACCTACTCCCTTGTATAGTTGCAATCCCTAGTTCTTGCTTTCTCAGAAAATATTTAGCCTCTGAAACTTCATAAAAATATGAGCATTCACATTAGCCATCCACAGCTATTAGAACTAGTCACTCAATCCTCAATCAATGACTGTATGCAAAGTTTATGCACTCGGTGGGTAAGTCCCAACTTTTCACACCTATTCTGGCAATTGGACTCGTTGTTTAAGTCCAAATCTTGTTTTGACAAAATATTTGGGATTTCAAGGTTGACAGAATGTTTTTGGAACAGTTAGTTTATCTTTTGAGCCCAGATCTACCCTTAAGTCTTTATACACGTATAAAGACTACTGTGGCAAAATTACACCAAACTTGGTCCCTTGGTTGACTTTACAATACTGAACAACCCTATGATGTCAGTTCCCAAATCTGGTGTCTATCCTAGGAGATGAGTCTTTATACGTCTATGAAGACTTCTGACACAGATTTGACCCAATTTTGTTTTGGATGTTCCCTACACCCTAAGGAACTCCTACATACTCTCAGTTTCTGTTTTCACCCCTTTTGGTGTCAGTTATGAACAATTCAAGTTGTTATCTAGTCCAGGTTTGCCTTTTTTGCACTTTCTAGCCCATATGAATTTCAAAAGCAATCAAATTTTGGCTAGGTACTTCTTTTCTGCCTTAGAACACTAGGGAATATTCATTTGCTCCATTTGAGCCAGATCTGTTCCGTAAAGTCTTTATACGCGTATAAGACTTTAGCTGAGTTTTTGGTCAGAATTAGAACACAAGCATCCCCAAGTCTTTAATCACTGGGTTTCAAGCACTTTTACCAATTTTTATGCAATCACGAAAGTTTAGAATACCAGTTTAGAATACTAACTGTCAATCATGAAAGACCCAGGCGAGACACACACTCCCTCGAGCCTCTCTTTGATCCTTAGTTCCTATCTAAGATACAAGGAAATTTGGCAAACCAAATGGGCTTTTATCTCGTAGGATTAGTCAAAGGTCACCTACTTAGGGCTGTCGTCCCCGGCAACGGCGCCAATGTTGTCGTGCAGAAACACTGCTCGCAGACACTAATACAATGAGAACCAAGCCAACAACAAGTTGTCAACCTAGGACGGAGTTGATCCGCAGGTGCATGGAAACAAATAGTTGATTGTCACTCAACTACTCGACCTTCTCTAGACAATCACTACCAAAGGAAATCATTCTAAAGCACTCTAATCATACTGAACTGCAATCTTTCCTACAACACTTCTGTTCACCGAAACATGGTCAAACATTGTCGATTCGTCACCAAACTCAAGGATCCTACTCTACACACCTAGAGGACACTTCCCTGAAGTTTCTAACCTAATCCACAACCCGTAAACATATGGTGCAGAAATCGCATATAAAGACAGACTGAAATTTACAGGTTGTCGAATCTGGAAATGTTTAGTCCTAAAGTGTAGTTCTACTCGCCGTGAACGCAATGACATAAAGAAATCACAAAACGGACACACGGATAGAGAGAAAACTCACTTGGAAGCTCACGGAAGAGCTCTTTGCGAAGAGACTGAAACCGCTCAATCTTGCGTCAAGCGTAGCTCTCGCCTTTGCTAACACGATGGCGTAGTCACTTCCACAATGTAGTAGTCATAGCATGCAAGGGGAAGGGAAGAAGACCTCTCTCACTCTCACACACACTACGCAGTCACCGTACGTTCAGATAAACCCCCAAAAATGATTAAAAAAAGACCCCTTAGGTTTACAAAAGATTGGCTTTTATGCCTCATCCTTGGAGGTGTCATCTCATCAAAATGAATTCTACTTCCTATTAGGGGTGTTGTTGAGTAGCAAATACAATGGCATATGTTCCGAAAATTATCTGGAGCCTGAAGAATTAATTACATTTAAGCTCATCGTGTGAATAGTACAAGAAAAATGGGATTTCGGATGCAGTTGATTTGCAGGTCAACACACACTGGGAAGCATCATGGCACCAATGTTAACATGAAAATGTTGAAAGGTTTAGAGAGACTTCTTAATTGTTGCTCACAAAGTTTGATGGAAATATATCTACATAGACATCAAATGGCCCAAAATAAACATACTAGCATACTTGAACACATAGGTCAACTCAATGCATATGTGTATTGCAACAACAAAGATAAGCAACTTACAGTTAGGTGAAAAAAGTATTGGATTAGTGTGCCTCAAACGCATACTAGGCATTGAATACACATGTTGAATAACAACCACCATCCCATTGATCCTATGGTCTTTGAACCCAAGCAACATCCCTTTCCAATGTTGATCCAAGTTGTCACAATCTCGAACACAATGAGTCACGGTGGATCTGCAGGTTGCATGAAGACCCAAGCACCTTTGCGGAACACTTGAGGCACCCACTCCCCATTAGAATCTTTGGTGTTGTAGAAGACAACTCTTTGTACCTCATCATTTGGACTTCTGTGAGTAGTAGAGTTTGACATTTCTACAGAGAGGAAGGGGCTACAATAAGGGGTTTTTGTGGTGGTTTTGAATGAGCTAGAGATGGAGGAAGTAAATGTTTTTGGAGAGAGGGAGATACACAAGATCAAACCTTCAATGGAGAACCTTGGAGTGCAATATTGCATCCATGGCAAGGATCCAAGAGGTGGTTGATAGAGTTTTTGTAGGTGCTCGAGCCATGGGAAGCTTGGAGATGATGAGCTGAGAAGGTGTACCTGAAAGGGTAAAAGAGGGTTAGAGAAGTTTACCCCAATGCTGTAGCCATAGCCATGGATAGCTTGTAGATGATGGGCTATAAAGTGGTAAAAGAAAGGGTAGAAGAGGTGCTTGTGGTAAAGTCTCCACAAGTGCTGCAACCATGGAGATCTTGGGAAGAGAGGACAGTGGAGGTGTAGATGAAAATGGGAAAGCACGTAGAGAGAGAGAGAGAGAGAGAGAGAGAGAGAGAGAGAGAGAGAGAGAGAGAATGTTTAGATTGTGAGCACCTATGGAAAGCTTCCACTTGTCTTGCAGCTATGGAAAGCTTCCATATGTGTTGCAACCATAGCCATGGATAGTTTGTAGATGATGGGCTATAAAATGGTAGAAGAAAAGGTAGAAGAGGTGCTTGGTAAAGTCTCCAAAAGTGTTGCAGCCATGGAGATCTGGGGAGAGAGGACAGTAAAGGTGTAGATTAAAATGGGGAAGCACGTAGAGAGGAGAGTGTGTTGAGTAGCTATGGAAAGCTTCCATATGCGTTGCAGCTATGATTTATGGCCACCCATGAAAATGGAGGGAAAACCACCCTCCACCCCCCGCCCCGTTTCTCTCTCTTTTTAGGGGACAAAGCTATAATGAGGGGAACAAATAGGCCCCCATGCCCCTCCTACCCTACTTTTTAGAAGCTATAGCTATGACCACCATTCTCTTCCTATTGGTCCATGCTTAATCACCCATTAAGCTAAAGGGCACTTTTCAGGTTCATATTTTTTCGAGGGGGAGGGGGCGGGGGATAGGTTTAAGCCAAAATTTGAAAGTTTAGGCGCTAAATCTCTTCACAAAAATAAACACGATAATAGTAGCAGCAATAATTGAGGTAATTACCGTGGAAATAATCGTGGAAATAATCGTGGTAATAATTGAAATACAACCCCCTCCCCACTCGACCCTCCTCTCCCTTCCCTTTCCAGTTGAATTTGGATCCTCTCTCTACAAAACTCGGTAAAAGACCGCGATAAACAACGATAAACAATTAGAGATCATAGTGAATGTTTCTTATAGGGATCTTTTGGAAGATGATTCATAAACATTTTGTATACTTTAAATTACGAATTTTTTTGGTCGTGTCATTCATTCATCTCTCTCTATCCTCTATAAGGCTATGCAAGTTGCCCGCCTCATTCCCTTCGCCTGCACGCACATCCTCAAGCTTCTTCCCCATCGCCATCTTGCAGTTTATGTTATTCAACGCCGTCACCAGGCTCCCCCGCACCTCTACCGGGCCGCTTCGCTCCCTGCTACAACGCAAGATTGCCCTCACTAGCCCCCGCGCCTCCCCCTCCCTCACATGCCTGAAGGATTCCATCTTTTTGGGGCTAAAGAGCTCGGTCGCATACACTTGCCGCAGAAACTTCCAGTAGGGACCAAGCGGTGCAAACCCCACATCACTGCTGTCGAAGCACAGATGCACGACTGCAGTAGTGCGAGGGCGATAGGCCAAGGCGGCATCGTGTGTCTGCAAGATCTCTTTGGCCATTTGAGGCGAGGATGCCACAATGACGGGAACTCCCCCTAGGCGGAGGCCCATCAAGGGCCCATAGGTTTGGGCGAGCTTGCCGAGAGATTGGTGGGGAAGCGGACTGAGAAGGTGCAGGTGACCGATGATGGGCAAGGCGGGAGGTCCGGGCGGCCATTTTGCTGGAGCTTCCCGCCTACATCTGAGAATCTTTCCGAGCAGTACAAGAGAGGTTACAGAGATGGCAATGAGAAGAAGCCATTGAGAATAGTGCAGCTCTGCTAAGGTGCACAGTGTAACGTCGACTAATGGGAGATCGGGCTCCATAGAGACAAGCTAGACTGAGGCGAGAGGTTTGTTGTGGCTCATTTATAAGGTGTAGCTTCACCTTGGCTATTCTAGATTCTAGAACAATAAAGTGCCCAAACTATGTCCTACACATTCTCGAAAAGAAATTGGGAGAAGAATCTATATGAGGTTCCCTTATGGTGAAGGATAGGAATGACGATGCGGCAGGCAGACCCGTTGTCGAGTGTGAGTAGGCGACGTTAGATCAATCGGACATGTGCGAGGATGGGAGAGAAGGGGGTGCTCAAAGCTGGCTGGGAGCTGCAGCACGACACGCGAGGTGTTGGGGGGGGGGGGGGGGGGGTTGAAAATTGCTCGGTATCCTTCAAAAATACACTAAAATGTCAAAGAATTTCATAATCTAAGAAGCTTGAAGAGCAAAGGCTTGCAATGAAAGGAACGAAGTTTTTCAATGCTTCCTTTGAAAATGTCGGTCCAAAATCCAATCACAATTGGAAACAACCTTCAAAGGCTCATATGAGGCTCGTACGTGACGGGACCAAGTAAAAACAAAGTGAAGGGTCGCGTTGGCGACTTGTAAATCAGTAGGCTTTACCTTCAAGACTATAAGACACGAGCATAGTCAAATGGGATCAAGGGTGAAGGGTGAAAATTGTGACGTGGGTGCATTGTAAGGAGTATGATCGGTCTCAAATTTATAAATCAACCCACACTTACAATGTACTGCATTGAATTGCCATGCATGCGAGCATGGTGGTTAGAGAACATGCCTTGCATGGGGGAGGTCGTCGATTGAAGATGCAAGTCAACCTGTATGGGATTGAATTTACTTGTTGGCTCGAATTTACTTTTTCATCTTGATTTTATCAGACAACCCAAGTTTGCAAAAATACATCCGACGGGCCAAATGATCCAAACCATTGATCCCATTTGAACATGCCGATGTACTATAGTACAATGGCAAGCTTCTTGCCCTTTACATGTGTCAGTGAACAGGGCCTTTGAGAGAGAGAGAGAGAGAGAGAGAGAGAGAGAGAGAGAGGCATTTTTACAAGGCAAGCTTCAATGCAAGACTTTTGGGAGGACAGAGAGAGTGGTGGGAGATTGTTAGGGTGTGCACATGAGGGAGCTCGGTCTCCAAACAATTGAAAATTTGTGCCACTAAGCTACCACTACTTGGCCCTAAAGTAGTGCCCGAATGTATTTGGCACAAATGCATCAATTTCATCATCCTCCACAGTTGGCATGAGACACTGCAAAGTAGGTGATCCCGTCCCCCCACCACCATCAAAAATGGCCCTACTATAAGAGCCCCTATTTCTCTGCCTATCACAATGCTTGCTACCCTGAGACGAACGCCGTCATACACTACTAGAACACGTTGATCGACCACCCCTGGACTGTCGATGAGGCTCACAAGCATAGCCTACATACATTCATATATACACACTCACATAGGTATGTATATACATGCATACATATTTACACACTCACACATGGACACATGATATACAAGGTTGCATATATATACTTCTAATTAAATACACTTTTCCCACTCTCTCTCTCTCTTTTTCTCCCTCTAATCAACTCAAAAATCCCACTTTTTTTCCTATATTTCTTTAAACTCTCTTTTTTATTTATTTTTAAATGTTTCATGTATTATAATGTTTACAATTTTGGCCTATTTTTTCTACTCATTTAGTTATTTTCAAACTTAATGTATACATTTTTCGAGTAATTTTTCACTCAATGAAACATTAATCTATAGTAATTAAGCAATTGTTAAACATTAATCTACAAAACAGTTTTTTCCTCCCTCTCTTTTCCTCTCTCACTTACACTAATTTACACTAAATCACACACGGATCGCAAGCAAGCAAAGCAAGCAAACAAACCACGATTCCATTAGGGATGAATTTCCTCGATCCGTTCTTGTTAGTCAAATCCACATCTTGGAGATCACGGGGGATCCACCTTTCAAAATACATATAGCACTTACATTGAAGAGGTATTTCAAGAACCCCTCTGGGCACACACTTCACCATGAACTAAAGGACCCTTCTTCCTTCATAATCTTGTAGCTTTTTGTTAAATTTCCATTTTTAAACGCCTCTTGTACATGTGATTATGTAACTCTTTGGTATATAAGAAACCCTTTCGGGTGAACTCACATGCCATACCTATGTATTTTGAGGGGGACCCCCCCCCCCGAGGAAGAGATAGCTATATGTGGAGTAGTGCATGCATGATAGATGTTCTTTTGTGACAGATGTTTAAAAATTCTCAAAAGTTTTGTGCGACTATGGGCTTCTATTGATCCCTCTATGCACCACATGTGGTAAAATGAGGACGTTGCAAGGATGACTTTACACTTGCCAAGTGGAAGGGAAAATTAATTAACATCGAGTGGTAAATAATTTTTGCATCCTCAATGCAAAGGTTATGACCAAGTGGGTAGACTTGTGGAAAATGACAAGAGCAATGCATTTTCAAGAGGAGGAAGCATGGAATCAAGCTCATGGAGTGGGAGGGCACCCCAGGTTCCTCAACACCTTGCAATATGTTTTCTATATCTCATTAGTTTTGAGTATGAGATAATGATTGAATAAAAGGCGTGTAGAGATAACGCCACTAACAAAGAATGGGAGCCATGGACTTAGATTTAGATGATACCACTTGTAGAGATATTTTCAAGATGATTCATAAACATTTTGTATATTTTATTCTATGTGAAGTTTTTGTCGTGTCGCCCCTTCCTTGCTGTCTCTCACTCTCTTTCTTTCTCTCTCTAATTTTATCAAGCATGCTTATTCATGTTAATCAAATTTGTGCAATAAAATTTAAATGATTAAATATCTACCATTTTGTATATTCTATTCTATGAAATTTTTTGCCATGTCACCCTTTCCTTATCGTCTCTCTCTCTCTCTCTCTCTCTCTCTCTCTCTCTCTCTCTCTCTCTCTCTCGCTCTCGATCAAGCATGCTAATTTATGTTAATAAAATGTGTACGATCAATATAATAATCAAATATCTATAATTTTTTGTCCAATTTTTATGAGAACTATCAAAATCTCTTTGATGTTTTTTTAGTAAAATTGAAAGAATTTCTCATTGAATATTTCTGGCCCAAAGCGCTGCAAGATAATGGTAGAGGTAGATAATGATGGTTATAATCTCTTTCTCTCTCTCTCATACACACACACATACAAATCCAGCTTCACACATTTTTGTTTGTGGTTGCTTGAAGAGTAATGGCTGCAAGTGGAGTCAATGTCTTGTGTTGTGCATAGTTCACGAGTGCGTCTTGTGTTGTGCACAATTCACGAGTGCTTTCGTTGTGGTAAGGTGCTTTAATTGAATAAGAATTTCTTTATTGTACTCCTTTCTCAACATCTCTTCACAACGGTTGGGTTTGGCGCCACCATTGTGTAAAGCCTTTCAGAATATAGGACAAATGTAAGGATGCCTCGGAGGGTTCACTATGTGTAAAACTACCATATCACGTGCGTTCAGGACATGTTTGTAAAACCCCTTAGCTGTAAATTTTTTTAGGAATATAATATACCCTTTTCTTTTAAAATCTGTAAGTTTTTTTCAAATTTGAAAAAATAATGCCCTTTTGTATATATATTTCTGTAAGTTTTGAGAACATTAAATACCCTTCTGTTGAACTCACGTGATAGGTTACATTTTTATTAGGTGACCTACCCGGGAAGGATGCAGACGCTCGAGCGAAATTCTTCTAGTGTTGAAGATTCGGAGAAGAGTGCGAGCCTCTTTTGTTTTATGCATAGTTTTCTACATCGGGCCACAAATGCTTGTCCAACTTGTAGGCCACGTTAGTGCCACAGTGGCTAGATGTCTTCTGCAAACTAATGTATTCGAATAACCATTCTTGCATGGTTCAATACCTATTTTGTATTCATTATTGATGAAAAATGTCATGTTCTTTATTTTTTGTAAAATAGAAAGAAGTATCCAGATTTGTATATTTGTGGGGGAAATAATGACAGAGATACTCATAGCAATAGTGTACATGGTAATAATAGTAGTGGAGAGAGTGAAAAGATATAAGGCAATAATTTTGAACTTATGAAAACACTCCTTCCCACCCCTCTCTCTCCTTTGTGGCCACCCCATTTTGGACTCTTTCACTGCCAAACACGATAAATGGCCACGATAATCTTTTTGAAAGTTTTATAGTGTCACTCCCCACCAAAGCTCCATAGCTAACAACGATGCTCAAGAAAAAAACATTGCTGACAAAGATGCTTGATATAATTTTTGCTATTTTTAAACTATTTCTCCTCAAAATCATTTTCTCTCAAGCATTTGGAAAGAGAAGGTTTTAGGAAATAAAATTTATAAAAATGCCCAAGAAATTTGTGAAATTTTCCAAAATATCCTTCAAAGCTCAAAAAAATCCATAAATACCGTATATATATTCCACAAATTTAGCCAAAAATCCCCAAATACTTGTAAATTTTTCAAATTCCCCAATACACTCCTTTTCAAGTTCACAAAACTTCCATTAAACCCTAGCACTATAAGTATGATCAATCTTCACAAAGATAGAATTGTGTTTCTTAAAGTTCTCGTATAAGTTATCAACAAAACGGGGCACCTATTTCAAGTGAGTGGTTGAGTGGTTGCAAAAATCTCTCATAACTAGGTTTTAGGTGTCATGAAATTACATTATGTCATCTTACTATCAAACTTGTAAAATAATGTTATAATAAACTAAAAAAATAATATAAATAGAGCATGTGGTGCATGTTCCATCTAATAACTACAACAAAGAACAATTACAGAAAGACATTAAGGAAGCATGACTAATAATCATAGAGACTTCAATCACATCTTGTGCCATATTGTGTTTAGATCCTATCAAATAGTCATACCGTTTTGATCCTTGCTTAGTCTGCCCTCAAAAGTGTAGATTGAAGGAAATATTTTTTGGGCCTTGTCAGTCTCAGAGTATGGTCGCAAGGCTCACAAATCAATGCAGCTTAAATCTCATTGTCCATGGTAAAATTGTGGTGGAGATTAGAATTTTTGAAGTTAGAATCAACCTAACTTGAACTCCTTGAGTCACAATAGAAAAATTACTCTGTAGTTTTAGGTAACCCCCTCATGTGGGTTTTGTTTTTTTTTTTTGTGGGGGGGGGGGGGCGTTTTAATTTGCAAGATCAAAGTTTTTGGTGGTCATATGTGAAAAGTAAGGTTATTGTTCTTTGGCTTTTCTGAGTCTTCAAAAGTGCATGGTAAAATGTGAACTTCATTTAGTTTTTCCAACTCCATGTCTTTCATTTCAACTTTAAACTGTGTCTTTTCTTTCCAATTTTAAATCTTTGACAATGAGGTTTGGCTTGGAGCTTCTTGAATGTCAGTGACTTTCCTTCTTTTGGTATGAGTGAAAAACTCTATGCACAAATACACTTTCTCCCTCTCAATTTTTTTAATTGTCAAAACAACCAAAGGTGTGGTTGTGTCCACTTTTCAGAAGGAGGGGGTAATTGAGGTTTGCTCTATTACAACTGACTCCATCTCGTGTGGGGAATCCTGTTATTGGCATTGAACGCTATAACTTGAGCATTTGATCAGTTATAAATTCTTGTAAGTACCCTAGCTTTTGATATAACCCAATTGCATTGCTAGCCTTTGATACCTAGCTTTTGGTATGGACTTAGATTTTGGTATACCCCAATTGCATTGCTAGCTTTCCCTTAGAAATCCCAATTGCATTCCTAGCTTCACCTTTGAAATCAAAACCAAGAAAAACGTTTGTTTTGAGTAGTGCTAACTTCGGAATTTTCTGATCAAACCCGTAGAAACTTCTATATTTTGTAAACGTAACCGTGTGGTCCATCTTTCTTATCTTCTATGTCTTTCTCACCCCATATTAATTCTAAAACTCTAGGCTCTCCCAAGGCTTGCACCCATAACATTTGAAAAAAAAACCGAGCCAATTTCCTTACAATGTCTTGCTTCTTTGCTTACAAATAAAATGTTTTCAACAAACCTTTGTGTGTGTGTGTGCGCGTGCATGCGTGCGTGAGTGCGTGTGTGTGTGTGTGTGTGTGTGTGTGTGAGAGAGAGAGAGAGAGAGAGAGAGAGAGAGAGAGAGAGAGTGAATTACCAATACAAATTATGTATGTGGGGCTCAAGAAAATAAGGCAAAAGGTAATGGGAAAATGGGAATGGAGGGTGCTCATCAATCAAGGGTCAAAGCCCTTGAGAGAAAAGGAGCGAGGACAAGTGAATGACCTGTACGGAGTGCACCTTTCCCTTCACTATTATCTTGCTTATGATACCTTCTCCCTACAACCTTGAAGAGTACCCATCTCCCCATTTGGGGAGGGAGGAGATGGAGTTGCATGATGCTCTGTATTGGTTTTGTCACATCTCACACAAGCCTAGTAAAGCCTAGTAAAGCAGAAGAGTACCCACCCAAACTTTCCTTTCCCAAACATTTTCACCCTAATCCTCTCTTTTAGCAATGAAGTGAGTCTACCTTTAATCGTGGTATCTTTTCTATTGTCTCCATGGGTTCATCCACTCTCTTGACAAGCTCAACTATCCTCTCAGACGATGTCCTATGCTACCATGGTGGGACTGTTGCCACCTCCTTCCCTTCCTCTTGGGTCCACAATCGGTCCTAAGCAAGGTCACCCTCTCATAGTGCCTTTAATTTCATTAAACAATCTAGGTACTCTATTTCACTGCCATCTAAAATTTTAGAATAACAGTGAAGTGAGAGAGACTTAAGTTTTCTAAGACCAATAAGAATCACATTTTGTTTAGTGATTTTAATCCTAAAGTTAACCAAACTAGGGAACTAATGCCCCACATTCCCTGCTCTAAGGGGAAGGATCACATTAGTGAGATCAATAAGGACTATGGGCGAGACTATTATAACAATGAGGAAGCAAAAGGGGTCACTATGCTTGTGAAGGATCTAGAGTTGTGGCATGAATAGCTACATAATAGGGTGGTGATAGGTATGTATCATGAAGTGAGACCTTCTACTGAATCTCGTAAAGCTTGGATGTCTCAATCATAAGGAATCAAAAACATCAAAGCCACTCATACTAAGTATTTGAATAACAACTACTACCTATTTTTCTTGGATGACCCTAACACTACCTTACAAAGAGGTTATTCAAAGGTGGTTGATTAGGAACACATTGTTGTCAATCTTCAAATTGTAAATGGTTTCAACCCTAGGGGTCCTAAACCAACAAAAGCTCTTGTTTGGGTAGATTTTTTGAAATTGCTTATAGAGCTAAAGATTATAGGAAGATGCCTTGGAAGATTTTTGGGACAAAGGGAATCCTCAAAATTAACCTCAAAATGGAATCCTCATCTAAACATTAATGTGGTTGTGAATGTCAAGGATTCCTCTTCAAGTTTATACACCTCCAAAAAGTGATATAGAAAAAACTCCCTAATGCTTGTTTTCACTCTTTGAGACAAAGACATTATATAAAGGTTTTCCCTGAATTAAAACCTCCAAGAGAGGAAAGAAGATTTCAAACCTGTTTTTAAGAAAAACTATCAACATCATGAAGCTCTCATCTTCCAAAAATAGGAACAATTTTAGCCCCTTTCTAGAAGATATTTGTGATCATTTTAACTAGGAATTAATTGAATCATCCTCTCAGAGAGAAAACCAACACCCTAAAAATGATATAAATCTAGATATTAGAGAAGGAGCTAAAGAACAAGAACCCTCCGAGAACATAGATGGACACACCATAAATGTAGGAGTAGATAAATTTACTCCCCCAGATAGTTTGATGGAAAAATCTAGAGGCCTCTCCTCCTTATCCTCCTCAAATGAGGAAAAGGAATAGATTCCTAATGCTCAAACTCAACTACAAATGACAAATATTTTGCTACTCTACTGTAAGAACAAGATGACATCACTAGGAAGTAGATTCACTTAGCTTTTTCAAAGTCTATAGACATTCTCTTGACACAAGGAGAAGAGGAGACACTTCCTATGCCCCAAGCAGGAACCTCTAAAAACAAAAAGAACCTTCAAAGGATCCTACGAGACTCTCCATTTCACTAGGCAAGCCCTTCAAAAATAGTAAAAAATGAGGCATCCTTTCATTAAAGAATTCACTTTAAACTGCAAAGGATTATCTAATTCTTCTAGAGAAAAGTCCATCAAGCTCTTCATTCTTTAATCTAATTTTAATCCTGACTTTATGTCATAAAATGTAATATCTAACCAACCCAAATGATTTTCTCATATTAAACTCATCATTTTATGTGGGAGAATAGATGGGAAGAAGGGTGAGAATATAGACATATGCTTATGGTTCTGTCTCAACACGGTGCCAAGGTTAAAAGGGGTCCAAATGAGAGATGGTATGTTAAAGAGAAATTCTATTTAATAGAGATTAAATACCGTAGGGTTGGCTTCATTAAAGACCGCCAAAAGTTAGTGTTCAAAAGTCCTTTGAACTTAGGCAAGCTAGGGCTGACTTTGAGGTGGGAATCCTAGCCAAGCATGAGGTGTTTGTTGGGTTTCCAAGTGTTAGTGGGAACCTTACCCAAAAGCTTGAGGTGTTTCTCACATGCTAAAATGATTAAATTTCTTGAAGTATTCAACACAAAGACAACTCTCGAGAGGCATCAACGTTTCCATGCTTGATTGACTAAGTCCTTGAAGTATTCAATTCAACCAAATGACTTAATAAGCATAAAAGACACATGTTCAAATTATCCTCCACATGTGGCCCTCATGATGTGTTTGAATGCTATCGGATAGGTTTTAAAGGGGTCCAATGAGAATTTGGATACATAAAAATAAATAATTAAGTTATTTCTCTCAAAGAGGAAATAGAGGAAACATGTCCAAATGAAATAATAAAATAATACGAGCGAGAGAGAGAGAGAGAGAGAGAGAGAGAGAGAGAGAGAGAGAGAGAGAGAGAGAGAGGTGAACCAAGCATGAGAGGGGGGGTATACTCTCCCATACACACACACACACACACATACACACATTCTCTCATTGTGTGGAGTGAAAAATGCAAGAGCTCCATCTCCTTCTCCAAGCTTGCTAAGAAGTGGAGAGCCTACGCCAACACTCTTAGCTATGGAATGAAAATCCAACCAAGAGCCATGCTTTAATGATTAAGCTTGACATCTTCTTCATCTTCATTACTATGCTATTATACTATACGAAGCAAGAAGAGTGATGATAAGTGAGGAACTATTTCTTTCTCCTATGGATGATTCTTCTTCCTCTTCCCTACCTTCATTTTGCGTTATCGCTCTCCACCTTCGAAGGTGTTTGAGGCCTTGGGATTGGGATAATTAATCCTTTTTGAAAAGTTTATGTTAATCTCGTGATGCATGAATCTTTCCATCTTCATAGCATCACCAAGGTCACAAGGAACACAAAGATTATATTGTAACAAGTCTCTCTGGATGAGAGAATCTATAATACAAATGCCTTTTGGAGGGGGGACCGGCTCCAAGTAAATCTGGTCCTCAAATATTTTCATGTTCTCTAATACTCTCTCTCTCTCTCTCTCTCTCTCTCCTTCTTGCAAAAGTATTGTTCATGCCAAATTACTTAAATACTATGTTTATGTTGCTAGAGTCAATTAATTTCACCCTCCATGTTCTCAAAGTAATCTCACAAAAATGCTCACTCTAATTCTGTTAATTCCGCTATTCTCAAAGTTCATAGGCCATTTCCGTTACACTTTATATGCTTGCAAGACGTTGAAGTCACAAAAGCGTAACCTAGTTTTAAATCTTCAAATACTAGTATTTGGATATAAATGGTACTATACTAACCATAAACATGGGAGAGGTGGTGCAACTTTGACCATTTTAGAAAAGCACAGTCACCTTGTCTCTTAGATCCATAACTCAAAGAATGGAAGTTGGATATCAATTTCTCTTAGCAGCCCATTCAATAACACTATTGTATTTTTTTGACATTGTTTTTGGGAGTATGTTCATTGAGTTTATCTAAGTTTTATTTGGCAATGCATTTTCAAGGATTCCAATTAATGGTGAGCATACTCGGGCTTTTTGTTTGAGAAGATATGTTAGGCAAGGATACCCTATATCTCCTTTATTGTATACCATCTATTCAAATGCTTTATGTGGCTTGTACATGATGAAATTGAGAAAGGTCACATATAAGGAATCAAAATTCCAAGTGTAGATAAATACCTTGTACGACAACACTTTATTGATGACATCAATTCTCTATTATCAAATGATGTGCAGTCCATAAAAGCTTTTGAGTAATTCTTGGATGTATTTTGTATGGCCAGTAAATCTATTATCAACCACTTCAAAATAGGTTATAAAGTGTTAATGCCAAAGTAGTATTTTCTTATTATCCATTAGGGAAATTTTGGAATCTCAAATGGGCCCTATAAGGACTTTGACTTTCTCCCTCTTGTCCAAAATGAACACATGGTAAAAATTTTACAAATGAAATCAAAACTTGTCGGACCTTTTGGATTTAGAATGCACTCATCAAGATCTATCCATTGATATATAGCATGCCATCAGATTCCTTATATTCTAGAACATTATATTTTTTATATTCTTCCATACTAGTGTGTGCTGTGCGATTCTATTGACTTAGATCACAGGTTGGAGATAAGTAAACTTGAACAGACAACTCCGTCTTATAAATGGATTCTCTCCCCACATTTTAGCTTCAATGGGGAGGCCATAACTTCTACAAATCATGCAACTCCAAATTTGTCAAAGTTTAGGGTTTTAGAACCTACTTTCTAAGATCTTTCCAATGATATGTTTGTTGGTTAGTAAGGTTTTGACAAAGCATTTATGTACTTCACCGTGTTTCCCAGTTTGGACAAGAGAGGCAAAGTCAAACCTCCTGATAAGGCCCCTTTGAGAGACCAAATTTTCCCTAAAGAATCAGGTGTTTATAGCTCTTAGGAGCAGTAGTCAATAACATTTTGAAATGGTAAAAGGGTCAAAACCTCTTTAAATTAGGAAACAGGCTTTATCCGGAATGGATGTAGTGTTTTGAGTGCTGAATGAAGAAGAAGAAGAGGATTGTGACTTTGTGCCATGATTATTCTTCATGTTCCTATGTTAAAAGTTTTTAATCTACAAGCTATTAACTGTTAATCTCCTCAACTTTGTGTATATACTTAAAGTAGTCTGTTGCCAAGTTTTGTTCATGAAATGGCTATGAGAGATGTTTGTTTATATTTTTGGTTAACTACCATAAGCCCCAGAAACACTTCGTAATCCCGTTGATTGTGAAGCACATTCAAAAGGGCCAATTGGGCAATGGGATTGATTGGGACTAATGACTATTGAGCCTAATGAGTTCCTGAGGGAATTTTCTAATTGGACAACTAAGGAAGAAGAAAGCAAGGAATGCTACAAATTATTTTTTGAGGACATATTTGAATCACTCCCTGATTATCTGAGACTAAATATAGCTCTAAGGAATACATCAGTACCATGGTCAACTATGTGCCCGTTGGGGCCTTCAATGCTCTTGAGTACTTGCCTTTTTATCATGGAAAGGAGGTTATTGAATATTTGATATCTCACAAAAGAAGAAGAAGAAAAAATGCATGAGTGGTTCATGGGACCAACCACTAATTTCCACCTATGGCACCTGATTTTTGAAGAGATCTTAAGATGGGATGCTTGGCTTGAAGCCCAGATTAAGAGATCAAGTGGGCATTTAGTGCATGTTATCCTTGAATTAGCAATGATTAAAAGTTTTCCATCAATTATTGAGGAGACAAAGTCATAGGATCCAATCACATAAGGAGGACAAGGCATTAGAAGTAGGGGAGAGTTCTTCACCTTAGACAAAAGATCAGGGAACAACCCCACAAGCTCTTCAAAGGGTTATCCACCAATTGGTTAAAGTTTAGGAAGTCCATCAATTTTGAGAGCAAGGAGACAATCAAAGTTTCATCCACCTCCATTCCAATTACCCCCATTACCTACATTGACATTTAACCCATTGGGAGATCAACCACCCCCTCAATAACCAGTAATGGCTCAACTACCACTCAAGTTTCATCCACCTCCATTCCAATTACCCCCATTACCTACATTGACATTTAACCCATTGGGAGATCAGCCACCCCCTCAATAACCAGTAATGGCTCAACTACCACTCAAACCTAAAGTAGAGGTAGCAAAATTGAGTGGAAAAGAATCCCAATATGCTGTGATCCATGTGGGATAGTTTAAGACTAGGCATTCTGCAAGTGGGTATGATGTGCTATACAATGATGCAATTAAGAAGGAGGTTTACAATATTAATAGTTTTCTAGACTATGATAATTTGAAAACTATTTTTTTTAGATTCAAGGTATAAAAGACCCATGAGGATGTCTTGAAGAAGATCAAGAATATCATTGTCAAGAAAAAGGATTTATTGGTATAAGATTATGCACAACAGGTCAAGAACTTGATGAATAGACTACAAGCAAATCATAGATCATCCAAGGAGCAAAAAGGAGATTATTTTTTAAGGGAATTGAGGAAGCATCTCAAGAATACTGCTGCACATCATGCACCCCTTTCTCAACAACATGATTTTGATAATTTTGTGGATGCAAGAATGAGGGCTGAAAGGAGGTATGGACAAGTGAGCAGAAGAAAACTAAAAAGAAGAAATCTAGTCTGGATTCAATTTCACAAGAGAAAAGTCAGATGAGGATGAAGATAAAGGCTCAAGCATTGATTCCTATGAAGAGTTAGACACTGATGAAGATGGAGCAGATACATGGAGTGCAAATAAGAAAAAGAGCTCAAAAAAGAAGAAAGATGTCAAGCCAAAGAAGTAGAAGAGTGAAGAAAAGAAGAAAAATGATAAATCAAATTCTAAAGATGCCTCCATCATCAATAAATTGATTTTGGGAAATCTTAAGGACATTCAACCTTCATCATTTGCAAATCCTTCTAAAATACCATTTTGCCAGGTTTGTACAAGACTTGGGCATGATTATGACAATTTCTATTATAATCCTAATTTTAGGGAAAGGAGACTAGCAAAAAGTCTTGCCAAGATGGAATTAGGGCCAATATGGTGGCACCACAACCCTAGGATTAGATTTCAGAATACAAGCACACAAAGGATATTTCAGTAATAAAATTGGCAGAATGTGAAAAGATACTAGCAACAAAAGAACCCATTATAACCCTGCACCTAGTGTGTATCTTTGGGACATAGATAGTGACTTGCATGTGAACTATGGTGCAAGCACAAGAATGATAGGGACATCCCAATTGTGTAATATACACCTGCAAATGAAGAATCTAGTTACTCTAATGATGGGATAATGAAGGTACGTGCTCAAGTGAATGTATTACTCTTGGAGGAGAAGATCTCCCATAGTGTTGAGCAGCACAAAAGTCAAGCAAAAGAGAATAGTTAGAAACAATAGAATGAAATGGGACAAATAGAATTGACCAAAGGAGAAGATGACACCTTACATTGCTTTCTATGTGATTTTCTTGCATGCATTAAGATTTAGGAGGTTTTGGAGAAACTCGTAGAGGTGGATAGCCTAGCTAGTACTAGGTCAAAGTGGAAACTAAAGGAAAAATAATAAGAGAAAAGGAATATTCTTGAAGGAACCATCGATTGGGAAGCCCAAGATCATATTAGAATGGAAGTATTGATCGAAATAAATTCAATTAAACTAGCACACTGAAGAATCTGCAAGTCCATGGCCAACAAGGAAAATTCATGCAATGTGGGATAATCTAGGCAAGAGACCTTCAAAATTTGGGGATTCCTTAGTGAAGGCAAATAGTTTTAAAGAGTTATCTAATGAAGGAATATCATATGATCTCTTTGAAGCTTTGTTGGAAGCACCCATTTCAATAAAAATGGGTCAACTACTATTGAAGTTTGTCCTTGATATTTGGTAAAATAAAAAGCAAAAAAGTGACAAGACAAATAAAAGATAAAGAAAGAAAGTAGAAGGTGGAAGTAGTACATTTATTTGGCTCAGATTGATTCTGGAGATGCAGCTCTAGTGGATGTGGACTACAAAGTACTTGTAATCAATATTTCGTTAGGAAGATCTACCTTTCAAATGTGCTGTTGGATGGAGGTTCAGGAGTTAACATTCTTCGTGAATTAGTGTATAAAAAGTGGAATCTCATGAAATGGGATCCAACACCCTTTCAAGTCAAAATCAATGATCAAAGGAGAGTGCAACCTTTGGGAATTCTTGAAAATAAAATAATCACTCTAGTATGATTAACTTTTGTGGTCAATTTTTGGTTTGAGTCTAGAAGATTCAACATGTTCTTACCCAATGATTTTGGGTAGACCATGGCTAAGGCCAATGAAGGTGAAACATTTATGCAGTGTAAATACAATTGTGATCAAACAAAGGAAGAAGAAGGTAAGGATGCACATGGTTTCATAGAAGAATATCCCACTTGGATTCAAACCTTTGTATTCAAAAGTGATTAATATGGTAGAATCTATTAAGTAAGATGAAAAGGAAGGATTGCTTTAGAGAAATGAAACAATGGTCCCAATTTTTGAGGTAGATGTGAAAAAGATTGCAGAAAAAATAGAAAATCATTAAAAAACACCTAAATTGAACCTTAAGGGAAATAGGAAGAAAGCAATAAAAATAGACAAGGAGTAGAGACTGAAAGAGGAGCAAGAAGCATTCAAGTCCATTAGGCATGCAAAAAATATGTTTTAAGAACAAATGTCCAAGGTTTATAGAGTGACAGAAGATGAACTGAAAGGTATGAATTTAGAAGATGAAGATGATCACTAAATGGTGTCAGATGAACTGGAAGGTGAAGATGATCACTGAAAGTATATATGGAATTAGCTACTACTGAGTTTAAAAAGGCATTGACATTTTTATTATTAGAATTCAAGGATGTGTTTTCTTGGTCATGTATTGATATGAAAGGAGCATATCTAGTTGTATGCCAACATACCATTAATTTGAAAAAAGATGAAGTACCAGTGAAGCAGCAGAGATACAAGATTAATTTCAATTATGCCAAACAAGTGATAGAAGAGATTGACAAATTGTAATTAATATTATTTACCTAGTGGATGAAGTAACTTGGCTATCAAAAATTGTGTTTGTCCCCAAAGAACAATGGGAAAATCAAGGTGTGTGTAGGTCATAGGAAGTAAATGCTACAACAATTACTGATCCATTTCCATTACCATACTATGACACAATGTTGGATACAATAGCTAGTGAGGAGAATCTGATGTATAGTTTTCTAGATGGCTTTAGTCGATATAATCATATCAAAATGGCCCTGATAGATAGGGAAAAAAAAACTTTCATAATTGAATGGAGGGTGTATGCCTCCACAGTGATGAATTTTGGATTGAAGAGTGCACCACCTACCTTTTAGATGTGGGTCATGGAGGTGTTTGGTTCTTACCTGACAACCTTAATGAAGGTATTTTTGGATGACTTCAGTGTTTAATGAAAGAAGAAGGATCACTTGAAGCATTTGAGATTGTTCTTTGAGAGACACAGAGAATTCTAATTGTCGTTGAATCCTTCAAAATGTGTCTCTTCTATGAAGAGGGGAATTTTATTGGGACATATCATTAGTAGGTAGGCAATAGCAATTGACCAAAGAAAAGTGGAAGAAATCCTAAAGGCTATACCACCAAAGATAGTGAAACAACTGATGAGGTTTGTTGGTCAAGTGGAGTGGCCTTGGCACATGTATGTTTACCACTCACACATTTGACAAAGAACGATATTTACAGCAATTATGGGTGTTCTCCATAATAGGAGATGGACTAGATTTTGAAAAGGTGTGTTCAAAATTTTGAACAAAAAGTAATATTGGCTAAATCACATGTAGGTGATGCTACAGAGGATCTTTTTCACGGGATATTACTACAAAGAAAACTTTTCAGGCTAGTTTGTGGTTGCCCTCTGTTTTTAGGGATGCTCATGAGTATGTAAAGACTTTTTTGACTTGCCATCGACTCACTGGATGCAATTTGGTTTCATGCATAAGCACGTTTATTTATATGTGGTTGATGATGACCTTATGAAGTTGTTGGATGATGCTCTATATGGTTTTGGGCATATACAAACTAGGGGAATGTTTTTTTATGCATCTCGAGAGTCCGATGAAGAGAATTTTTCCAGAGACTTGATGTATCCAGGTATGCATGATCGGAATATCAATACTATAGGGGGTGAAGCTGTCTTGCCAATGCTCCTACCTGGGATAGATGATCAATAATTAGATGAGCCAGCTCCATAGGGAATATGACATTATGTTTTATTGGATTTGATGTTATTATATGATGAAGGGTATTTTCTGCTAGCTTTTGATCCAGGAGGAGATGGTTTTATGCATGGTCCACAAAAATTGATTGGTATTCCATTTGATCCGGGTGGAGATGGATATGCGCATCACTTGGGGCGATTGACTTATATACCATATGATCCAGGTGGGGTTCATGATGGTTTACAGGTAAATTCATGCTTATGCTCTTTTGCTAGGAAATTCTTGTGTTTTCCCAATAATCCTACAGGAGGGTATATTCTAATAATGACACATGTTGCAAAAATTTTCAAAGCATGCTCACAGTGGGGTAGTAGGTATGCAATTATAGTTTTTGATTGCATCTTGGAATAATGGTTGACACATACCGGAGGATGTGCACATTTAGAGGGGGTGGATATCGTGCCGCTTTGCGGGCATGGGGTGAAAGATGTGAATCTCCATGCATTTTGAGGTTTTGCCAAACTTATGATCTATTCCAAAAGTTGCTATGACATCAAGATGATGGAGTGTAAACTAAATATATTTTGTTGCCTAGAAATGGAGTTTCTTCCTGCAAGCTGAGTTGCAATGATTCTGCCAAATGTGATTTTTTTAATAAAAAATTTAGTGTTTCACATGCTCTCCATGTCTGTCTTTACGGCTCGTCAACTGGAAGTTATGGCAGTTTGAAGCTAGGAGAGTTTGCAAATCCGGATTGGGCATTTGCAGAAGAAGGGTTAGGGATGGTATGATTGCATATGTCTGAGGTGCTAATCATATGGAGCGCTTAGTGTTATTGGATTGCTAACCGGAGCTCAAACGACGAAGATATAAGAAATTTAAGTTTTTTTGGGGGTCAGTTCTGCTGGTGTTAGTCCTATCGCAGGATCTGTACTGATGAAGCAAAATCAAGTTTAACAGGGGTCGGTTGCTAGTTCTTGACATGGGCTACAACATGTGTTTTACAGGGCTCGAAATGGGTGTTAGATGCTTAACTCGTGACTGGATCAATGGGAGACTCATGAAAGAGAAAACAATATTGTGCTTGATACTACCTTGGTTGACATGTGATTCACTTGAGGAGATTCCACTCTGGGATGAACGCTCTTAAATATTATGAATATCATCTCTTCTAATACATTGATTGCATATAAGTCCAATAAGGCATAGGCTTGGGGGTTTTTTGGGCGACAGATGTTGTGGGTGACGATGCTTTGGCGGATATGTAAGTCAAATGTGGTGCCTTTACCAAAGCAGTCACTCATGTTGTGCGGGGTTCTTGGGAAAATGCTAGGACATGCCTTGTTCAAGGTGCATATCAAATGTGCTACTAGGCAATGCCTTGGACGGTGTGCATATGCCAAATTGTGGTGTCCTTATAAATCCTAAAGGAGGGCAGGGGACCCAAAGGAACGAGCCAAAGGCCCACTAAAAAGCAAAGGGGTTGTCTGTCCATTGAGGAAAAGAATGCTAATGGGTGTGAAGAAAGAGATAAAAATGAGATATGGGGGTGCAACAGGGAGGATGGTGTAGGGGATAGAGAAGAGGAGCTCACGATGATCGCAACAGGGTTGAAATGGGGATGAGCATGAAACGAAACCTTCTTAGCAGGCTAGGGAGACAAAATTTGGAGCCATTGCCGTCCAGTTTGCAATAGGGCCAAGTCACCATGCCATGTCATCACCCTGCTTCCCATGCCTAGCAACAATGGCACCGTTGTTGCTTAGGAAGGGAAGGGGGCTATTTTTAGGGGAGGTTTTTTTATATAGGTAAAGACGAAAGGTAGTGTAAAAAAGAGGAGTTAGGGGGGGAGGAGGAACAAGAGGAGACGACGACTAGGCCCGTGGGGAAAAGAAGAAAAAGGGGAGGGGAGGACTCTCTACCTCTTTCTCTCACTTGGCCTCAAAAAAGGAGAGTCTCTCTCTCTCTCTCTCTCTCTCTCTATCTCTCTCTCTCTCTCTCTCTCCATTGAAGCAACAAAGGAGAAGATCTCTCAGGATAAAGAATCTCTCTCTCTCTTGCCCTGAGTTCGGAAGGAGAATCCATATCAAAGGAATAAGAGCTCTCTTGAGTCGAGCTCAACATCCATAACTTACGAGCTAAAAGCCAGCTCTCTCTCTCTCTTTCTAGATCTTATATCACAAGAAAGGTGAAGCTATGGTGATAATGATTGACAAACAACATCAAAAGCTCAAACAAAGGGATTTCTAGCAGGGGTCTGGCTCTATCGAGAGGATATTTGAAGTCTTGGAGTCAGCCATTGCAGTGGAGATCAAGAAGTGCATAAGGGATGTGTTTTGCAAGATAGAGAGTAGGTAAATATTTGATCGAGCCAAGGGCATAAGGGAAATTTTGGGAATTCAAGAGCAGGGGAAGTGTGCAGGTGGGGTTTTCTTGGCGATTACAAATTGCATCTATCGGGTTGGGGATTTTTGATTATGGATTTGCACATCACTTGGTACATTAACGATGGAGTATGCAACCAATGTGTAACAGGTTCCACATATTAATTTATTAGAAGTGTCTTTTGATTGCCAGCATCAATTGAGTGTTGATAATAACTAGTTTTTACTTTATTTTCCACTGGTATTTGTGATCTAAGTCGTGATTTTATTCCGGTTTTGCTATGTAATTATCTGTATATCTTCTTACTAACACCAAATTGGTCCTAACTACAATCATTTTTCTTGGTATATGCCTCGATTGCTTCTCCGTCTAAAGCCAAAAGCCCGACGCTTTCCCGGACAACCCTCGAGAGATGTGAACTCCGAAATTTTTGGTGAGCACAATGTGAATCTTGCCAGGATAGACAAAATCAGCCATGTCAACAAGACAAGAGAAAGAGATGCAACAGATTACGAGGTTAATGGTTGTTATTTTGGAGCAACAGTACTATGCAGGTCAAGTGCAAAATATGGGTACCAAGTTGAAAACTGAGAACCGAGAATTGCAGCAGTCTACAAAAAGTGAATTGGGTGGACTTTTAGGGCAGGATAATAGAGAAAGTTTTCAAGTATTCCGGGAGCTAGTAATAGAAAATAGGAAATCTAAAGCGTCAGATAATTGTAAATAAGAGATGCTACTACAATTAGCACTTGAAAATGCCAAACACTCATTTTTTGATTAGCAAGGGATTTTTGATGGTTATGATCCAGTAGGATACTTGGAGTGATATGACAAGGAGTTGGAGTTGCATGGGATGCCAAAATAGAACAAGATTTTAAAATTCGACAGGTTTGTGATCTCAGATTTCATTGAGCAATTTTAGGGGCTTCAACAACAATATATGCATAGTTGGTGCAGCTATCCGAGAATGTTGGGATCCAAGCATGTATGAATATGATGTGGATTCTGTTGATATGCCTACCTATGCGGAGGGTTGCAAGCAGATTAGGGCTAAGCTCGAAACTTCTATTGATGAATGTTTGCTTGATGATGATAGGCTATTACAGGATAAAGATGACAAAGAGGTTTTACAAGCTATCTATGCAAAGCTTGGAATTCAAGATTCCATGCTAATGACTGAAGTTAAAGACTTATAGGGTCAAGAAAAGCATGAACATTTAGAGGCTCCGTACACACATGAGGGTTCACAGAGTGTGGATATACATGAGCATCTACAAGACTTGTATATATCATATTTACACGGTTTGGATACACCAGATCTTAAGGGCTTGGATGAGCAAGGGTATGTGCTTGAAGATCCACATGGTGATGATTTAGAGGGGATGTTGACTCCTTCTTTATCAAGTTTTTGTGATGCAGAGCTCTCAATATGGCAAAGTGATCATGAACTTGATGATGCTTATTTAGAGGGGGTGCATAATGGATTGCATTCTTTTGGTGTTGTATATGATTGGGCTAATTGTGCCCATGATATGGACAGGGATGTAGATGCAATTTTCAATATTCTTGCTGAGATTTGTGCTACAAAAGTTACAAGATATTTGGATAAGCAGGAGAAATTTGATGAGCAGTCTATAAAAATGTGGCTAGTATGCATACCATATGGGAAATTCCTAGTTTGCAACCTGAGATATGTAGGGTGGAAAATTCTTTTGAAGTGATGGACCTAGAGCTTATGTGATTATTGGATGAAGATTTGGAAGGCTTCTCAATTACGGATGCAAAGGGTACCAAAAAATTTGGTTTCATGCATAAGCACGTTTATCCATATGTGGTTGATGATGACCTTATGCAATTGTTGGCTGGATGATGATTTATTAGGTTCTAGGAATATACAAACTAGGGGAATGTTTTTTGGTGCATCTCAAGAGTCCGATGAAGAGAATTTCTTTAGAGATTTGATGTATCTAGATATGCATAATCAGAATTTCAATACTACAGGGGGTGAAGTTGCATAGCCAATGCTCCTACCTGTGATAGATTATCAACAATTAGATGAGCCAGCTACATCGGTAATATATGGCAGTATCTAATGATACCTGTTGTAGTATGCTATCCTATGATGAAGGGTATTTTCTACTAGCTTTTGATCCAGGAGGAGATAGTTTTATGCATGGTCCACATAAATTGATTGATATTCCATTTGATCCGGGTGGAGATGGATATGTGCATGGTTTGGGGCGATTGACTTATATGCCATATGATCCAGGTGGGGTTCATGATGGTCTATGGTTAATTCATGTTTACGCTCTGTTCCTAAAAAATTCTTGTGTTTTCCCAGTAATACTATAGGAGGGTATATTCTAATAAGGCCACATGTTGCAAAATTTTTCAAAGCATGCTAACAGTGGGTTAGTACGTATGCGATTATATGTTTTTGCAATATCTATAAATGGAGTTATTTCTTTCAAATGGAGTTGCAATGATTCTGTCAAAATGTGATTTTATAAGCCAAGTGTTTAGTGTTTGAAGTTCTCTCCATGTCTGTCTTTATGGCTTGTCAATTGGAGCTACGGTAAGGAAGTTATGGCAGTTTGAAGCTGGAAGAGTTGTAGATCCAGATTGGGCAACTGCAACAGAAGGGTTAGGGATGGTATGAGTGCATAGCTATGAAGTGCTCATCATTTGGAGCGTGTTGGTGTTTTTTGATTGCCAATTGGAGCTCAAATGGTGAAGATATCAGCAATTTAAGTTTTTTTTGGGGACTGGTTCTGCTGGTGTTGGTCCTATCTCAAGATATGTGTTGATGAAGCAAAATCAAGTTTAACAGGGGTCAGTTGCTAGTTCTTGACACCGGCTACAACATGTGTTTTACAAGGCTCAAAATGGGTGTTAGATTCTTAACACTAGGTTGGTAATGGGACACTTTTATGTCCTGTTAAGTGACCATTTTCCTTGAATTATGTCAAGAGTTTCAAAATGGATTTTGAGGTGCTATCTATCTAGAAAGTTGTCTCATGAGCTGAAAAAAACTTGACATTTTTTTGGAATATCAATTCCATCTTTAACCTTGTCCTTGCACAACATTTCACAACCTAAACTGTGTGAAAAAACGGGTCCTGCTTTTGGCTTTTTTCAACTTTTTGCAACTATACCACTCTAGAATTCATGTTCGTCAGGTCTATAATGCTAGAGAACTATCTTTAGTAGTCCTCAACATGTCTTGATGCTCCTAGGGAGAAATAAATGTTAAAGTTGAAAGTTATGACCAAATTACAAAAAATGTCAAATCCTAATTTTTAGCCAAGTTTAGCTCTTCTATTATTTTTTTGGTGGCTTTCATGATATCCAAATGCAGTTTTGATTTTCTATGTTGCATATTGTAACATAAAGCTAATATTCCTTGAGTTTTGGGCCACCTAATACCCTGTTTTGCATAGTAGACAATGATGGTTGATTTTTTCAATTATAGAAGAAAATGAAACATTCTAGTATCAAGTATAGCTTTTTCAATATTGTTAGTTTCTTGTAACAACTACATGCATTTTGTATGTAGTAACCATATCTACTCATAAGGATCAAATTTGGCTAGATATTGAATAGTTTCTATGGGATTCTACAACTCGTAATGTTGAACCCAGTTTTTTCATGTTTGCTGTATTTAGCACTTCATGTTTGTCCCCAAGATTCCCCTTGGTAAGAGATGTATTATTATTTTGACATGCTCCATGGCTCCTTATGAACCTAAAGGACAATAGGGAACTAAGAAAACATGCATATATTATTTGTATTGAGCGTGGCTATAGAAACTTTGATGATAGGTTTTCAGAATGGTAAATATTTAACTTTTTTGTACCTATTTCTTTTGGCAAAACAAAAAATAGTGAGTGAGAAGCAATCATATGTCTGATCACCAACCCATTGAAGTTAACTAGGGAATTTATCTCAAGTCCTACAAAAATCCCTAATTTTATTTTTATGCAACAAAACGTAAGAAATGACTGTTTTGATGAAAATGTACTGGTCCATCAACTTTGGAGGCTTGGTGTGACCAAAAGATGAGAAATTTTACAAGTTTCTTATTATTTCCATGTGTAGTAGGCCTTGAACTATAACCTCATCAAAGGATTTTACAAAATGAGTGGATCTACTATGGTTTTGGAGGTTTTTTTCAAAACCCTGAAAGGACACTTTTATGTCCTGTTAGGTTACCAACCTAGTGTTAACATGTGACCGAATCAGTGGGAAACTGATGACATAGAAAATAACATCGTGCTTGATACTACCTTGGTCGACATGAAATTCACTTGGGGAGCTTCTAGTCTAGGATGCTAGATCTTAAATATTGTGAATATCGTCTTTTGTAGTACATTGATTGCATATAAGTCCAATCTTGGGGGGTTTTTGTAGAGACAAATATTGTGGTTGACGATGATTTGGTGGATATGTAAGTCAAATGTGGTGCCTTTACCAAATCAGTCACTCATGTCGAGCAAGGCTCTTGGGAAAATGCTACACAATGCTTTGGTCAGGGTGCATATCAAATGTGCTATTAGGCAATGCCTTGGCCAGTGTGCATATGCCAAAGTGTGGTGTCCTTACAAAGCCTAAAGGAGGCGGGGGGCCCAAAGAAAAGAGGCGAAGGCCCACTAAAAAGCAAAGGGGTTGGCCGCCAATTGAGTAAAAGAAGTCTTAATCGGTGTGAACAAAGAGAGAAAATGGAAAGATGGGGGTGCAGGTAGCAAGGATATGGTGCAAGGGAGAGAGAAGAGGAGCTTGTGATGGTCACAGTAGGGTTGGGATGGCGACGAGCATGAAACAAAACCTACTCAGCAAGCTGGGGTGACAAAATTTGGAGCCATTTCTGTCAAATTTGCAATAGGTTCAAGTTGCCATGCTAAATCATCACTTCAATTCCCACGCCTAGCAACAACGGCACCGATGTTTCTTAGGAAGGGAAGGGGGATATTTTTAGGGGAGGTTTTCTTATATAGGGAAAAAGGAAAGGCAATTGAAAAAAGAGGAGGTAGGGGGAAGGAGGAACGAGAGGGGAGGACGACTAGGCTGTGGGGAAAAGAAGAAGAAGGGGTGGGGAGGACTCTCTCTCTCTCTATCTTTGACTTGGCCTCGGCAAAGGAGAGTTTCTCTCTCTCTTTGCCCCTCTTGACCTTGAAGCAACAATGGAGAAGATCTCTCGGGAGGAAGAATCTCTTGCTCTTACCCTGAGTTCGGAAGGAGAAGCCATATCAAAGAGATAAGATCTCTCTCAAGCTGAGCTCAGGCTCCATAACTTGGGAGCTAAAACCCAACTCTCTCTCTCTCTTCTCTCTCTCTCTCTCTCTCTCTCTCTCTCTCTCTCTCTCTCTCTCTCTCTCTCTCTCCCTCCCTCTCTCTCTCTCTCTCTCTCTCTCTCTCTCTCTCTCTCTCTCTCTCTCTCTCTCTCTCTCTCTTCTCTTGATCTTATATCACAAGAAAGGTGAAGCTATGGTGATAAGGATTGATGACAAACAACATCGAAATATCTAACAGAGGGATGTATAGCGGGGTTTTGTCTCTATCAAGAGGATATTTGAAGTCTTAGAGTAGGTCATTCCAGTAGAGATCAAGAAATGCATAAGGGATGTGTTTTGCAAGATAGAGAGTAGGTAAAAATTTGACCAAGCAAAGGGTGAAAGGGAAATTTTGGGAACTGAAGAGCAAGAGAACAGCGTAGATGAGGCTTGCATGGTGATTATAGATTTCTTCCATAGGGTTGGGGATTTTTGATTATCGGTTTGGAAATCAACAGGCATATCAAAGATGGAGTATGCAACCATTTGTAACAGGTTCTAGATATTAATTTATTGGAAGCGGCTTTTGATTGGAGCATCAATAGTGTTGATAAATGGTTTTAATTTATTTTCCACTGGTATTTGTGGTTCGAGTTGTGATTTTATTATAGGTTTTCTCTGTAATCATGTCTGTATCTTATTATTAACACCAAATTGGTGCTAACTATAATCGTTCTTCTTGGTTTACCCTCGAGTGCTTCTCCATCTACAGCCAGAAGCCCGACGCTTTCTCGGTTGACCCTGGAGAGACGCACGATGGACCCTAGATATGCATTAAGAAATTAATTTTAACATGCAAGTGCATAATATTGTCTAGAGAAGATTGTCTTGTTGGATTATGCTATGCTACCATGGAAGCACATGAATAGAAACATTATATTGATAAATGCACTTACTCATATTCAGGATACAACAGTTTTGGTAGTTTCCAGCTGAGCACTAGTAGGCATAGGCACAATGTTCAAACTACATGTGGAGGAGGACAATCAGGTAGATAAATCTTTTGATGATTTATACAAGGAAAATTGGATTGGCTAATTTATTATTTCAAATGTTGAACACAAATCTCTAACAAAATAAGAAAAGAAAAGATAGAACCACAAAGATTGCACCTTCATGGTAGCATTGCAGGTTCATGCCATGAGCATGATAGCTCTTTTGAGTGTACTCCAACCAAAATGGAGATGAATACTTTATTAGGGAGAGGCTCCTCAATGTTTAAGAGTCAAGCTAAAGGGAGCAAAGATGTAGAAGCAGAAAGGATGAGGAAGGAAAATAGAACAAAACCTTTCCATGTGGTCAAACAGAGGTAGGGAACATCTTCAATGAGTTGACAGGATCAAGAAGAAATCAAGATGTTGAAATGGATACTCTTTTGGCAACCCCAAAAGAAGCTCCAAAGCAAACAACAAACATCATTTTCTCTACCAAAACTTCTCTAAAGCAAACTGTAAAGGAAATGGCCTATGAACTTTGAGAGTAGTGCAATTAAGAAATTAGATGAAGCACTTTTGTGAGATTGCTTTGTGAGCATAGTGGGTGAACTTAATTGATGGTAGCAACATAAACATGGTACTTACTTAACTTGGCATGAACAATACTTTTGCAAGAGAGAGAGTTTAGAGAACATGACAACAATTGAGGACCAGATTCATACGGAGCTGGGTCCCCCCTCCAATAGGCATTTGTATTATAGTTTCTCCCATCAAGAGAGACTTGATACAATACAATCTTTGTGTTCCTTGTGACCTTGGTGATGTAATGAAGATGGAAAGCTTCATGCATCACAAACATAGCATAAACTTTATAGAAAGCATTAACTATCCCAAGCCTCAGTCCCAAGGCCTCAAACACCTTCGAAGGTTGAGAGAGCTAGCGGGGAATGAGGATAGGGAAGAGGAAGTAGAAACATTCAATAGGAGAAAGAAATTATTCCTCACTTATCATCACGCTTCTTGCTAGAAAACATAATAGCATAGTAATGAAGATGGAGAAGATGGAAAGCTTAAGCCAAGAGTGTTGGTGTAGGCTCTCACTTCTCACAAGCTTGGAAAAGGAGGTGGAGTTCCTTAACTTTCACCAAGTGAGAATGCATCCACAAAATGAGTGTGTGTGTGTGTGTGATGTATATCTCCCCCAGAACCCCCCTTGCTTGCTTGGGGTGAGTTGTAGCTTTTACACATGTTTCAAGCTCATTGGACCTCTCTCCCCCTTAGACAATCACATGCAACGTGCATTCAAGCACATGGGTAGTCTTTGGACAAGTGTCCTCCTTACCCCTTAGAGAGAGAGAGCGATCGAAAATATCTAGATATTTGTTGGATGGAACTAGATACTTATTGGACCCATCTTTAGCCCAACCAATAGCATTCAAGCACACCATCTGGTTAAGCATAGGGGGAGTTTGACATGTGTTCCATGTGCCCTTTGAGAAAAAGGGTGCCCTTTTGGGTGAGTGGAAGGTTAAGTCAAAGATTTCCCTAACTTTGGGACTTTCATGCATAGGAAGCTTCTCAACCACCATCCTCATTAAGTTTGTAGGGTCTCTTTTTGACTCAAGCACCTTACCCCCCCCATGCATGGGAAGCTTCTCAAGCACCTTCCTCATTAAGTTTGTAGGGTCTCTTTTTGACTCAAGCACCTTACCCCCCATGCATGGGAAACTTCTCAAGCACCTTCCTCGTTAAGTATGACAAGCACCTCAAGTACCTTAGTCATCAATCACCTCAAACACCTTAGTCATCAAGCACGACAAGCACCTCAAGCACCTTAGTCATCAAGCACTGACTTAGTCATCAAGCACGACAAGCACCTCAAGCTTAGGCTAGGTTCCCACCTCAAGCTCAGCCCTAGCTTGCCTAAGGTCAAAGGACTTTTAACACTAACCATTGGAGGTCTTTAATGAAGCTAACCCTAAGGTCTTTTAAGCTTCATTAGATGCGCGTTTCTCTTTGATAGACTACCTCCTTTTGGACTTTTATTGAGATACAACCATCTCTCTTTTGGTCCCCTACTAAGATAAGTCTAGAAGCACTTATTGCACATTGCTCTTTTGTAGACCATCTCGTTTTGGACCCATATTGAGATGCAACCATCTCTCCTTTTGGTCGCGTGCTGTGATAGGTATAGAAGCACATGTCTCTATTCTAATCTTGTTCTCGTTTATCCTCCCACATTAAATGATCAGTTTAATATAAGAAAATCATTTGGGCAAGCTAGATATTAGATTTTATGACATTACCTCTCTCTTGAAATCATAGTCGTCCTCGACTATGAGGTAGAGAAGATAAATCTTAGTCATTAGTCCATGTTTCTTAGCGGGTAGATGATCCTTTTCTACCCTACGACATCATTCCTAGATGGTGACTAATCCATTTGGTGCTTGGGAGACGTAGCTCCAACAAGCATGTCCGCTCTTTGCTCCATATCATACTTCTAAAGTAGAGTGACAATTTATACTTGGTGTTTGGGAGACGTCGTCACGAGAAACACGATTTTAAGCATGCATACTTCTTAAATTTGTGCACAGTAAAAAGATACATTTTTCCTTTAAAATGCATTTTCATATGCTTACTCCAGTGAAACATTGTAAGCATTGACAAGGTTCATATTATCCTTAAGCTAGGTTCCTTGCATTCATTTAGCATCTTCAAAAGGATAATTATTTAACTTAATAAGATAATGTCAGATAATCTTACCATTTCTTCATACCTTGTCTTCATGTCATTGGATGGACTCCAATTGAAGACTTATTAATCTTTGATTTTTGGAGGGTCGGCAACTATTTCTTCTTTTGATGGTGCTCCTTTGTATGGCTTATGTAGGTTCTCATGGAAAACATTTTGCATGAGTCAATGGTTGGGCAACTTCAATTGATAAGCCATCTCATTGACTGGCTTAAGAATTTTAAGGACCATAGTATCTTTTTGCTATTTTAGCATCATACTCTCGGTGGTCCGTAGGACTCTTGTCTGTAGTATGCCATAGACGAGCCTTCAGAAACTTTAGCAAGACCCAATCATTTTACTTAAAGGCTAAGGCTCTTCTGTGCTTATTAGTAGTAGCCCTTTTTGCCTTTGCTTTGAGATGGATATGACCTCTTTAATCTTTGGAGAATATTCTTGTGAGTCTCGGCTATATTCATCAGTAGTAGCGAAGATCTTCTCATGTACTTTAAGTAGTAAGGGACTTTTGGATCTTCCCTCTTTAACTTCGAAGGTGCTTTCCCCATAGAACTATGTACAATGTCATTGTACACATACTCTATAAGAGGTAGGTACTTCTCGCATTGAGAACATTGATCTACTCCCATACATAGGCTTTTAGTAGATTCAAGAATCGTTAGATTAGTTATCTCACTTTGGTCATCCGTTTGTGGATGATAGGCTGAAAGAGAAATTTAATCTACTTCCTAGATTCCAAAAGAGACCCTTCTAGAAAATATTGGTCATTCTAGGATCTTTGTTCGACACTATGGATGTTGAAAAGCCATGATGCTTGAAAATTTGAGATCTGAAGAGGGTTGCCATTTAATGTGCCTTAATAGTCTTTTTGACAGGCAAAGAGTGTGTTTTCTTGTTAAGCATGTCGACTTAAACAATCCAAGTTACTTCCCTCGATCAAATTTTAACTTTGGTTATACCACGCATTTTGAAACATACTCTTGTATGTTTACTTTTCATGGTAGAACAAAAGAAATACATTTCTACTCCTTGAAGAGTAGATTATGGATTCCCTCTTTGCCCCGCATAAGGAGAAGTATGGGATTCATACATGACTTTCTTATTGTATGGGTGAGTAACACATAGCCTATTTCCGTTTGGAAGATAACCATCCTTCAAGGTGAATGGTTCTTTTTTTTCCCCCTATTGCAAAGGACATAATTACGTACTTAAAGTTTTAGTCAGTAGCATACTCATCTATCATAAAAGATAGATCATTGTGAGTTTCTATAGACACCACATTTACCCTTGGTCGTTGTGAAAGTGCATCGACCACTTGATTGTGCTTGTTAGCAATGTGAGCAATATGAAATTTAAATTGAAAAAGAAAAATTTCCCACCTCATTTGTTTGTCGGAGAGCTTGGTTTGTGTCATGAAGTTCTTGAGGCTTTGTGATCTATTCATAGTATGAATGAAGTCCCCAAGAGATAGTGTTTCCATGTGTTTAGGGCATATAGAATAGCTAGTAGCTATTTTTTGTATTTTCCCAATACTCACTTATCAAAGTTGAGTCTTTGACTCTCATATGCTATGGCATGCCCTTCTTGAAGCAATATAGCTCCAAGGAAATTATCACAAGCATCACATTGAGTCTTACCATAGCCCGAGCGAGATTTCTCGAGCGAAATAAAACCCGAGCGAATATCTAAATGGCATCTACCCATGCTGTGCTATATATGCTATAGATGTTTTGCTTACATTTTATTCCATGTCTTGAACATGTATTTGATTCCAGCTTTGTAGAGAGGGTATGAAGAGCCATCAAAAGATTCCCAGGGTTGCATATGCAAGATGGATGATATCTTCAACATGATCATCTATGAAAAGGTTCCAATGAGGCACAATAGTGGAAGTCAAGTGGTATGTATTAAAGAGAAAACTAAAAAAGATAAGGTTATTACTCATTAAAATGGTCCTACATATGCCACAGTGAATGCAGAAAGATCTATCAAAAAGTGCTTGAGTCATTTTCTCATTAATGGGGATCCAAGCCAAGCATTATAGCAATGCAGTCCCCACAAATATCCATGCATCAAGAATTATGCAAAGATATAAAATGTGTTAGAGTCTCCCACAAGTTGGAAAAATGAAAATCTCTTCCTAGCAATAACTATGCGAGGAGTTATTATTATAATGAAGCAAAATAGAATCAGATTATGGCATAACAAGTGCATAACATGTCAATGAAACCTGTGGAAAAGGTACCTACAACTCATCAGTCATCAACCAAGAGAAATGTTGACAAACAAAGGGGGTCTAGGAGCTATCTCTAGCCCCTCTCACAAACATGAGGAAAACAGTATCTAGCTTGGAGCTTGTCCTGAAGAAAACCAGTAAAATCTTAAAATTTTTAGTATAACTACGATCAAATCCTTCCAATTTTACCTATAAACTAGCAGAATTACTAAGTGTGCCCATCGTGTGTCTTTATTTACTTTCGTTTAGGGAGGACATGTAGACACTTTATGCAAGCCATAGGTAATTTATCCCAGAGTTGTCCAGAGTACTTTGGTATACAATAGGGTGATGTGATTAAGAGTAATTCTTTGGGCATGTGATTTGGAGTAATCCTCCAAATCACACGTGATGAGTAATAATTCTCCATAGTAAATACCACGTGGGGTTGCAACTCATGCAATTTAAAAAATACTCAAAAACTTGATTCTAGTAATTGAGAATCATGAGCTGTAGGCTCAATAGAGAGAGGCTATTGATGACACTACTAACGAGAGAGAGGATGACGATGAATGTAGATGGTGGACCCTAAGGATGGGTTGCTCCCTTGCATCATCATCTGCATGCTGTGACTGCCTATCACTGACACGGGGTTGTCCGCCCCTCCTGTGTTGGAATAAATAAATTAATTAATCCATCCTCATGTCTCATGATACCAAAATGCATGAGCACCCCTTCAAATCACGCCTTCTCGCATTCTATTTAAATCACCCCTAAGTAACCGAAATCAATCAATAGAAACTCGTCTACCAACTAATTGTGAGAATCTCTCTCTCTCTCTCTCTCTCCACTTCCTCTATCTTATTCTCTATTTGATATCTCTCTGTATGTGTGTACGACAACCTAATGCTTCTTCTATGAGTTTGTGCAGTGAGAGGCCACCCGTCCTTTCATTTCTACATGGTATCATTTGTCAGGTAGCGCCCCTGCTATCTCATTACCATGGAGTAGGTTGTGATGGAATTGATGAAGAAGCAACCTACATTAGCAAGAAATTTCTTGCAAGCCTTGGCGAATGTGCCTCTCTCACTAAATAATGCCCCTACAAACTATAAGGAGTCATGTGTGTAGATGAAAATAGAATCTGCAAAGCCTTGCAAGCCCCTCATGATACTCCCTTTAATGATGACGTGTTTGCCCCTATCCAAACACCCGACAAGGATTCATTCTTCTTGCTCAAGACTTTACCCTTTGCCTTGCGGATGCTCCTATTGCTCTTGTTGCTCAAGAAAAGGTGCATGCGATGATCTATTTGATGATGTGTTTGCCCCTATCCAAACACCCAACAAGGCCTCATTCTTCTTGCTCAAGCCTTTACCCTTTGCCTTGCGGATGCTCCTGTTGCTCTTGTTGCTCAGGAAAAGGTGCATGCGATGATCTATTTTTCAAATGACACGGAGGAATGTGAATGCAAATGAATCCATTTCTTCCATTGCTAACCAACTAAGCAACATTCCTTATGTGGGTGCACCATTTTACTAAACCAATGGCTTCAAACCTGCCCTGATCATGGAACAGGTACCTTGTGAGGTAGGCCCTATGCCTCTGCAAAAATTCTTGCTTCTTTAATTGGCACCACGGTGGTCTTGCCTCTTCCAAATGTTGTAGTGCTTATCTAGAAAATCTTGAGGATGGAAAAATTATGGTGAACCACTTGTCCCTCCAATTAGAATCGATCCTACCCATTATGTCCTCGAGGTTTTTCTATCTCTAAATTAAGAACTATTTTAAGTAGATTATGATGCCCACTCTGATGCCAACCAAAATGATGCTGATGCTTTTATTGAATAATTTATTGATGTACTTGTGGAACCCCATAGTTCGCATCTAGTTGTTGATGAAGCCAAACCTGTTTGTTTTCGCGAAGAGGAAGATGCCATTGTTTTGGGAGGTTCTACTTTTATTCATTTCTTCATCAGATGTCTCAGAATAAAATTCTCTCCTTCCAAGGAGTACTTTCTTATCCTCCCTCTCCTACCATTTAAAAATGATAGCAACATATTGGATAATGACCCAGGCAAGCTGGCAAAAACTGCAATCCTCACCAATAAAAATAATATTACTACTGCGGCACCTCGACTTTGCACCTGCACTTTGACAACTAATCCCCCTCCCCCCCCCCCCCCCCCCCCCCCCCCCCCCGCGGTGTCCCCCTCCCTCCAGGTGTGCAGGGGGTGGAGTCACGCACCCCTGCTGAGATTTTCTAAGGACATGCGCCCCTTCTCTCTAGCACTCAGCACTCTCCCGTGCATGTGGCCATCTCGCCAAATTATTCTCTCCACCGCTCCCTGTGACGCTTTCAGGCTAGTGATTTCTCCTATATTTCCATGCTCCCAGTCGCGTAGCTTACTACTCTTATCTAATGGCAGATCTCGTCCTCCTTTTCCTGTCCTTGGGCATCTGCTCACGATTCAATACGTGGGAAAGCTATTCAGTATGACTTTGTCAACACTGTAGAGTTGTAGGCTCTATTACTTGGGAGCGCCGATTGCTTCCTTGATTGCTTGGTACTGCTCAGGCTCTCAAGCTCCAAGGCTTTCCTTGCTCCGCTTCCCCCAAGATTCAGTGTCGCCTGAAATTACCCTTAATTGATTGCTCGGTGTCTACTGCCCACTCCATGACTAGCGCTTGCACTCGAATTGCCTCTCACAGAGAGTGTGTGTGTAGCCCAAGTCTGCTCCTCCTTTTCACTACTCGACTCGCTAGCACTAGCAGTGCTGCCTGTATACACACTAGTGCTGAGAACATCTTCTGAGTGTGTGTGTGTGTATACGCGCGTGCTGTGCGTGCGTGCGTGCACCACACAACCATACACATTCCCCCTCCCCTACAGCTTCAATGCTCAATTCCCAAGCTCGTTGCAGCCCTGACTCTGCCCCTACTTGGGCTCAAGTTCTGCTTGCTACCCGAATACACTGTGGGTGTGTGTGTAACCAACACACAAGCCATTGATTGCCTACTCAATTGTTACAAGATGCACATAGTGCAACGCTTCTCCATTTCTTTTCTTTCTACACAGAGTATACACTGGCCCGGATTTAACCTGCTCTGTGAAGCTCTGGAGAGATCCCTTTCTTGCTGAGATTGCTTGATTCTCCGTCTGATTGCCTGATAACTCTGCAACGAGGACAGGTGAGCTAGCCAAATTTTAAGGTTGGTCCTAAGGTCCTTGCAACAGGAAATGAGCTGCTACGCTCGTCGTTGGCGTATGACAAATTGAGAATAGAATCGCCCATGAAAGAGGAGTGCCCCCAGCATATCAATACCGCAGCAAACTCCAAAATCTCCCTTCACCAAGGACCGCGCGCCAGCGCGCGCTCACAAGTCCAGTGTAAAACGTAGTTTTTCCAAAAGGGAAAATACGAAGATACCCCTCTAATTTTGTGGAAATTCTCAAAATATACAATAAGTTTTAGATGTTTTCTCATCATGAGAAAAACGGCCATTTTCCCATCATCTTTCTCACTACACCGAGCTAAGGGAGAAAAATAAAGCTAAAAACATTCAACGCTGAAAAATTAAGAAATGAGAAATATTTAGTATTAAAAGAAGGGATAGTGGAATATATTAACCATTATAAGTATGAAAATCACTTTTTCTCACTTAAGCAACGATGGCGCCATCGTTGCTTAAGTGAGAATATTCTCAAGAATATTTTTTTTCCCCCACTTTAAAGTGATAAAAGAAGCGTGAAAATTGGTTGTCGTAGTTTAAAGCGTGAAAGTCAGAATTAGTGGGTGATTTTCTTACGTGAGAAAACTTCTAAAACTTGTTGTTTCAAAATTTCCCAAAATACCCTTGTATGTATTTTGGTTGGATTGCTCAAGATTTTATAAGTTTAATTCCTTTTGACAATTAATATCTATTTTTGAGTCCTTAAAATGTCATTTCATAAATTACCTGTGGCAAAAAAGACATAAATGAAGCAATTTATCTCCAAAACCTACATAATCGACTTAAATTCTATTTTAAGCATCTTGTATTAATAGACAATAAGTTTTCTTATGACAAGCAAAAAAAAAATATCATTGGAGAAATTTAATCTCACAACCGGGGTATTTTGGGAATTTTGGAAAATTTGAAGAGCAATTTTGGCAAAAAAAGGCAATTATACTTTTAAAAAATGAAGCAATTCATCTCCAAAACCTACATAATCGACTTAAATTCTACTTTAAGCATCTTGGATTAATAGACAATTAGTCTTCTTATGAAAAGCTTTAAAAAAATATATCATTGGAGAAATTTAATCTCACAACCGGGGTATTTTGGGAATTTTGGAAAATTTGAAGAGCATTTTGGGAATTTATGACAAATATTGGGGGTATTCTTGGAATTCTCGGAAGTTGAGGGGTATTTTGGGAATTTCCACAAATTAAAGGGGTTTTTTGGTTACTCTTTCTTTCCAAAAATTTGATAAACCTACGTATGAAGAATACTAAAGGAAAATTGACTAAATTTGCAGGTTTTTACACTATATTAGATGTGAGTTGGGCTCATTGTAGTGGGAAGAGTGGGGAAAAAATAAGAGCCTTGTCACGCCATAAGCTAAGGCACCATAAGTTAGCATTTAATAAACCCTTTCAGCACCTTCAACTTACAACTTCCTGTGGGAAACTCAGCTTAGCAACAACGCAATATCTAAATTAGGTTACGTGGTCTACCATAACCTGTCCCCTACTCTAGCTCAGTTCTTGCACATTTGATACACATCAAGAATTTCCTAAATGTGGAATTCTTCCATGGCCCATAGTGCATGTTGCAGGCACTGTATGCTCTAGGAGCACTGATCTTTTTGGTGTGTGAAAGCTCGTGAACTGCGCTTATAGCCACTATAGTTGCCAGATCCCCTAGGTGGGATGAGGCTCTAAGATCCCAGGTCACACCTCCTCTCTTCTTTAATAAAGGAGATTCTTAAGGGTTGAATGAGGGCCATGTGCCAACTTTTGATTTGCAGAGTGCATCCTGCAAGCGAGGAGGGGAAAGCCCTCCCGAAAATATAACATATTCCCTACCTTTTTTCATAGTGGTAGTAGGTGTAAAATTTCCATTCAAAATTGTTGCTATAGGCTTTTCTCCTTTTCTGCAATTAGAAGGTGGCCTTCCCCCACTCACCTTGGGTGGCCCTGGTCCTTACACTATATTTCTTCAAAATTTGTAGGTTTTCTCACCCTCAAATTTTAAATTTAGAGGTAAATCTCATAATCTATAGGAGGGATTGCACTAAACTTAGGTTTTTTTAAAGCACTAAAGTGTGTGAATGAAGCAATGGACCTTATATGCAAGACCTTGCCCAAAGATTATTAAATCAATCATCTTGTACCTACACTACTAGAAATTTGATCGATCTCACTGATTCCTCGATGGCATAAATGGATTTGCAAAGTCGAGAGATGAAGAGGTCAAATATAGGGGAGAAAAATGTGAAGAAGAAGAGGCTAATATTATTTGTGGATGCAAGTGTGGTACTGGAGGAGGATAGCCATAGGTGTGAGTTTGTTACAATCATTGAACCAATTGGTGGGAGAGGGTATTCATTTCTACATAGGATTAAATAGAATATTGGCTGAAGGTAAAGGTTGAAAAGATGGTATGAACAATTAGAAGAATTGAACAAGGACATAAGATGACATGTTTTTGGACTCTACAAAATTGAATAGATAGATGTGGATGATTCATTCATGTTTCTTACATGATATTTAGCATGGGGTTGTAGCGCCATGTTTTTGGGGTCACAACAAATACATAGCATCTAGGTCAAACCGTGGGGGGTCATGAAGGGTTATGTTTGGTTCTGCAATATAAGCAACATGCACACCTGGAAAGATTGTTTAGGGGCAAGATCAAAGCTAACAAAACAATTTTAGATTAGAGTTGATTTGGGCAACTACACTACCATTGAGTTAATTAAAGATGTTATTTTTATGTGCAATGAGACACATGTTTTCTAGTTTGGCATAGAGGGATCAAGGGCAAAGGAAGTTACATACTCTATGAAGTTGTCTAATTTTCCATGATGTACCTACAAAGACTTTCAAAAGAGAGATTCCAATAGGTTGCCTTATGTGCCATGCAAGCATATCTACTATGCGTTTCTCCAAATATTAGTTTTGAACTCTCAAGCCCATGAGGACATGCTCCAAGCACCCTTCACCAAGATGGATCTCTTTCAAACCTTGGGTGGAGCACCACCAAATGTATAGCAATACTTTAAGTGTCTCAGGTTGTAAGAGTTTTACATTGTAGGATATTTTGTTGTCGGCTATTGTCGATCTAAGATGTCGCCTAAAGTGTTTATAGACGTATATAAGCACAAGTTTTTGGAATTAGTTATATAATGAGATTTAATGAGCCTTTTAGACTTCTTATGGCTCAATAATGGTAAATCCATAGGCAAGTCTAAAAAGACTCCATTATTAAGACCAAAGCTCCCAAGGTGTGTACGATATCCCACATAGTGAGCGCAACAAAACCGATAATAGATCCCAAACCCACTTACCCTAATATAATTAACAAAATTTAACCATTAATAGGCTACTTAAGTACCTCTCTTCTTAATCAAGAAAAGAGAAACCAAATGCTCTGATACCAATGTAAAGGAAATGGCCTATGAACTTTGAGAGTAGCGGAATTAGGAAATTAGATGAAGCATTTTTGTGAGATTTCTTTGTGAGTGTAGCAGGTGAATTTAATTGATGGTAGCAACATAAACATGGTACTTAGTTAACTTGTCATGAACAATACTTTTGCACAGAGAGAGTTTAGAGAACAGACAACAATTGAGGACCGGATTCATACGGAGCCGGTCCCCCCTCCAATAGGCATTTGTATTATAGTTCCTCCATCAAGAGAGACTTGATACAATACAATATTTGTGTTCCTTGTGACCTTGTTGATGCAATGAAGATGGAAAGATTTATGCATCACAAACATAACATAAACTTTGTAGAAAGCATTAAATATCCCAAGCCTCAGTCCCAAGGACTCGAACACCTTCAAAGGTGGAGAGAGCTAGCGGGGAATGAGGATAGGGAAGAGGAAGAAGAAACATTTCATAGGAGAAAGAAATAGTTTCTCACTTATAATCACTCTTCTTGCTAGCAAACATAATAGCATAGTAATGAAGATGGAGAAGATGGAAAGCTCAAGCATTGAAGCATGGCTCTTGGTTGTATTTGCATTCCATAGCCAAGAGTGTTGCTATAGGCTCTCACTTCTCACAAGCTTGGAGAAGGAGGTGGAGTTCCTCAACTTTCACCAAGTGAGAATGCATCCACAAAATGAGTGTGTGTGTGTGTGTGTGTGTGATGTATATCCCCCCAGCACCCTCCTTGCTTTCTTGGGGAGAGTTGTAGCTTTTAAACAAGTTTTTAGCTCATTGGACCCATCTCCCCCCGAGTCAATCACATGCAATATGCATTCAAGTACATGGGTAGTCTTTGGAAAAGTGTCCTCCTTACCCCTTAGAGAGAGAGAGAGCTTGAAAATATCTAGATCTTTGTTGGATGGAACTAGAAGCTCATTGGATCCCTCTTTAGCCCAACCAATAGCATTCAAGCACACCATGTGGTTAGGCATAGGGAGAGTCTAACATGTGTCCCATGTGCCCTTTGAGAAAAGGGATGACCTATGGGTGAGTGGAAGGTTAAGTTAAAGATTTCCCTAACTTTGGGACTTTCATGCATAGGAAGCTTTTCAAGTACCTTCCTCATTAAGTTTGTAGGGTCTCTTTTTTACTGAAGCACCTTACCCGCTCATGCATGGGAAGCTTCTCAAGCACCTTCCTCATTAAGTTTGTAGGGTCTCTTTTTGACTCAAGCACCTTACCCCCCATGCATGGGAAGCTCATCAAGAACCTTCCTCATTAAGTATGACAACCACCTCAAGTACCTTAGTCATCAAGCATAACAAGCACTTCAAACACCTTAGTCATCAAGCACGCACCTTAGTCATCAAGCACGACAAGCACCTCAAGCACATTAGTCATCAAGCATGACAAGCACCTCAAACACCTTAGTCATCAAGCACGACAAGCACCTCAAGCTTAGGTCGGGTTCCCACCTCAAGCTCAGCCCTAGCTCACCTAAGGTCAAAGGAATTTTAACACTAACCATTGGAGGTATTTAATGAAGCTGACCCTAAGGTCTTTTAAGCTCCATTAGGTGCACGTTGCTCTTTGATAGACTTTCTCCTTTTGGACCCGTATTGAGATGCAACCATCTCTCCTTTTGGTCCCCTACTGATATGAGTCTAGAAGCACTTATTGCACATTGGTCTTTGGTAGACCATCTCTTTTTGGACCCGTATTGAGGTGCAACCATCTCTCCTTTTGGTCCCCTGCTGAGATAGGTCTAGAAGCACATGTCTTTATTCTAATCTTGTTCTCGTTTATCCTCCCACATTCAATGATCAGTTTAATATGAGAAAATTATTTTGGCAAGCTAGATATTAGATTTTATGACACAAAATCTTGAGAAAAAAGTTGGGTATTCAAGAAAATGAAGAGAGGAGAGACAAAACATCTAAATTTAATAGAAGGGACAAATTAATCACTAAAAGGCCAAATTAGCATTGCAAATTCCTATAAAGATTTGGACCTAGTGAAGAACTTTGTTGGTCAGGGACAACTCAACTATAGTGCCTTGGAAAGGGAGAAGCTCCAATTACAGGGTTAGATTTCAAAGTTGCAGAAAGTGTCAAGGAGATCAGAGAAAAATGAAAACTTGATCAAGGACCTAGAGGAGTCTATTGAATATTTAAAGCAAGAATTGTAAAAGTCCAAAGATTCTACTTTGATTTAGCAATCGCAATTGTTCAGAAGAGAAAGTATTGCAACGAGATTGTAGGAGTGGAAAGATAAATGGTTGTAGCTTTAAATAAGCAATTGAAGTTGTTGAAGTTTGATTATTTCAAGATCCAATCAAAGGACAACATTTTGTTGAGTAGAGTGTAGGCTTGCAAGGAGTTGGAGGGGAAGCTTAAGATATGTCTGAAGAAGACATCAATCTATATGGTTGGTGATTGTTAGTATAGAATGCGAAAGTATGTAAATTTGAGGTAAGGAAATGCGTTGCAGGGGTTTGGATTGACCTGAGAAAAAAATTGCTTTCTCTGGTGAATATTCTTCATTAAGTTTTTGCTAAAGAGGAAGGAAATGCTGAGCATTTGCTGCTTCAAAGGAAGTTTGAGGACTTATAATAGATTGAGATGGAAGAATAGAAGGAAAGAACTACTACAAAATATGCTCATGTGTTAGCATAAAAGAAGGAGGTAGTTGGAAGCATTTGCAGGCGGAACAAGACTTTTTCACTTTAGTAGAGACTGCAAAGACACAAGAGTTCACTAAAAAAGGCAATGGGTGCAAGAAGTTCAAGATCATGTTGAAGTGATGATTGAATAGTAATCTAAATCAAGAGATGTCGTTGCAAAAGTGGTTCAAGAAGTGATGGAAGAAAAAGTAGGAAACGTGTATTCTAAAGCCTTACATGATAAAGAAGTGAAAACTTTGGAGAAATTCAGCTTGAAGGGACAAAAAAGATGCAGGAAATGTGGAAATGTTAGAGTATGCTATTATCTAAGGGGTTCCATGAGGGAAGATATCAATTTCATCAATTGACATGATTGATTAGAAAAGTGTTTTTAATTTTTCAAGTGGTTGTTAGCAAGCCAGCACTACTAAACATAATGCAGCATAGATTTTCTATCATCTTCAAGAAAAAGGAGACGTGGAGGATGAATTCAAGAAGAAACTCAAAAGGAAATGAAAATTATAGTGGAGTTGTTGGCAATGGATATACTTAGGGGTTCCACCTTTCAAGAATACCTATAAGTGCATGTGCATTCAAGAGGTATTTTTAAAACCCCTGTACACACACACACACTTCATCATGAGTTAAAAGACCCCTTTTCCTTCATAAACTTGTAACTTTTTTCCAATTTTTCATTTTTAAGTACATATAATTCTGTAACTCTTTGGTATATAAAAATTCTCTTTTGATGAATTCATGTGCTACACTTACACATGTTTAGGTGGACCCTTGGTGGATATACATATTTTAATTCTATGGGCTTACCCCAGAGAAAATAAACAATGTACCCTAGTGTGCCTCATCATTCATCAAGGTGTATCGAGTGGTGATAGAGCATTGAAAGTAGGTTTCAACAATGGGGTATGTAGAGATGAAAATTTGGAGTTGAAGATTGCTTCAATATCTTCTACAACTGTAGAGCCAATGTAAAAGTTTTAGATGCAATACAAATAATATTTGCTAACATCTTCCTAAAACCTCTAGACTTTTAGGACTTTCTACTAGGCAACTGCAAGGGACAGTATATAACTCTATGAAATACTTAAAGAGGGTTCATAATTTGGTACATTTGGATCAACAAAGATGTCGCTATATTTAACCACTCTTTTGCCTATTTGATTGATGGAGTCAAAGTTAACACTCTTCAAAAATCTCTCAAATAAGAGTAGTAGAGAGTAAAGATCCCCATACTCCACTCGTCTATTAGAATTGAAATTAGGGATTCAATCTCATCACGATGTGCTAGGCTATGTTTTGGGCTTCCCATCCCCTACCTGTGGGACTTTCTACTTTCCTTTTTTTGTTGATGTTAATTCATTTTCCATTCTTTCCAAAAAAAGGGTCTAAGCCCTCACTGACTCATTCACTCTCACTCACTCTCCTCTCTCTCTCTCTCTCACACACACACACACACAACACACACACACACACACACACACACACACACACACACACACACACACACACACACAAACACGCATGCACTAAGAGATTTGTGTCTATTGACTTTAGATAGCCTTTTTACTGTGTGGTGAAGCCTTTGGATGGAGCTTTTCATGTGATGAGGTCTAGGCTAGGGTAGCTATACTTTGAGGCCCATTAACATAGACATCCACTTGCCGCTCAAGGATGGACACACTGGTCTATATGATATGTTTATAGAGAACTACCTCCTCCACACTAGAGGTAGTGATCAAAATTTGACTTCAACCTGGTAAGAAAGTTAGCAAAGCAGATGTGGGTGGCCGATCATTGGCTAGGTGGGATGTCTGGGTAGCCATTGTACTACAGCTGGCCACCAACTACTCAGATCCTTTTAGACCAAGACAATATAGTCTAAAGAGATATTAAAGATAATAAGCCATTAATAATAGTGCAACTATGATAAGGTGTAGATTGTGAGAGGTCTCAAATAGAAGTAGGTAGGAGTTCAATTTTTTTGTGGTTTTCACTATATTGCAGTGCTTCTGACTGATAAACAACATGTATATAGCTTCATAATAACATTCTAAATAGTAAAATGAAAAGAAAGGCATTCTAGAATGATGAGTCGAATTCATTTATTGATAGCTTAGTAGTACATACTATTATCTAATTCATAAAAGAAAAGCTTATTGAGTCTCAAAATGAAAACCTTTGAAAAATGAGAAATGAAAGAAGTTTTTTAATTCTTCATTTGAACAAGTAGGTGTAATCCATCTGTACTATGTATGAAGAAAACTAATCTTTTGATAGCCATGTGTCCATCTGCACCCATTCTGGAAAGGTAAGGTAGTGAGATAAAGGAGGAGAGCAATGAAGTTGAGGAGGTGCACTTTGTTTTGAATGGTTTGTGACCAATTGATCCAAACCTTACACTTGGATCAATTGCTAATTATTTTCACAATTTAAAAAGGATGATAATCCTCTTGATCTAGTAACAAATGGGCTTCCAAGGAGCACTGTTTCACTACTACATGCTTTGAACACAAGGTATGTTGTAGAATACCAAACATGAGTATTGGCAAAGCCCATTGTTGGACCACCTAGAAATGTAGAAGAGGATCTACAATCAATATTTCACAAGTTGCTATAAAACTTATTTCGTTTAGAAAATTGTGTTCGGGAAGATAAAAATCGATAACTTTGCTTATTTGTCATTGCTTGTTGCAAGGGGGTTTTCAAAACATCATCTAGCAAGGATTTTCAATGGTTTGACATACACATGAAGACACAATCAATATTTATTTTCTTATTTGTCATTGCTTGTGACAAGGGGTTTTTTCAAAACCATCCAATTTAGGGTTTTTAATGGTTGGACATACACATGAGGACACAATCAAGGAGATACACATGAGGACACAATCAATATCTATTTTCTTACTTGTCATTGCTTGTTGCAAGAGGGGTTTTCAGAACCGTCCAACTAGGATTTTTATTAATGGTTGGACATACACATGAGGACATAGATGGATGGTTTTCAAAACCATCTATCTAGGATTTTTAATGGTTGGACATATACATGAGAACATAAATGCTCTATTTAGTAGTTTTTTAGAGAAGTTGAGATTTACACAAACCTATACTTTGCTGTATTTGATGGATACTTTAAGAACCACTTCATCATTGGATCTAGCTACATTATTTCTCACAAAGGCTCTTGATTTTAAGAAATATTGTGATGGCTACATTTGTCCTGTATATGACATACTTATTGGTCACTCCAAACCACTTCAATCTGGATTGTTTATGTCAAGAGAAAATACAATCGATGCAATATAAGTCCCATGTAAGTGTTTTAAACTGGAATGGTTCATCTTTGAGAAATAGATAGTGAAGGGAAACCAATGTTACCACAAGTAATCAAGCATTGTTACCAAGTGCACATTATGTTAATGTTGAGCTTATATGTGAAGCTACTCAATATATGGATTCTCTATATATGGCACCCAGGTCCCCTCTATATATACATCATCTCATGTGTGTATTCTACACACTTTGGGGTTCTACTTCTGTGCTCTCTCCTTCTCTCTCAACATGGTATCAGAGCAGTATGTTTTTGTTTTCGATTTTTCTCCTGATCAAAATCGATTTTGTAGAAACTACCCACGTGAGGGATCAGAATCGATGTGGTCTACAACTTTGCAGAAGAAAGTTTCTTCAAATTCTGCACCGATTTTGAGCTATCGTTCGCGGACTGCGTACATACCTAAAAAACAGCTTCCGCGTTTTTTTTTTGATTTTTTTGCTAATTGGAAACGATTTTGCAGAAACTACCCGAGAGAGATCGGAATCGATGTGGTCTACAATTTTGTAGAAGGACGTTTCTTCAAATTCTGCACCAATTTTGAGTTATCGTTCGCGGACTGCGTACATACTTGAAAAACAACTTCTACTTTTTGTTTTTGATTTTTCCGGTAATTAGAAATGATTTTGCAGAAAGTACTTGCTTGCCAGACCGGAATCGATGTGGTCTACAACTTTGCAGAAGGAAGTTTTTTCAAATTCTGCACCAATTTTGAGTTATCGTTCGCGGACTACGTACATACCTGAAAAGCAACTTCTGCTTTTTGTTTTTGATTTTTCTGCTAATTAGAAACGATTTTGCAGAAACTACTTGTGAGCCAGACCGGAAACGATGTGGTTTACAACTTTGCAGAAGGAAGTTTCTTCAAATTCTGCACCGATTTTGAGTTATCGTTCGCGGACTGCGTACATACCTGAAAAACAACTTCCGCTTTTTGTTTTTGATTTTTTTGCTAATTGAAAACGATTTTGCAGAAACTACCTATTCGGGAGAGCGGAATCGATGTGATCTACAACTTTGCAGAAGCAAGTGTTTTCAAATTCTGCACCGATTTTGAGTTATCGTTCGCGGACTGCGTACATACCTGAAATGCAATTTTCGCTTTTTGTTTTTGCTTTTTCTGCTTATTGAAAACGATTTTGCAGAAACTACTTGCGAGAGACCGGAATCGATGTGGTCTACAACTTTGCAGAAGAAAGTGTTTTCAAATTCTGCACCGATTTTGAGTTATCATTCGCGGACTTCGTACATACCTAAAAAGCAATTTCCGTTTTTTGTTTTTTATTTTTCTGCTTATTGAAAACGATTTTGCAGAAACTACCCGCGTGAGAGACCGGAATCGATGTGTTCTACAACTTTGCACAAGAAACTACCCGCGATGGGGATTGGAAGCGATGTGGTCTATAACTTTGCAGAAGAAAGTTTCTCTAAATTCTGCACCGATTTTGGGTTATCGTCTCGGACTGCGAATATGTTTGAAAATCAAAATTTTACTTTTTGCTTTTGATTTTTCTCATAATTGAAAACTTCTCACTTATATTTTTCTTCATCAATCATATATTTGTTACTGACGTAACTTTGCTGCAGAAGCCAGTTACACATCGTTCCGATTCAGTCGAGCCGTTGATGATCGTCCAAATTCTATCGAGCTACTGTTGGTACATGATCTTTTGTTATATGATATACTCGTTCATTGATTCTCGTATAATTATTCTTTTAGAGATATAGTTTACGTTGTTTTATTGATAATTTCTCATTGATACCATAGTGATTTTGATGGTACCCTGATGATGTTTTGTTAATACTTTGATCATGGTGATTTTCGTTGATACCATGATGATATGTCATTGATACCGTGGTTATTCTCGGTGGTGCCATGATGATATTTCGTTGATACCATGGTTATTCTCGGTGATTCCATGATGATATTTCGTTGATTCCATGGTGATTTTTGTTGATACCATGATGATGTTTTGTTGATACCATGGTTATTCTCAGTGATACCATGATATTGTTTAGTTGATACCATGGTTATTCTCGGTGATGCCATGATGATGTTTCGTTGATACCATGGTTATTCTCGGTGATGCCATGATGTTGTTTCGTTGATACAATGATTATTCTCGGTGATATCATGATGCTTTTCGTTGATACCATGATCATTTATTCATTTTTATTGATATAATGATGATATTTTGTTAATACTTTGATGGTATTCATTGATCACTACATTGATAAATATTGTTTTATGTAGTATATACACATATCATTTGTATCACGTAATCACACATTTTGTACTTTTACGTTTATACTTTATGTACCATATGTTGTCGTGCGTATATATGTTTTCAAAAGAGTGGCGTCGCGAACCATCTCTTATGGCATTGTGAACGTAATTATTTCATTAACGATGCTAATAATTTTCATGACATGTTTTTTTTTGGAGTCTATGATCTATGTAGGATTGATCAAAGAATTGATTTTATGAAGACAAACTTGGTGACAATAAAAGATTTATGAAGATATGTTTGGTGATGCCATATTGATGACAACATGAAGACATGTTTGGTGATGCGATATTGATGACAAGCTACACAACAGATTCACGGAGACACTTTTGATTACAAGCTAATCGATAGCTTTTACACCTCTTTATTGAACCTTTGTATTCATTGTTGTATTTTATAGGATAGGAGTAATGTAACTCCTCATAAAACATTCATTGTAAAAGGAGTGATGTAGCTCCTCGTAAACATTTGTATATTCAATGATTTTTATAATATAACGGTGGGTGTATATAGAGCTGTGGGTTTTTCCCTTGATCCCCCAAGGGTTTTTTCATCCACAGTTAGGGACCCTTATTTGAGCGGGGGTGTTGAGCTTATATGTGAAGCTACTCAATATATGGATTCTCTATATATGGCACCCAGGTCCCCTCTATATATACATCATCTCATGTGTGTATTCTACACACTTTGGGGTTCTACTTCTGTGCTCTCTCCTTCTCTCTCAACAGTTAAGTCCCATGAGAAAGTGATTTTAGGACTAAAGAGTTACAAAATATTTTGATGGAATATAGGAAGTGGTTCAAGTGTGCCAAGGTACTATAGTCCCACGGGTGACAGATTACTAGAGTAAGGTGATTGAAGACATTGGAAAAGAGATTAGAGTAGAAGAACTCTTGTATGAAAATATTTTGCCAAAAACTCATGAAATTATCAACTACAAAGCATTGTGATAAATTTGTAGCAAGGAGAAGAAAGAGAAGAATGATCATTTCTGTGGACCTTAATGAGATAGACCAACGAAAGAATTTGATTCTATGATTGATGTGCAACGTGCTAACTTTGTAAATCTACTACCAAGTGACACAAAATAATATATCCTCTTTGTTCTACCATGGCTCGATTAGAGATTGACAAAAAGCCTATATTACCAAAATATAGAAAGATTTTGATTCAATATTGGGCACCTTGTGCTAGAATGAGTGGTATGATAGACATTTAATCTTGCACTAATGGTTGGAAGGGTTTTTGGGCTATAAACTAGGACCCGTAGGTGTGGAAAAATGTTGATGCAATTGTTTGGTCTTTAAAACCAAACAAGCAAGGAACATTTTCTAAACTTAAGATTGTCAAAAAGCATGCTTTAAAGCTGACCCATGTACATCAACCATGTTTGAATCAAAAGTCGGATATGTCATCAAATAATGAATAGATTTATGGGAGTTTCTATTGTCCTTGTTCTACTTAAAATCATAAACAAGATTGGTGGTTGTATATTTTTTGTTTTAATTAATTCATGGTATTCCTTCTGGTTTTACCTCATGTATTATTCTAAAGATTAGTATTTATCAACACCGCAATATTCACCTTGTTTTTGAGAGTGATTGGACCTACCTTTCAAAATGAGACATTGAAAATTTTCTCTTTTTCTAGTTTTTTCAATTGTTTTTCATTTCAAATCGTGTTGGATTTGGCTTTCGTTTCATTTAATTGTTTTCACGGAAAGGGCCATAGACAAGAGGTTTCAAAATCAAGCAAACCACTCACCATCTAAATTGTCACAATCATGTATTATATCTAATATGATCGCTGTTTTTAGTTTATTTTTTTTAATGTGTCTTTGATTTTGTAAGATTTTAGAGTCAATATAGAATAGTATCTTTTACTTTTTTTCGTTTATGTGGCTCCAATGGTTAATGAAGAGGTTGTGTGGTAATTGGTTTATCTTTTTTTTCATGGTGTGTGAATTGGTTTCTCTTCAAGGAGAATATGAAAAGATTGATTCATGGATAAGTGTAAGTGATTCTCTAGTTATTTGTAAGGCTTTAGACTCAATGTATAATGAAACTGTGAAGAGGTTGTGTGCTAATTCGTCTTTCTTTGTCTTTCATTTATGTTATTGATGGGAGTCCATGGTTAATGAAGAGGTTGTGTATGAATTGGTCTCTCTTTAAGGAGGAGAGGATACAAACTTTGATCCATTGGTAAGTTTATTGACTCTCTAGTTTTGTCACTAAGTCTTTAGAGTCAATGTAGAATAGAACATTTTAAATTATTTTGTTGATTCGATTCCAATGGTCAATAAAGAGGTTGTGTGCTTGTTGGTTTCTACTTCTTTTTCATTTAATTTGTTGATGGTACTCCACAATTCATGAAGAGGTTGTGTATGAATTGGTTTCGTTTTAAAGAAAGGATACAAACTTTGATTCATGGGTACGTGTATTTGCGTGCTAAAGCCTCAAGATCCGGTGAAGATTGTTTAATTCTAATTGATGAACATGTGTTCTACAAAGTGGCTTTAAACATCTTGAAGAGAAAAAAATCATGTCCGTTTAAATGTTTTTGAATTTCTAAAAGAAGCCTTAGAGGAGAGTTCAGCTAGCATACTTTCAATGTTTTCAAAGTGATGATAGAGACCTACCTGAAATGTTATTTCTCTTTAAATATAATAGATAGATCTTTTTATTTCACCTTTAATTTTGCATCCTCATAAGGCTTGACTTCTCTTGCACTCTATTCTTTTAGAATGCTAAAGTGAAGCTTCACCTGTATAATTCTACTAAATTTTTATAAATACACACATACATACATACATACATATATATATGTATATACATATATATATATATATATATATATATATATATACACACACACACACACATACACACACACATATTAATGGGAAAACCATGAAAAATCACTCGCTCTATAAGAGACACATTCTCAAACAATGCTCCACCTTATATAATTGAGGCTAAACTTAACCTAATGATTTTATCACTTTCTTATTGTTTTAAAAAGCTACCGTCACCCTTTCACTTGTTTTTCCAAAGCTTCATTCACTGCTTTTGTACACTGAAAAAGGCTTTAACACTAGGTTGTGTGAACAAGAGCTACTTTTGTCGGTAATATGTGGGCTCAATTTTGGATTCATTAGTTTTGAGAGAATCATATGAAGGTGCATTTGAAAAACTAAAGGAAAACAATTAGGGTAGGAAGGGAAAGGAAAGCTTTTGAGTAGATAATTTTCTCTAAAATTATTATTTTTTAAGAACCATCTTTTAGGTACAAAAATTTCTCAAAAGTTTTGATATCCTATGCAGATCGCTAAAAACTTTCAAAGCACATTGAACCTTTTTGGTATGCTAAAGGTCTTAGTACCCAAAGGGTGAAGGTAATTCAAAATTATTTGGAAGACAAATGTCCTTAAGGGTCTTGTGAATAGAAAGCTAAACGTTTGAATAGAAAGCTATTATCCAAAACTACATTTATTTTTTTTCTTGCATGCTTGAAAAAAACTTTAAAGATCTAAAGATTAAACATTATATTCATAGGAGTTTGATCCTATGATGTGAAGACGAGTGTTCAAGAAAGGTTAGGGCAAAAGACTTTCCCGAACACTAAGTCAAGTATTGATAGATGGTCCTCTCATTTAAAGATTTTAAAAAAGTCATTTTAAAAAAAAGGTTTTTTATGTTTATTAAATCTATCTTTTATTATAGTATGAAGTATTAAAATATTTTTTTGTTTTAATTTTTAATGTATCTTTTTATTTTACTCCCTTTTTATTTTGTTTTGTTTTAAAATTATGAGGTGCAATGTGCACCATTTATCTTATTATTTAAGTAGGTCTCTTTGTAATATATAAACCATTTGCGAGTAGGAAGTACAATTAGTAGAAAATAAAAAAATGGCACATTAGTGGAGATCACGAGAAGATGCTTGAGGAGATTTAGAGGTAGATGATTGAGAAGGAGGAGTTAGGACATGTGGAGGCCATGCCTTGCAATAAGGGATCTCTCTCTCTCTCTCTCTCTCTCTCTCTCTCTCTCTCTCTCGTCGTAGAGCAGAGAAAGAGATGTACTTCATAAGGAATAGGCTAATAAAATTTATTCTTCTTCTTCTCTCTCTCTCTGTCTCTCTCTCTCTCTCTCTCTATAGCTCTTGCATCCTTCCTCGAGATAGGCATAGTGGAGATGACATGGGGGAACGACTCTGTAGGTACAATTCCATGAATGGCGGGGGGAGCTTAGGTGCAAGCTCACAAGAAAGGAAAATTTGCAGGCTCGCAGTGACGTGTCAAGAGGTAAGAAAGTGCAACAATAGACGGGAGAAGGTTTTGGTGAACAGAGCAGTAAGTGAGGGTAGAGGAAAACTTGAAGGCATCTTTCAGTTAATGTATTTTATTTTAAGCGAAGCAGTAAGAACTACTTTTTAAAAATATATAATATAATATATTTTACATTAAAACACAACTAAAATTTCATATGATTGTAGACACTTATTTGAACTTACTCTCGTTTGTCCCCCCTTACCTTAGCAGGCCTTCGTGCCTCTTCACCTCGTTTCAAAAATGTGTGGATATGTATACAATGAGAATCTATGGCATATACTATTTTTAGAAAAAAATACCGACCTTTTTAGATCTCAAAAACGTGTATACTATCAAATTTGAAAGCCAATTTTGTGGCTTCTTACTATTTTTTAAAAATATTTTTTAATGTCTACACTTTTTTGGGATAAATGGTATACTAGAATTTCCTCTATGTGATAGGACCTCAAGAATATCCTATCATCATGTTTTTTTTTTTAATAGTGCTAGCAAGTCAACTTTTTTATTTCACCAAAATCGTGCATCAAACCGGGCACCTGGACCATCCTTTGCCTTGAGATACCACTAAGGGGGCTTAGTGGGGATTGGTGATGCAAGTCAAACCCTTTTCCAACTAAGCTAGGCCCCTTAGGTAAAAATGATCATTGTTTTGAAAATAATAAACAATATTAGAGCCAATTTAAAGAATGAGGTGCCAAGCCACTTAAGTGGTTCAAACCTTGTGTTAAACTTTTGAGAGCAAAGGATTAAAGAGTACATTCATAGGATTTTGATCCCATTATGTGAAGCATTGAATCATTAAACTTTTTCTTATTATTTTAACTTTTAGATCATCTTTTCCTTCATTTCATTAATTGTTTTATTATTCCATATAATTATCAAATCTATCTTTTCTTATGAGAGCATTAAAATATTATTATTTTTAGTTTGTCAATGTTCCTCATTAGTTTACTGGTTTTTATATTACTGCGTTTTATCTTATCTTGTTTTGAAATACTAATGTACAATGTGAACCTTTCACTTATTGTCCCTTTGTAATATATATAACCTTGTGATTATGTATATGTAATTGATAATACAATTTCATATTGTAACACAATTAAAATGTAATGTGATTGTAAGCACTCATTTAGACTTAATCTCCATAACTCACTCTCTCTCTCTCTCTCTCTCTCTCTCTCTCTCTCTCTCTCTCTCCCCAACTTAGGAGACCTTAGTTCCTCCTCACCTTTTTGGGCCATAGGAGAGTGGGTGGAGAATTGGTGCAGTTTTTGGTTTGTTGATTAAGAAACACCAATTGGCGACACATGTCAGGTGAGCTTATTTTATATTGTATATGGGTTTTTCTATGATTGTAACTTAGTCCCTTCTTCTAATGCTCAATTGATTTCCTTGTTTTATAAAGGTTATTATTTTTTCATAATGTAAATGGGTCTTTCCATCATTGTAATTTGGTCCATTTATTTAATGCTCACTTTACGTTTTTTAATTTATTATAAATCTTTGTTTAGTGTCTAAGTTTTATATTAAAGGTTATAATTTCCTTTTATAATCTAAGTATCTCTTTTCATCATTGTAATTTGGTCCCTTTATTGAATGTTCACTTGAAATTTAAAAAAATATATTTGTTTAGTTTATAAATGGATCGCTTCATTTTAGGATCTAATGACTTTCTTATCAACTTTTTGATTTAAAACATACTTTTTTTCTTGTTAAGAATTTTTTTTCAACCTTTTGTTTCGATATGCAAATGCCACCTTATTACTTTTTTGGAATTAGGGTTGCAGAGAGACACACACAGCTTGGAGAAGATGAAGGAAGCTCACTGCACACAACAGAGAGTGTGTTACTTAGTGTAAAATGGAAAGATAGATAGCCCTAGAGTGATGGACGTATATACAATGCTAGGGGAAAAAAGCCTCCTAAAGAGGGAAAAAATGCCTCAGCAGTCCTAGTGTGTTCACACACATCACTACCACATGTATATGGTAACAAAGCCTTGCTGGAGTGATGCGGTGAACAAGAGCTGGCACATGAGTAAAGGGAAGTGTCATGCCCTGAGGACATGATCAGTCCACAAAGGGGAGTAAGCCCAAAGATTTGCGGAAAGCTTCAACATTCTCACGAGACAATGCCTTTGTGAAAAGGTCTTCAAGGTTGTCCTGTGTTGGCACATAAGCCAAGCTGATCTCTCCTACAGAGAGCCTCTTCCTGACATAGTGGTAATGCACCTCAATGTGCTTTGTGCAAGCATGAAAAACTGGGTTCCTCGCAACTGCCAATATGCTCTGACTGTGAGTGTAGATAGTGTTGGTAGTGTCCTGTCCAACACCCAAATCAGCCATAAGGCGTCTGAGCCATACACACTCAACCGTAGCTGTGAAGACTGCCCTGTACTCAGCCTCACAAACTCGAAGTGGACATAGTAGGTTGCTTCTTGCTGAACCATGATATACATGAAACTACCAAGCATGAAACAAAAACCACTTGTGGACACACGCGTGTCAAAACAACCAGCCCATTCTGAGTCCGAAAAAGCATGTAAGTCTGGCGGCAATGATCCCCCCTTGGGATAAAACAAGCCAAGATGTAAAGTGCTACTAAGGTAGCGGAAAATCCTCTTGACAGCATGCCAATGCTTAGACCCTGGGATATGCATAAATCTATTGACATGTGAGACTGCAAACTGAGTATCTGGCCTCGTGTTGCATACATTAATGGGGCAGCCAATAGCAGCTTGGTAAAGAGTGACATTAGCAGGATCGCCAGCATCATGTAGACTCAACTTCAAACCTGTTTCCATGGGAGTGGCAATAGGTTTGCAATCCTCAAGTCCAAACTTACATAGCAATGTCTCTATGTAACTTTTCTGACACAAGGCAATACCACCATCACACTGCTTAAACTGTATACCCAAGTAATGCTCCAACAGCCCCAAATCTTTCATCTTGAAAGTAGCATTAAAATCAGCTTTAAATTCAGCAATATGTATCTCATTTGGTCTAGTGATCAGCAAATCATCGACATAAAGAACCACAATGAGAACTACATCATCCTCACGCTTTACATACAATGTGCTTTCTGTTGGACTGTTATGAAAGCCTTGTTTGACCAAATGAATGTCAGCTTTCTCATACCAAGGACGAGGAGATTGCTTCAACCCATACACAGCCTTCTTACATCTGCACACTATGTCCTCTTGTCCTTTTATGACAAAACCGCGAGGCTGAGTTACATAAACTTCCTCAAATATGTCACCATTTAAGAAAGCAGTAACAATGTTTGATTGATGTACATCCCAACATAAATGAGCTACCAATGCACATAGAAAACGCACAGTAGTCATACGAAAAGTGGGAGCAAAAGTCTCTTCATAATCTATGCCTTTTTGCTGTGCATAACCCTTTGCAACAAGTCGAGCCCTATGGCGTCGATCTCACCATCCGGCTTGCGTTTCAACTTGTAAACCCGCTTTGTACCAATGGCCTTTTTGCCAGGAGGCAAATCACATAAAGTCCATGTGTCATTTTCTATAAGTGCATCATATTCTGATTGCATGGTAGCCATCCAATTTTTTGAATTCTGTGCTTCATCAAAAGACAGAGGCTCCTCAACATCATGTAAGCTAGACACAGCCAAAGCATAACAATCTGATGCATAAGATGCATGGCGAGAGCCTGAACGAGTATGACTAGACAAAGGTGCATCCAATTTACTGTCACACAAAGTGTGCACCAGCCATTTTGGCATACCTCTAGCCTGCTCATTTTCAGCCCTTTCCTCATCAAGTACATCATGTACATCTGCATCAGTAATAGGCTGATCTGTAACATTTTCAGAAACCCCCAAAGGCTGTACATTTGCCTCATTGGAACTTACATTCGTATTTCCACTACTGAAAAGAGGCAACAAAGTGTCATCAATGTCCTGTGAGCTTACATTACTGTCTCTAGTACATGACAGCAAGGGCTGAACAGAATCTTCCACAAACACTACATCCCGTGAAACCAGAATACGTTTTGTTTGCAGATGATACAACCTGTAACCTTTGATTTCAGCACTATAACCAACAAAAATACATTTGACAGCCTTATCATTGAATTTTGTGTGTTGTGTTTGTGGCATCAAAGCATATTCCAAACAGCCAAAAACAGGCATATGCTCAATAGAAGGCTTTCTATCATGCCATGCTTCATATGGAGTGATAGACTGCAAAGCTTTTGTAGGACACTTGTTTAGTACATAAGTGGAACACATGATGGCCTCAAGACAAAAAGAATGCGGCAAAGCTTGACTTTTGACCATACATCGTGCCATTTCCATAAGTGACCTGTTTTTCCTCTCAGCAACACCATTTTGTTGAGGTGTATAAGGCACTCTACATTGGTGTTTTATCCCACAACTAGCCAGAAATGCATTGAATTCATGAGACTTATACTCCCCCCCTCGATCGGAACAGAGTGTGCCCATAGTACATTTCGAGACATTTTCAGCCATAGCCATAAATTGTTTGAAGCACATAAAAACTTCGGACTTCGCTTTAAGCGAAAATACCCATGCATGCTTGGATTAATCATCAATGAAAGTCACAAAGTAAAGGTAATTGCCCAAGGACGGAGTTTGCATTGGCCCACAAACATCACTATGCACAAGTTGCAACCTGCATGTGGCCCGAACTGAACCATCCTTTGGAAACATAGAACGCTTCATCTTACCCAAAATACAACCTTCACAAACATGTTTAACAGGTGCTTCAAGAGGCGGCAACGAAGCAACCATATCAAATTTCTGCAAACGCAGCAAATTGGCAAAATTCAGATGACCAAAACGGCAAAGTTTTGCATCTGAAATATCCGTTGAATCTGCAACAGCATTTGCAAAATCATCGTTCTTATTGACAGGGCTAATACGTTTAGCTCTGTAAAAGCAAATATAACACGCACCCTTTGTTTACTAATAGCAATACGCCCCTTCCTACAACATTCGGTTTGTCCACACTTGTCATATAAAGTGAGCTTATACAGCCCATGACACAAAATCCCAGATTCAACGATTTCATCACTAGAACTGAGATCATGAACTGTACATCTGTCATCCACAAATTTGACTACAAGTCCAAGTCTAGCAAGTGCGGATACAGACAAGAGATTCTTTTTGATCCGAGGTACATAAAGTGCATCAACAAGTGTGAAAGAACTGCCATTTGCAGCAGTAAGCACAATCTTCCCAACTCCCTGAACCGGATAAGAGGCATTGTTGGCACAAGTGACTGAATTCCCATGAGGGATTGACTCAAGAGAGGTGAACAATTCACGATGTGAGGTGATGTGCTTTGTAGCACCACTGTTGAAATACCACACATGTGAATCTGCAGCAGTTGACAAGCACGCATCATGGACAACAGGATTGTATGCGCACTCTGCGCTAAAAGCCCATTCTGCATCAACATCATCATCACAATATCCTTTCACAAAAGACTCAACAATGGCTGCATTTGTAGTGGAACCAACATTTGCAGTGGAACCACCCTCTTTCTTCTTAGCTTCTTTGGCCTTCAACTTAGGACACTGCTTGATCAAGTGATCATTTGCTTTACAATAATGGAAACAAATCTTCTTTTTGCCCTTATCACCAGAGTTTCTAGACGAATCGCTACCAGCAAAAGCATTAGGAACAGTATTTTTGCCACTCGCAACAGAACCATAAGAAGTGGCTGCATTGTTGTTACCACCCTTTCTTTGAGAAGCAATAAAAGCCTGTTCAAATGCACACGCTGCCTAGTCCTGTTTATTTTGGAAAGTGACTCTTGCAACAGTAATGTGCATAATGCATCAAACTTGACAACTTTTGGATTTCCTTGGGTCATAAGTCTCCAAGTACTAGCAAAAGTCTAGTAAGGCATCAAGAGCAGTCTGCACAACGGAACTATCTGAAATGACTTCACCTAAAGAAATAAGTTGTTCATTGATATCCTTGACACTAGCAAGGAAAGTGTCCATATCATCTTCCTCATGCATAATCTTTGACTCCAACTCTTTACGCAGCAAAGCAATTTTAGCCTCATTGCGACTTGCATAAAGACTAGCCAAAGTATCCCAAGCCTATTTTGCAGATTTTGCTGAACAGATGTGAGGAACAATGGTGCACTTCACAGACAATGCAATCAATGCATGAGCCTGCGCATCCTTTACATCCCAACGAGCTTGTTCTCCCGTAGGCAAAACAACTCTAATAGCAGCAATCCTTGCAGCAAGACCTGCAACATCCTCAACATCGGCTACATCCTCAGAACCAGGACGTACATCAATGCCCTACACAATGTTCCAAACGCCCTTTGACACAAGAACATGTTGCATCATATAAGCCCACATAGGGTAATTGTCTCCATCCAAGCTGTCCTCAGCATCAAACATCTTGAACACATCTGTGTTGTTGTTGTCAGCCATGGTAAATGCTGCACCTGATGTGAAAACTGTCCAAAAATAGGAGAAATGGAGCGGGAACAACACGTGATATATAGCACAAACCGTAGAAGACTGTAAGGCACCTGTTATGCAGAAAACAACACTGACAGAAATTCTCCACAAAATGACAAAATTCCCTGCGCACACCTGCTTGTAGTGGAAACGGAGGCCGAAATGAGCCCGAATAAAAAATCTGAGCAGAGAGAGCTCTATGAGATGCCCCAAAATTTTTGCTGACCTGCAAACGCTTGCCAAAGCTCACTAAAATTGGAGAAAGTGAGCAGGCGTGTGCTGGAGCAGCTCGCGACTAAGCCCGGCAGGACGTAACCTGCTCTGATACCAATTGTTGGAATTAGGGTTGTAGAGAGACGAACACAGCTTGGAGAAGAAGAAGGAAGCTCAAGGCACACAATAGAGAGTGTGTTACTTAGTGTGCAATGGAAAGATAGATAGCCCTAGAGTGATGGGCGTATATACAATGCTCGGGAGAAAAACCTCCTAAAGAGGAAAAAAATGCCCAGGCGGTCCTACTATGTTCACATACATCACTACCACATGTATATGGTAACATACTTTAGTGCATGTATTATTATTAGGTATTAGCTTTAGAAATTTTTCACAACTAAGTTTTTTTTCTCAACATTTTGTTTCGATATGTAAATGCCACCTTCTTACTTTAGTGCATGTGTTATTATTAGGGATTATATTTAGACATTTTCAATATTCAATTCTATTCTAAATATATTATAGATTTCTTTTATTTAAGAGCATGTATCATTTTCTTGTATAGTTTGTTTTATTGATATATTTATACAAGAATTAGATCATTTTTTAAAATCTCACTAATATTTTATATGCTTTATGTTTTCATGAGGTCAATTAATATAACACTCATACATAAGGGCATAAGGAAAAGAGAAGACTTTTGGTGCAATTCTTTTACCATTGAATTGAATTGTTGGATGTTCTCCATGTGGCATTTGAACATTTTTGGATTTTAATGTTGCATATGGGAGTGCCCCCCCACTCTCTCACTTTGTTGGAGTCAAGCTAGCTCTCTCTCTCTCTCTGTGTGTGTGTGTGTGTGTGTGTGTGTGTGTGTCTTTTGTAGGCTGTCGTAAATCTTTACCTTGTTTTTATTCAGACACACTTGTACATGATGCAAACTCTCATTTATGGGCAAGTTTATATATTCTTGAAATAGTTTTAAAGGGAAGATTTTTCAAATAGTTCTTTGCGGTCTCTTTGGATTATTCCTATAATGTAGAAATCTCTCTTCTCACACACATGTGTGTGTGTGTGTGTGTGTGTGTGTGAGAGAGAGAGAGAGAGAGAGAGAGAGAGAGAGAGAGAGAGAGAGAGAGAGAGAGAAAACCAAAATAACCTTTTTATCATCCCCTTTATAGTTAGGAGGCAAATGCGATTGCTTTAGTATGTATAGTGGAGGCTGAGAGTGTGATAGGGTAGGAATTTTCACATGTGAGTCAAGATGCCAAAGTGCTAGTAATGAGGCTATGGGAGAGAGGGCTACAAGAGCGTGAAGGGTCCTTCTAAGGACTAGATGAATTTACGGAAATTGCCATGTTTAACTAACTCATTTTAGATTCCTTACCATGATCCCTTTTAAGGGTATACCCAATGGGGGTCAAAGGGGATGAAAATTATATAAGAGGCAACCACGTACAAAGTCCAAGCTAGATAAAACTAGCCACCTTGGGGGGGTACGCGTTTCAATCCTTTATTTATAAAAGTGGTCAGGGGGGAGAATATGAAAATGGTGCAATGTTCCAGCTATATGTGGCTCAAAATAAATATGTGGCTGAGTAAGTATTAGTATGCTCTTGGTGTGGAGGGAACCTTAATCTTATAAGAGATAAGTATTTTTTTGGGGGAAAAGCGGGGGGGGGGGGGGAATAGCATAGTTTTAACTAATCAAATGCCGTAGAAAGACTTTTGTCTGTGTGTGTGTGTGTGTGTGTGAGAGAGAGAGAGAGAGATAGAGAGATAGATTCATTATATAGATATAAACAAAAATGATCACTTTACACAAGAAATAGCTTTGTGAAGAACTTTGTTCTATTCATTTCTTATGAAGACCCCCTCACTTTCAGTTCATTTGGAATTTTGAATTCTCTGTTTTCTTGAATCACTAAGTGCCATATATTCACTATGCATTTCTTTGGTGTGTGTGTGTGTGTGTGTGTGTGTGTGTGAGAGAGAGAGAGAGAGAGAGAGAGAGAGAGAGAGAGAGAGAGGATGAAGAAGAAGAAAGAAGAGAAATTTTTACATCGTAGGAAAAATCCCAAGAGATCTCAAAGATCTATCTTGAATTGAAGCCCTTATACACGAGAGGAAATTGGGATAACCAATCTATCTGGCTTGGGTAGAAGAAATTCTATTCAAGTATCTTTTTATTACTCACGCATGCGTGCACACACACACACACACACACACACACACACATGAGAAACAAGACTCTTATGTCAAAGGAACAATCCAAAGAGACCTTAGATATTTATCTCGAACTCAAGAACTAGGAGAGCCTATCTATCATTGTGGGATCATACTGATCGTGGGGGGGAATTACTTCCTCGAGCATATAGAGAGGTGAGGGCACTTTTTCCCCCTCACTTAGCCTCGGTTATGTTTTGTGTGTGTATGTGAAAGAGAAGAGTGATTGTGTTGCCGCTTATTGTCATGGAGCTTATGGAGCAACCTTTGTAGGTCAGTGATTACCAAGCTTCATCTTGTTGATAGCATATACCTGGGCTTGTTGATGGAATACAGCACTTTGTTGAGTTTACTTACTCACTATATAAGAAGAGTTGTCTATAACCGCTAATATATTGCCGCAAAAAAACAAAGGGAAAAGGAGAGAGAAAAATTTGTGAGAGTGGCAATAACCGCGGCTCTGCACGTGGTAGTGGTTTGTTAGCAATAAGCGATGTAATAGTCGCGGTAATATATCCGCTGCTATTACCGCACCAGTTGCCTGCAGATATTATCGTGTTTGTTGCCGCTACACGCCAATTCAAAAATAAAGGTGCTCATTTGGGCCACCCAATTTTGGGTGGCCCAAATGAGCACCTTTATTTTTTACCTGCATAAAACAATGAGACGTCAATTGTTTTTTGGAAGAGTATAAAAAATACCAAAGAATTGAAATTGAATTTACTTTACCTTGACAATTTTAAATGCAAAAGATCAACTATTTGAAAAAGATACAATAAAAAAGTAAATAGTTGTATATACATTGTGCCACATTGTGACTTTACGAAAGTTTGGACAAATTTTTTTTCTAACTAATCCTCCTCTATCTCGTTGTTGTTCAGAGGCGCGTATGCTTGATCACTTTGACTCTACATAAACCCAACCAAATAAAACAATTATCAACAGCTCAAAAAAATTGATACAAAATTACTTGTTTAAACTTACCGCTTGTAGTGATCCACCGCTTGTAGTGATCCAACCACCACGTCAAATTGCTCGCAAGAGATGTGGTTGTTTTTGAACAAACATCGCCAAGTATCAAATTTTGTATGTGGCTCCCGATACTTGACCATCTCTCTGGTTGGTCAAGAGAGAGTGATATTTTTCTAATTTAGCAATAACAATACCAAATCATCAACTACAATCTTTATAATCACCAATCGACATTATAAATTAATCAATCTTACATATTTATCTTTCCAAGCTCCCTTGCCTCCTGAGCCATAGTGCGTGGGTGTTTGCCTTGCACGAGCACGCGTGGTTGTCTGTATGATGAGACCATCGCAGTTTGATCACTCTTTTCTTGAATTGCCCACTCCCACTTCACGTCTGCCATGTTTCCACCGTGGTAACTCCTATCTGGATCTCTGACCTGGTTGGCTGCTATGCGCCGCACACTAGACAGCTTGTTTTTCACAAATGTCTTGGAAATCTTTTTTACAACTATTTACTTGTTGATCGGGGGACCGGAATTTGGAAATCTAGCTAATAGAGAGTTCTCAATGTACCGCGAATGATCGGGAAGTTGGTCTCTAAACTTTATAAAACAGTTCTTATATGTTGAATGTATAAGAATTTCTAGATGGTGTCAAAATGCCCTGCCCTGTGCTGTGCCAAAGTCCACCTCCCCACTATATTTAACCCTATAGTAGCACCCATGCGTGTCTGGCATGGGTGTGTCCGTATCCTTGTCCTCTGTGTCAGGGGCGGCATGCCCTAAAAGTGGGGACTCGATTCCCTCGCCACTACCAAAACAAGCAAAACCACAAGATCAACCACAGCTTTGTCTCTCACGGTGCTCGCTGCCCTGAGACAAGCATCGACGCACACTGTTAGAGGAAGTGAGTCGACGATGTTGTGGTGAAGTAGGAGTGGAATGGAGTGGCGTAGGACCCTGTGATGTGATGGGAGTGGGACCCTGTGATGGAATGGGAGTAGGACCCTATCATGGAAGGGGAGTAGGATGATAAGAAGGGGTCGTATACTGAGGTGCCGTCAGTGCGATGCTCTGTAGGTAACGAGTCCCTCCCTAACTCCCCCATGGTGTAGTCTGCGGAGAAATACCGTAGGTCGCAAGCTGTTGTGGAGTGTAGCAACCAAACAAATTCTTTGTCTCTCGGAGATACTGGTCTCATAAAGAGAGAGCCCGCTATAGGTCTGGATCTATGACCATTGGAGGAACCTGATAAGGGTAGGTGTAGGATGGCCATGCCTGCAAATAACAAAAATAAACCTATGACATTCATGGTTTAGGGTTAGCTAGCCAAAAACATTCTTTATTTATTTTCTTGTTCTTAGACATTCAAGACTTGGGTCCACTGGAGGTGATGTCCACCCCGGGTGGGAGCCCACCTGGTATGTGAACCAACCACAAGAAGAGAAAGCTGGCTTCTCCTCACCAGTTGGTCTCTCTTCAGACATCTACATTACAAAGAGCGATATAAGATTAATCTTTCCACCCTACTCACTCATCTATACATACGTATACAAGTATATTAGCACACAAACACGTAGATACATATACATACTAGTAGATCTAAGTAGAGGCTAGTAGTGCCAAAGGTCAACTGCACCTCTTTAGATATCATCACAGTCTCAACCGTGGTAAAAAGAAGGTACATTGTGGTAATCCATGCATGAGTGGATCAATGACCACAACGCCACGATTAAAAAAGGACTATACCCAAGAGGAAACGTCTAACCTTCGGGTAATATGCTCCTGTACTTGGTCCTACATACATGAATAAACAAATATATATGTACACACAAATATATATACATATACGTAATGTAGCCATCGTTTTGAGTAGAGATAAAGAGTTATGGTCTAAATGATCAACGTCTAAGTGATCAACTGACCGTAACATTACAATTTTAATGTAATGCAATAAGTAACTCCATTTCTCTCATTGAGTCTCTCTCTCTCTCTCTCTCTCTCTCTCTCTCTCTCTCTCTCTCTCTCTCTCTCTCTCTCTCTCTCTCCTTGCTCTCCCCCTCTCAGTTGTGCAATTGAACTACGAAGCAGAAGCTCCATCCCAGAGTCATGCCTGCGCCTCCATGTAAAGCAAGCACTTTCAGAGATGAGGAGCCAAACATGGACGACATCTTCTGCTAAGGCATGGAGGTTTTCGTATACACCCACAGAGCGATCCTAGGGACATCCACTATGTCTTGGATTGGTCCTCAAAAACTGAGGTAGCCGTTTCATCCCGTTATTGCCAAAACATAGACAAGCCTATTCTACAAGTGGAACCCCTTGCCCAATTTTCATCTCCTTAACTTCTTTCTCTCTCTCCCTCTTTCCCCTCTTTCTCTCTCTCTTTCCCTCTTTCTCTATTTCTCTCCCTTTCTATCTACTCTCTCTCTTTCCCTCTCTCTCTCTCTCTCTCTCTCTCTCTCTCTCTCTCTTTCCTATTTCTCTCCCTCTCTATCTTGATTCTCTCTCTTTCCCTATTTCTCTCCTCTCTTTTCCTCTCTTTTTCTACCCCTCTCTATCTTTCCCTATTTCTCTCCCTCTCTATCTACTCTCTCTCTCTCTCTCTCTCTCTATCCCTCACTCTCTCTATTTCTATCCCTCGCTATCTCTCCCTCTTTCCCTATATCTCTCTCTTTCTCTCTCTCTCTCTCTCTCTCTCTCTCTCTCTATCTATCTCCTCTCTCTCTCTCTATCTATCTATCTCCATTCTCTCTCTTTCCCTAGTTTCTCTCCTCTCTTTTCCTCTCTTTTTCTACCCCTATCTTTCCCTATTTCTCTCCCTCTCTCTCTCTCTCTCTCTCTCTCTCTCTCTCTTTTCCCTCTTTCCCTATCTCTCCCTCTCTCTCTCTCCCTCTCCCTCTCCTCTCTTTCCCTCTCTCTCTCTCTCTCTCTCTCTCTCTCTCTATTTCTCTCCCTCTCCCTCTCCTCTCTTTCCCTCTTTCCCTATCTCTCCCTCTTTATATCTCTCTCTTTCTCTATTTGTTAAGTATGGAGCCTGATTTACCCTTGTTTTTTTTTGTGGTAAAAATGCACATTTGTAAGGCCCCCATTATGAGGAGAAGCCATCATGCGTGAAGAAAAATCACTCGCCGGAAATAAAATTTTACGGCCAATATTCAGGGGTAACTTTAGGGGCCTCGGGGGCGAAACCCCTGAGACTTTTTTTGCCTCGTCGGAATATTATAGCCGGACAGCGGGGCCGGAAAGTGGTCGAAAAACGACCGATCGTTTGGCCGGTGGCCGGTGGTCGGAAAACGACCGATCGTTTGGTCGATGGCCTATAGTCAATGGAAGGTGGCCGGTGGTCGGAAAACGACCGATCGTTTGGCCGGTGGATGGTAGTTAATGGCCGGTGGCCGAATTCAAAAGCAGATTTGTCTACACAAGGGCGGCCACCCATGGGCGGATTGGAGGGTCCGATTTGGACTTATTCACACAAGGGCGGCTACACATGGCTGCCTCTCATAAGATAAGGCAGCCCTTTTGGCCTAAAAAAGGAGGCCATTGCTACACAAATTATATAGTGTGAAGTTGATGCAACAAGGTGAGTGTGAGGTGGTGAGAGTGAAGCAAAGCGGGAGCTCCATTAAGGGTATAATCCCTTTGTAAACTACTTCTTGTTTTGAAGTACTAAGACATTGAGTGGCTGCTTTCTCATGGACGTAGCCCACATTGGGTGAACCACGTATATCGTGTGTACTCTCTCTCTCTCTCTCTACTCTATAATCTCTTGTGTGTGAAATCTATCTCTCTCCATTAAGTAATCTACTCAAATATCTATTTAGCTACGTCTTATTTTCTAACAATTGGTATCATAGCAAGGTTTGCTCGTAGCTAAATTATCTCAAGGAAAGTATTCCTTGAATTGAGTGGGGGTTATGGCGGAGGAAGGAAAGATCAAGATTGAGAAGTTCAACGGCAAAAACTACCAACATTGGAAGATGCAGATTGAAGACTATCTCTACCAAAAGGACCTCTATTTGCCACTAGGCGGTCTTGGAAAGAAGCCCGCAACGATGGCAGATGAAGCATGGATTGTCCTTGATCAAAAGGCATTGGGAACAATCCGGTTAAGCTTGGCGTCAACGGTGGCCTTCAACGTTTCGGAGATGAAGACCACGAAGGACTTGATGAAGTCACTTGATGACTTCTACGAGAAACCATCGGCATCCAATAAGGTATTTCTTATGAAGCGCTTGTTCAATCTAAAGATGGTAGAGAATGGTTCAGTTGTGCAGAACACCTAAATGACTTTGACACAAACATAAGTCAACTTCGATCTTTGAAAATCAATTTCGTTGACGAAGTGCGAGCTCTTCTTATACTATCATCTCTACCGGATAGTTGGGACAGCCTTGTGATGGCTGTAAGTAATTATATTTCTGGCACAAATACTCTTAAGTTTGATGATGTTGTGGGTGTTCTCCGAAGCGAGGAAATACGAAGGAGAAGCACAGGAGAATCATCAAGTGCTGCACTATCAGTGGAAACAAGAGGAAGGCCTAAGGAGAGGTTCAAAAACCAAAAGGGTCGTGATCGCTAAAGACAGAGCAAGTCACGCACAAAGTGAGTTCTTGAATGTTGGAACTGTGGCAAGAAGGTCCATGTCAAGAAGGATTGCTGGTCCAAGAAGAAGAAGGAGACTGAGTCTCAAGACAACAAGCCAACATCGGAGGCCAATGTGGCAGGTAAAGTAGAGCAAGATGCTCTAATTCTCTCATTAGACAATGTGTCTAACTCCTGGATAGTAGATTCCGGGGCTTCATTCCATGCAACACCACACAAGCAACATTTCCAAGATTACACCAAAGGTAATTTTGGGTATGTATACTTGGGAGATGATGAAGCTTGTGAGATTGTTGGAAAAGGTACAGTTTCTGTCAAAACTGCTAACGGAAATGAATGGAAGCTTAACGATGTTAGGCATGTTCCTTCTCTTCGGAAATTTTTTTTCTCTATAGGACAATTGGACGATGAAGGTCACAACATTGCATTTGGAAACAAACGGTAGAAGATCTCAAAGGGATCTTTGGTGGTTTCCAAGGGAGAAAATGTCGGTACACTTTACTTGTGTACTATGAGCATGCAACCTTTAGCTTGTGCAACAACTACATAAGTTGACAGTGCGGTGTGGCACTACCGGCTTGGGCATATGAGTGCCAAAGGAATGCAAATCCTTCAAACAAAGAAGCTTCTACCAGGTTTGAAAGAAGTGGACTTAGAGTTCTGTGAAGATTGTGTTTATGGTAAACAAAAGAGGGTAAAATTTCAAAAATCAAGAAATGAAAGAAAAAATTAAAAACTTGAGTTGGTTCATTCTGATGTTTGGGGTCCTGCAAGTACACCATCACTTGGTGGCTCATTGTACTATGTAACATTCATAGAGGATGCAACTAGAAAAACATGGGTTTATGTCATGAAGAATAAGTCCAATGTATTTTCCATATTTCAAAGGTGAAAAGCCTTTGTGGAGAATGAAACATGTACCAAGGTTAAATGCCTCAGATCCAACAATGAAGGCGAATATTGCAGCCAAGCTTTTGAAAGATTTTGTGCTAGCAATGGCATTTGGAGGCAAATGACAACCCCAAGGACACATCAATAAAATGAGATTTCTGAAAAGATGAACACGACAATCATGGAGCGAGCACAAAGCATTCGGCTACATGCAGGCCTACCGCTTGAGCTTTGGACGGAAGCTGTAAGTACGTCTGTGTACTTAATCAATCGGTCACCTTCAACCGCATTGGATGGGGGAGTTCCAAAAGAGGCATGGACAGGTAAACCGGTGAATTATGCATTTCTCAAAGTGTTTGGGTGTGAGGCTTTCATGCACATAGATAGAAGCCTAAGATCAAAGCTAGATGCAAAGTCCAAAAAGTGTTTCTTCATTGGCTATGGAGAAGGTGACTTTGGGTATCGCTATGGAATCCTGAAGATGGTAAAATCTTAAGGAGTAGGGATGTAATTTTTAACGAACAAAATATGTACAAAGATTACTTGAAAGAAAACAAACAAAAGAAACAGGTGATGAGTACATGGATCTTGAGAACGGTGAAGACTCAAGGACTACAAACAGTGACATTGTGCGACAACGTCAACCAATTGAGGAGCCTCAACCTATTCCCCGAAGATCTACAAGAGCAAGTAGACCTCGAGAAAGGTTTTTTCCTTCCTTCAACCATCTCTTGATCTCAGATTGTGGAGAGCCAGAATCATACGAAGAATCTATGCAACATGAATCCAAAGAAGAATGGACAAAGAGCATGCAAGTGGAGATGGACTCACTACATCGCAACCAAACATGGGAGTTGGTTGAGTTACCTAAAGGTAAACGGGCACTTCAAAATAAATGGGTGTACAAGCTGAAGGAAGAAGAAGGTGGGAAGAAAAGATACAAGTCTATGCTTGTGGTAAAAGGGTTTTGTCAAAAGAAAGATATTGACTTCAATGAAATATTTTATCCTGTTGTAAAAATGAACTCAATTAGGCTTGTCTTAAGCCTTGTGGCTTCTCATGATCTAAATCACGAGCAAATGGATGTAAACACGGCATTCCCTCACGGTGACTTAGAGGAGGAAATATACATGCTTCAACCAAAGGGGTAAGAAGTAAAAGGTAAAGAGAAAATGGTTTGCAGATTAAAGAAGAGCTTGTATGGTTTAAAGCAAGCATCAAGACAATGGTACTTGAAGTTTGATCGATGGATATTGGATCATGGATTCACAAGATGCAACTCGGATCACTGCGTCTACACGAAGAAATTGGGAGATTGGAAATTCATCATCCTAATGTTGTATGTTGATGACATGCTGATTGCAAGTGCTAACATGCAGGACATCAAAGACCTAAAAGAGAAGCTGTCTAAATATTTTTCAATGAAAGATTTAGGTGCTGCAAAGAGGATACTTTGTATGAAAATATCAAGGGATAGGACGAAGTAGACAATAAAGCTATCTCAAGAGGATTACATCAAGAAGGTACTAGAAAGATTTGCAATGCAAAATGTAAAACCAGTTTCTACACCTTTGGCTGGTCACTTTAAACTAACGAAGGATATGTGTCCAAAGACACAAGAGGAGATAGCCTATATGTCTAAAGTTCCATATGCTACAGCGGTAGGTTCTCTAATGTATGCTATGGTCTGGACAAGGCCAGATACTACACATTCAGTGGGAGTTGTGAGTAGGTTCATGGACAACCCAGGTAAAGAGAATCTCTCTCTCCCTCTTTCTCTTTCTATCCCTATCTCTCTCTCTCTCTCTCTCTCTCTCTCTCTCTCTCTCTTGCTCTCCCCCTCTCAGAGTTGTGCAGTTGAACTACGAAGTGGAAGCTCCATCCCAGAGTCATGCTTGCGCCTCCATGCAAAGTGAGCACTTTCAGAGATGAGGAGCCAAGGATGCTAATCCAATCACATCCTCTACAACAACGGAAGTAATGATCATGGCTTACTTGACCTCGTTACAAGAAACCGTCAACAAGTAAGGTGAAGAGTTGCATGCACTTGCAATGGAGAATGGCACTTTGAGAGTTCTTGTTGTGGAGAATGAGCACCTCAAGAAGGTTCTTGAAATGCAAACAACACGCTTAATGCATCTTGAGAATGAAGTTTAGGAATGTAAACGCTCTCTTGTTGACATGAATGTATTGAAAGAGCGCTTGAGAAAAGTTGAGAGTGATCATGTATTGAAAGAGGAAACAATAGATACAATACGACATGATGTATGTGAGATGACAAATGCATCCAAATCATGGGCTGATATATGTAAGGATAATGTGGTTTCTACATCTCCTATCACGCAAGCCATTGTCCAAGCAAAGAATGTAGAGAATGTGGACACTCAAGAATTGCAAGAACGACAAAAAAGCTCAAAGAACATCGTCATTTGTGGAATCAAGGAGGAAAGCATGGAAACACTCCAATCTCTTGCGGTTGCTATTGTAGAGTTTTTGCTACACAGTTTGGCATGTTAGGAATAATGGCTTATGGTGCACATCGAGTTGGAAAACAAGGAGTCCCTCGCTCGGGAAAAAGACCTATTGTATGTACCATGGCTGATGAGGTAAAGAGAAAGATCATCCTTGACAATGGTTGGATCTACCTCAAAGGAACGGGTTGTAATGTATATGAGGATTGCACTCTTATGCAACAAAATATACGTCGCAAAGCATATGAGGAAAGAAGCAAGAAGGTTAAGGTATCATCTCAAGAAGAAAAGCCACTTGAGGAGGATGCAAGTCCACTCAACAAATAGAGACACATGATCTATGAGACCAACTCACGCTTGCGAATAAGCTTTTGGAATTGTAACGGGTATCCATGGAATGCGGGAATTGGCATTGATGAGCTTACCAATGACTCCGACGTGATACTTCTTGTTGAAACATGGGAGCATGATGCGCAACGAATTCTTGGATTTGACAAATACGATGTGCATTCGTTGATGTGGGCCAAAAATGCAAAGCAACGAAGAGGCCAAGGAGACGTAGCATGTATGACCAAAAAGGGTTTGAAATATGTTTCCATTGTCAAAGAAGATAAGTATAAACGCTACTTATGACTGAAAATCAGCCCGCCAAATGGTCAAGTTATGTTTGTGGCTGGTTGCTACATTCCTCACTATGACTCCAACTTTTATGCTCGCTTGAATATGGATAGAAATCAGCCTTTTGTTGAACTAGAGGAAGACATTGCTCATTACAAGGATCAAGGTGAAGTCATTGTTTTTGTAGACATGAATGCTCGCACAAATATGTTACAACACGACACATAACAAGTCGACATGCCGCATGTCTCAAGAAGAATGGACGACTCATACATGTATAATCGAAGTTCTAATGATGCAAAAGAACTGGAACACTATGGAAAGTCACTTCTTCATATGTGCAATAGTTCCGGAATGCTCATTGCAAATGGTGTATCTCTATGGCAAGGCACCAATGAGTTTACATGTAGGAAGCACAATGGTGATAGCATGATTGACTATATGTTGTTCTCAGAAGCCACTCTAGAATGCATACAAAGCTTTATACTTGGTGAATGGAATCCGGAATTGGATCACAGGATGTTATGTATTGACCTCAAGTGTGGTAAACGGCCCGAGCATGTAGCCTCCAATCATGATGTGAATCATTTGTACCTACGTCTAGACTTCAAACGAGCACTTATATATGCTGATATGGTGGACCAAATGTTAAGCATGATAGAGCATCAAGAGAGCCCAAAATTAGAATGCAAGAGGAAAGTTTTCAAAGAAGTAATTTGTTGTTGTGCCAAGGAATGCTTTTCGGTGAAACACATGTCTTGCAAAAGGTCTAAGAAGGGTAGCGCCAAGAAGAAATGGTTTGACATGGAATGTAATCAAGCCCGAAAACACTTGCTAAGATTGGATGCAATCAAAGACAAGGAAGTTAACTTGGAATGTTCACACACATACAAAGCACTTGTTCAAAAGAAGAGGAGAAGGTGAGAAGTCAAAAAACAACTTCTTTTAGCGCAAGAAAAAGCACATGCATGTGGAAAGTTTTGGCAAAATCTAAAAGGCAAGCGCGTTCAGAGCTTTGGTGACTTGACTCTTGAGGATATGTATATACATTGCAAGACCCTCTATGAGAAACCCAATGTTGATAAGATGGAGTGTTGTAGCTCCCTTCCGTTTATGTCTCCCTTCTTTACCATTGAAGATGTATGCCACACGCTTCAGAACCTTGCTATTCGCAAGGCAGGTGCCCTTCAAGGTGTCAAGGCTGAAATGATTAAATGGACAAGCAAGAAAACACGATATTGGATATGCGATATGTTTAACCTTGCACTTCAGTATGACATGCCTCATGATTGGAGTGCAAATTGGATCAAACCTTTGTACAAAGGAGGAGATGTAAACAATGTGAACAACTACCGCACTATAATGGTTGGTTCTTTGATGGAAAAGTTATTTGGATGTATCATGGAGATGAAGATAAGTGAATGGGCTGAAAATAATGGAAAACGTGCGCTTGGCCAAGAAGGTTTTCGAAAGCATCATAGCACTATTGATCACCTTGTCACTCTTCGAGTTCTTATGGAAGTGTCTCAATTGAAAGGAAAAAAGTTGTATTTTTGCTTTGTGGAAATAGCTTTTTACATGGTACCGCGAGGAAATCTTTGGAGACGTATGAAAAGCCTTAATCAAGTGCCGAGAGAATTTATGCATGCAGTCTTTCGCATCTATCAAAAATTGATATGTCGATTACGTATGGGAGATAGAATTTCAGAATTTTTTGCAAGCACCATTGGTGTCAAACAAGGATGCCCACTTTCCCCAACCCTCTTTGGGCTACTCATTGATGAATTGGAATGCATGGTTCTTGATTTTATGTAGCAAGAAGGCACGGAAGATGTTAAGATCGGAAATGTGGTGATCATGCTTTTTCTTTATGCCGATGATGTAGTGCTCTTGGCACATACCTTAGAAGATGCACAAAAGCTTATGAGTGTCTTGGAACGCTTTTGCCTACATAGCTGGCTGATTGTGAATGGATCCAAAAACAAGGTTATGCTTGTAAAGACCTCAATGAAGAAAATCCATGCATTGTATACAACAATGAGCAACTTGAAGTGGTAGATCACTTCGGCCTTGAGGTTCCATCCAATCATAAATGGAAGGATTGTGCAATGCGTCGCTTGGAAGCCAGAAAGAGGGCTTATTATGCATTTGAGAACATGTGAAATGCTGAAGAGATCAAGTGTTGGGCTCTCAAAAAGTACCTCTTTGACACATTGGTGACACTAGTGCTTCTTTATGGAGTGGAGGTGTGGGGTGGAAGCATCGGGAAGTCTACTTGGAAAGAGTTTGAGAATGTCCAAAAGCGTTTTCTCACCAACTTTCTCCAAGTCAAGACACAAACACCCTACATGCTCTTACTTCTTGAGTCCGGATCGCTTCCCATTGAGGTCTTGGGCATGCAAAGGGTTGTGGAGTACATGCGTAAGACGCAACGTAGCCCTTTGCATCGACTTCCTAGAATCGCATATGAAGCAAGTCAAAAGGTTCAAAAGACATGCAAGAACAAAATACTAAGTTCGGGGTGGATGCTTGACATCAAGAAATGGTTTGGAAGATGGGATGCATGTCACTTGGTCAAGGATGCGTCGATCGACTCCCAAGTTAATGAGGCCTTCTTACAACGCCAATGTATCACGGCTTGGGAGAAATCCGAAGGTTCTTGCTTCAACCATTACACCACACACATTGCCCCAAACTACAAATCTCTCTTCTTCTCCGAACGAGGTAACCGAACCCATCCCTACATACTTGAGCCCATGCCGTTGACTGTGATCCGCACCATTGCCTCCATTCGTCTTAGCTCCCATTCTCTACGCTGCGAGACAGGACGTTGGGGCACTGGCGAGGAGTGTCATCGACTTTGCACCTTATGCCCTCGTTAAGTGCGAGAGAGTGAGTACCACACACTACTTGAGTGCTCAGCTTTTGACCACATTAGGTCCTCTTTTCCCCATATATTCAGCCATGATCTCTCCCTACATACCTTCCTCTCCCAACCACGATGTGGACTCTCTATTGCGACACTCATTTCAGCCATTTTTTAGCATCGAGAGTCACTTATGACCTCCACTCACACCACATGACATGTTCATTTGGTCCCATAGGTTATATTTGACCTCCAAGGATGATAATAGAACTATCTATCTATCTATCTATCTATCTATCTCTCTCTCTCTCTCTCTCCCTCCCTCCCCCCCTCTATCCCTATCTCCTCTCTCTCTCTCTCTCTCTCTCTCTCTCTCTTTCTCTTTCTTCCCTTATCTCTCTTCTTCTACCCCTCTCTATCTCTCCCTCTCTCTCTCTCTCTCTCTCTCTCTCTCTCTCTCTCTCTCTCTCTCTCTCTCTCTCTCTCTGTCTTCCTTCTCTCTCTTACCTCTTTCCCTACCTCCCTCTATTTCTCTCTCTCTCTCTCTCTATCCCCCCCTCTCTCTATTTATCCCCCTCTCTTTAAATTTGTCTACTCTCTCTCTCTCTCTCTCTCTTTCTATTTATCTAATCTCTCTTTCTTCATTTATCTGTCTCTCTCTATTTATATCAAACAAACTTAACATTTCTATCTTACATTCTCTCCAAACAAGCATAGCAAAGCTATCATTTCCAAACAAGCCTAGCAAAGAAACCATTTCCAAATGAACGAGGTATATTATGGATTCATTATTATTTTTATTCTTTTTTTATTTATGTGCGCGCGTGTGTGTGTGTAGTAGAAAACAAGAGGGAAAGAGGAGGGGGGGGGTACTTTGTTTTGTGTTTACCTCTTTCTTTGTAGCGCGGTTGAGCTTCAAAAGACGATGGCAGAAAACCCCCTTCAACAAAACCTCTGTCGATGTTGTGCTTCCAAAGACGATGGGAGAAACTTGGGCGAAACCCCCTTCGACGAAACTTGGGAAGCTTGGAGAAGGAAAAAGAGGGAAGGGAGAGGGGGAAAAGAGAGGGGGGGGGGGGGGGGGGGGGGGGGGGGGGTTGCGGGGGGGGGAGCTTGGGGGCGATGGCAGAGAGCAAGAACTCAGAGTAAGCTGTAGAAAATGCGGCATACTCTGCCTTCTTGCCTATTTTAGGTGCCAAGCATTATCGCGGATATTACCACGCCCATTACCACGTATACTACCGCGGCCGGTGTCGTGACACTCTGCTTCCATGACAAGAAAATGAGAAAAGGGATGCCAATCAGGTTTATTTAAATCCTACATGATTATTCAGTAGTTATAAGGACTTGCTAACAAGCCAATTTTAAGTTGAAAGTGTTACAGATGCAGCTCTAAGGGCCAAAAGATGCCTTGGTAATGCTAAACAGTGAGTATGCTTGAAGTGGTCATATCTGGGATTTTATTGATCAAAGATGAATTACTTGAAGGGCTATACATGCTTGTCTTTACGGCTCGTCAATCGGAGCTACATATAAGAATTTATGACAGTTTGAAGTTGAGTCAGTAGCAGATCCGTACCGGACTGGGTAGCTGCTGATAAAAGGTCAAGGATCATATAAATGCATGGGCCTGAAGTTTCAATCTGTCTGTGTTAAGCTCTGTCTTCATTATTTGCAGCTGCTGCAACTCTTTCCCTCACACCTTTCACAGCCAGGGGTCCGTGCCTTCCCGGCTCACCTTTCGAATACAAATCTCCTGAGACCAGTCATTTCAAACGGATACATGCGAATCCAAGGTTGCAAGGGGGGGGGTGGGGGGGGTACAAACCACCCCCTCTACCCTTAGCTATCCATTATTTCATTTTTTAGCCTTCTGAGTTTTTTGATGAAGATTTTTAATTTTTTATGGATACTTTATTTTGTAGTACTTTTAAATGTTTATTCATTGCATTTTTAAAGTTCTCTTTTAGTTAAAAATATTTTTAGCACTCATTATCATTTATTCCCTTAGACCTTAACTTTATGTAATTTTTTTAATGGAATTTAGGACTTTTCTAATTATTTATTTTTTAGGACACGTGACTAAATAAACAACATTTTGTTTGTGCAGGATATCGACTGGGATGATCATGGTCATGTGCAAAAGGGCAATCCCTTCCTTGAGGCGCATTCCTTGGAGCACGTGGAGAATGAAGGGCTTTGGCATCCTAAAAAAAGCGCTCAGAGAGATGAGAGAGTGGCTCACCCATCGCTTGAGGAGGTGTCCCATTGGCCTATGTTCGGTGGTGGTGCACCGGCGCGCAAGGTCGAATGGCAGAGACAAGAGCGACTGGGTGATTTGGGTGCACCGCATGGTGATCCTCCCGTTGGCTCTACTTCGGCAGCTCCTTTGGCGTCTCCATCACACTTTGAGGTAGAGGATGAGCACATGTTCGACATGTGTGATGAGTTACTAGCTCATGAGCACAACGTTTATGAGGAGGATTGTCAACCCTGTACTAGATGGGCTACCGAAATGGAGGATAGATTGATGATGAGTGCCCAAACACCTCTTTACGATGGTGCACGATACTCGATGCTGCTAGCATCGTCGAAAGTCCTCAACTTGCAAGAAAAATTCAGTTGGAGTAATGCAAGTGTCGATGCACTACTTTTGCAAGTATGGACTGTGGCTTTTATATACTCTCCACTCGCTTTATGGTGCCGTCTTCTAGCAATTATACTAATACGCATGTTTGTTGTAGTTTGATGGGCAAAATGTTTCCAGAAGATCACCACATGCCTCTAGATTGTCGACGAGCTAGATTGTATGTCACTGCACTTGGAATGGAGTATGAGCGCATCTATGCATGCATCAACGATTGCATGCTATACCTCGATGAGCATGCACATGCTACCTCACGTCCCGTGTGCAAGGAGTCACGATACAAGACAGGAGTGAGCGGGGTGCACCTAGCCCGCAGGTATTGAGACATTTTCCATTAATTCCTCGCATCCAACACATGTTTAAAAGCAGGTCGACCGTGGAGCTTCTTGAATGGCACACGAGCCATCACTCAAATGATGGAATGATGCGTGTCCCTGTTGATTCACCTGCATGGAGGCACATCGAAACTCAATGGCTAGAGTTTGGGTTGGAGCCTCAACAATTGAGGCTTGGGTTAGGAAGTGATGGTGTCAACCCCTTCGACACTAAGTCTACTTTATGGAGCACTTGGTCTGTGGTGATTGTAACCTACAATATTCCACCATGGGAGACAACCAAGAAGGGAAATATACTTCTTTCCTTGCTTGTGCCATGGAAGTACAAAGTGTCAAATATTGACGTCTACCTCGAGCCCCTCATCGAGGAGTTGGAGGAGTTATGGAGAGGCATTCCTGTTGTCGATATCTCACTTGCAAAGGGGGGGGGAGAGAGAGGCCATTGTGAATGAAATCATTATGTGGACGAAGGGAATCCTTATGTGGACTATCCTAGGCTTGGAGAGATATCTGGTAACCCCCTTTTCTCTATCTCTCTCTCCCTCTTTCTCTCTCTCCCTTTAGTTCACTTTAGTTCACTCATCTCTTTAACCATATGATATGTATGTAGGGTAGTCCACATCAGGGCACAATGCATGCCCTACTTGCGGACCATTGTTGCTGACGGAGAGGCCCGATTCCTTGCACAACGTAATCTATCCAAACAACCATCATTTCTTACCCCAAGGGCATAATACGCACAAGGCTCCAAAAAATGGAAAGACCCCTCTAAAGCTCACAATGGCAGATTGGGGAACCATTTGAGAACAACACCACAACAATAATCCGGCTTCGTGTCCTCCACCAAAAGGTATGTCAAGGTATTCCATATTTGTAAGGCTTCCATATTAAAAGGACTTAAAAATAAAACATCTCTTGTATCCCATGCACATATTCAAGAATGTAGCCCAAACACTATGGGACCACATTATTGGCAAGAAGGACTCTTTGGGTGTGAGGGAGGATTTGAGGCTTTTAAAATGTCTCCCCGCCTTTGCTACTCCACTTCATGCCCCAAATGGAAAGATTGTGCTTCTTAAAGCAACATGGATGCTAGCCAAAGAAGAATTAGACAAGGTGAAGGGTATTGTTGCCTCTATTCGCACACCAACAGAATACATGAGGTCACTAAAGGGAGATTTTTCACAAAAGCGAAGAAGGGTGGAAGCGTTCAGTTGTATGGGTTGAAGTCCCATGATTGGCACAAGATGCTTCAGGTAATCTTCATACTCCCTATTCTATCTATAGTTTGTGTGTATGACTATCACTCACTTTCCTTTCCCCAGATTTACATTGTAGTTCATTTTACTGGTGAGCATGTGTATATGTCAGGACAAGAAAGTCAGGGACGCTATTTTCAAACTATGAGAGCTAGTAAGGTACACCACAAGACTCCACTCAACTGCACCTTTTTTATGTACACAATAATTTCAACTAGCGCTTAGTGTATCCTTGTGTGTTTTCTTGTACATTTGTGAGCTCCAAGGAAATCGAAATAGATGCTATCCGTGTTGCTCAAACACTTGCAACAGAAACTGTGTGTGCCATTGAAAATGCATTTCCTCAATCGGTCCTTCTTAGTCAAATTCACCTCTTGGTTCACGTGGTGAAGGAGATCGTTATATGTGGAGTAGTGTACGCATGATAGATGTTATTCTTAGGGAGTTTTTTAAAGACTCTCAAAGATTTTGTGCGGCTATGGTCTCAGCCAGAGGCAGGTATGGCCAAAGGGTGGATTGTTCAAGAGGCATTTGTTTACATATGAGAGTATTTGGCACAAGTTGATCCTTCAATGCCGCCTCGCATGTGGTCAGACGAGGAAGATGAAAGGATGACTTCACACTTGCCAAGTGGAAAGGGGAAACTACTTAACATGGATATGAATCTATCCCGAGTGGTCAATAACTTTTGTATTCTCAATGCAAAGATTATGACCAAGTGGGTGGACTTGTGGGCAGTGGAAAAGCACATGGAGGAAGGAGGGCACCCCAGTGCTGCCTAGACACCTTGCATGTTTCCCAAATCTCATTAGTGCAGAGTGGATTCATGACAGAATGATCGAGGCAAAAGCGCGCGGAGAAGACATCACTTGCAAAGAATGGGAGTATGCACGAGGCTGCGTATCAAAGGTAGAGTACTCATATACCTAAACCATATTGTAATGATATTTCTTGAAATTATCTTTAATATGTATTTGATAAATTATTATATTTTTCTATTTTGTATTGCCTTTCCTTTAACTCTATGTGGTCAAAGGGTCGTCTCTTTTGTATGCGCCACATTGACGAATGTAGAACCATCATGGATTGTGCCATCATGGGCAACTTTGACACAGACGGTGATGAAGCCAGGTACTGCAGAACTATTGAAAGGATACTAAAGGTTAATTTTACAACCTTTTATACCTTTATCTTTGAGTGCAAGTGGTTTGCAAATGTGTCTAGACGACATGAGAATGGCCTCTACATGGTGAACTCTAGTGTGCATCACATAGGGAGGTATGACAATTAAGTTTTACCGCACAATTGTGAGAAGATGAGTGACATGTACCTTTTTTATTCTTATTTTCTTGTAGCATAAGTTATACCAAGGTTACTCACTTTGAGCTTCTATTTTACAGGTCATCTATAACCCAACAATCCATCAACCAAAACTTTGGTTCGTAATTCCCGTAACACCTCAGGGGAGAACCATTTTTTCCACTAATGAAGTGGACTATCTTTGACCCTCTTCCACCTCTGACTTTGGATGAGGTGGAAACAGAGGAGAGGGAGGTCGATGAATCAAGTCCGGCGGCAGAAAGTCTTAGCGAGGATGATTGTCATGATGATGAAGATGGTGAGATGGAGGATGACGAGCTCGAAGATGATGAAGACAATGCATTCACAAATGACAAATTCCTTTCTCTCTTTATTGATTTAGGAGCCATGGGATTAGAATTGGAAGATGCCTCATGTAGAGATCTTTTGGAAGATGATTCATAAACATTTTGCAATTATGACATTTTTTGGTCGTGTAATCCATTCATCTCTCTCTCCCCCCTCTTACTCTCTTTAGATTTGGGAATATGCTCAATAATGTGAATCAATTGACAGTGGTTATTTTAGTTGTAACCAAATGTAATCTTATATCCCCCCCTCCTCCCCCCCCCCCCCCCCCCCCCTCTCTCTCTCTCTCTCTCTCTCTCGTTCTCTTCTTTTTTAAATTTGAAAATTTTATACAATATTCTTTAATTTTTATTTAGAGGAGGAAAACACCAAAATTTGAAGGGGAGGGGGGTTAATCCAGGATTTGAAAGTTTAGGCACTAAATTTGGCTACCAGATATAACAGTGGTAATCTACGTTGTAAAAACAACGGTAATACATGCGGTAATAACAACGGATACAATTGTGGTAATATTTTAAACACAAAAAAATCCCCCGCCCTCCTCTCTCCTATTTCTCTACTTGAATTTGCACCTTCTCTCTACAAAACGTGGTAAAAGAGCATGGTAAACACTTGGATATTTTCATTGTCATTGTCTGCATATGGGATATTGTAGTATGTTGAGTTTACTTATTGAATTTAGGCGCATAAGTTTTATTTAAAACATTATTTGAGTATGTTGCTCTGTATAATAAACCCAATACAAGAAAAAATTGGCACTTTTCTTGCCATAATGTTAGTGACACATAGGGTGGTGGTTGTTTCATTATTGTCATTTGATATGTTTTGCCATGGTATGCACATACTTTATAAAATGGATTGTTTTTCTTCTAGCTTTGTATTCTTGCTATCCTATACTTAACTTGGACACCTAGTATTTAGCTGGGTGCCAAGCTCAAAGCAGACGCTGTACATATTTTTCTAATGAGCTTTTGACGATAAACTTTGGTTTCCTATTTCTACATGCTGTCTAAACTCTCCATCTGAAACTGCATACAGTTGGGTTTGCCTCCTTGATGACATTTGAAGTGAGTTGCACCTACCAGGGTGATTCCTTTACAAACCCGTGCTTGGTGTATTTAGTAGGATGTCTAAATTGGTTGGCATGATGTCGGATCTGCGCATAACTTTTCAAATTTCAGTATACCAAACACGCGGTTGTAGGATTTCCCATAACATAGGATCCATAAACACCTTAGTTCTTTTCTTCTTTTTGACATAGAAGGAAGGGCTACTTCATTGGTTGTGGTTTTGGTTTTTTTATTAAAAAGGTGGGAATGGGAGGGAATGATACCTTGTTCACTTGTTTAGGCTTAATTGATGGTATTTGGTTGTGAAAGATAATGGTAATGATAGACTCATCTAAAGATCATGGTATTCAAAAGTATGGATTGGTATGTAGATACACAATTATTTGGGACTAAACTAGGAATCAAAACACTTGGATCAAAAGGGGTGGTGTCTTTTTGGTCAAAAATTAATGTATATAAATAGCTATTTAAGGTTTTAAAATTGGGGTATATAATAACATTACCTATGAAACCTACTTAAATTCACTTGTATCTTAAAGGAGTGATGACCTTTATGATTACAGGTTTAGAATGAACTTGAAAAGAACCAAAATATACCTTATACTTGGTTAAATAGGATTTCATGATTACTTTGGACGATGGTTTAAGCTAGAAAGGTTGTAAGCTGGACATGGATAACAACTGATATAGTGCATTGACACCTGTAAAATGTATTCAAGGCTAACACATATGGCGTCTTTTGTTTGCATGGATACAGGAAACGACTCTATGCTTTCTTGGAATTTTTTTGTTTTAGTTGTTGTCCGTCCCTGATACACCTGCATACTCTTGCCACTTTATGGAATAATCAATAGAGATTACCCTATGTATATGAACACTACAATGAGGCCTCATTCTTATAGTTATGTACAAAGAAAATTCTAAGCTTGAGCTGTTTTTGTGTTGCCCCTGGTCACTTGCCTAAAGCCAGCTGTCTTTTGAACTTTTATGTTCTTTTGTGTATATTTATTAAAATAAAACAACAACACAACACACACACACACACACACACACACACACAAACACGCACACATATGGCTAGTTATAACGTGTTGCTATTTCCTTGGTATTATTAGTTGGGGATTGTTGGCCTGGGGAACCTTTGATGAATAATTGGCTTGAATTCACTAGGTGATTTTCTAAAAAGATATTAGTAGGTGGTACCTTAATGGTTTTACCCGCAAAGAGTGTAGCGTTAAGTAGTCGGCTCTATGGAAAAAGGCAAGGATAAGTATGCTATTGTGGAGTTGGTTGTGATGAGTCAATCTCATGTGACTTATGGCAGTGTTATGAAGTATTGTCCAAACTGTTTGGATGTGTTGTGATTCACTTGTTGTTAAGGTAATATTGCCCATGCACATACCGGAATGTGTACATGAATGGCAACGTCTACTGAGCCTTTTGTATGTACGGCAGTGGTTTTTTTTTTAACTCGCCTTTCAAGTTTAGGAAATACTTTCAATTTTTTGACTTATCATAAACATGTATATGAGCACCCTTTCGGTGTCTGAAACTTTGGTATTGTGATTACTTTTCGAGTTTAGGGATATCTGTCAATGCATATATACGGTCTTTTCATAGGCATGTATATTAAAACATCATTAAAAGGTGGTATCCTATTTCAATGCTGGATAAGTGTTGGCTTGAATTTATTTTTTAGCTTAAACGTTGAGGCGGTCCGGGGCAACAAGAAGAGCGGCCTCTAAACACCATTCGAGGCTCCCGTGCTGCTCAATTGAGGCTGGGGCAAGCACAATCAGAGACACAACAGCCCACAGCCAGAAACCAAACAAGAAAAGGGGCACCACCTAGTTGTAGATACGAACTAGGACGCACGTGAAATCTCCTTGTACTCAAATGCACAAAGAGAGGGGAATGCAAGATAGACACACACACCAAACAAAAACATTCACCACGCCAGAGAGAGGTGAAGAGCACAAATCAACTTGAGCAACTCAGTCTTAGCCTTAAAGACTAGATGCACACAAAGCTTGATGAGAAATAGAGAGACAACACAAAACTTGACCTTGTTGCCAAATACACAAATTGTCTTAGGGTCACGGGAGCCCTCTCACCGAGCAGCCTCTTACAATTTACCCTTTAGGCAAACAATTCAACAAGCCCTCAAACCACCAAGCATGAAATGGCACAACAAACTTCAAGGACAATATACCTTCAACCACCTGATGAGGCAACTTATCAAGTCAATTTGGAGAGAAGAGTCGTAGTTGCAGCATACAATTGCACCCAAAACTATGAATCTTATTTATGGATAAGAGTAGGCTACAAGTGTGATTGCAGAGTATAGTATCACTGCACTCCTCTAGATGGCATAACTAACTTCAAGCTTCTCCATGCACCTATGTGTAGTGATGGAATAGAGCACTCACAATGCACACACTCTACACAACTAGGCTTGAAGAGTGGTGTGTTATGTGTTGAGAATGGTGTGGTGTAGTGTGATCATGTGATGATTTACAAGGGAGAGAAGGGCTCTATTTATAGGTTTTAGAAGCCCCGATTAGGATTAGGCCTAATCAAGTTTATTTGAAGAAATAAAAGATTATGCATATTTTTATTTTTTTTGATGAGGGTGGGTCTCTCTTGCCCTTTGAGTCACATGGATGTGGGCTCAAGGGAAGAGAATTATTGAGGATGAAAGGAGAGAGGGATTGGGTGAATAATTTGGGAGGGCCTACTCTAGTAGAGGGTGCATTTTACAATAAGGTTAGTGGTTAGTAGTTAGTAATTATCACTAAAAAATATTTACAAAATCATTCACCAAATGGTGAGATATATGATGAGAAAAGTTAAAGAAGGGATGAGCTTGTAAAGAGAGGTTGAAGCCTTGGAGAAGTTGACATTCACCTCTTTACAGCACCGGAAGAAGAAGCAGCCAGCATGGCGAAGCAGCACGTGTCGATGAAGCTATGTTATTTCAAACCTTGGAAAATTCATGATAAAAGCCTTCATTTGCAGAGGTTATCCTTGGATTTTTGCTGATTTTTTGAAGTTCTTTACAAAGCTGAAGAGAGTATGGTAATATGGACATATATGTAGAGAGAAAGGGGGACACATAGGGTGTAGAAATGGAGGTTGAAGGCTATGGAGGTGCGAGAGATGTGGCAATGGTGAAGAGGGTGAATTAGGACATGGGAGTTGCAGGTTTGGGAGTGGAAAGGAGAGGGAGAAGTGTGTGTGAAAGAGAAAAATGATAAAGTGGAAGAGGGAGTGTGGCTGCATAGCATGGGCAAACTGGGATCCACCAATAAAATCATAGCTCACAGCTCCTAGGTCAAAAAAATATGAAAATATTTGAGGTAAAAGTCCAGCTCACGAGCTACAACTTTTGTTTGTATCACCTTTTCAAATTCGGGGAGCATGTGATCTTTAAAAATTCAGCAAAACCGATTGTTTTTTCCACTGCATAAGGTCCTTGTGAGGTCCTTCTTTGGATGATTCTTTTGAATACCTCCAAGAGTGAGCTCCCCATGGTGCATGCATGCATGCCACATACCCTTGACCTTATTTGGTAGGTCTATAATTGAAGATATTATTGAGATCATGATATAAGTGAATAGTACAATTAAGAAAATCAAATATTGAGGGGTCTAAAGAAATATGTACATGTCAAATATAAATAATATAGGTGGAAAAAATATAAAGGGGTCAAAATAAATCTCTTTCATTATAAGTCTAACATAAAAAGATGAATATTTTTTGTGGTCTACTTTATGAGAGTAATAGAGAATAGATGTAGGAAGGAAAAAATGACAATAGTGAAAAAATATACTCAGAAATAAAACTAGTTTTTTTGGATTTTTATTGGGATGGAGTTACACCAAAAATAAGAGAAGCTTGCATGAAATTATTTTTATATGGAATAAAGAGTATGCAAAATGGTAAGAAAAAATATGGTAATGATGAGTCAATGTACATAGCATAAATAACACACATCTAAGTATAAATATTTAAATAAATACCAAAATAATTATAAAAAATCATTTTATTTAGGTCCTATATACAATGAAATATTTACACACAAATGGGCCATAATATACTTATATTTTTAATTTATTTTTGGCTCAACTAGCCTAGTGACTAGCTAATTGAGGGTTTTTAAGCAGATATGGGAAAAGTCCGCTAACTCACACACACCTATATACAGTGAAATGGTAGGGAGAACCAAAATGTTTGGATGATTTTGGTAGGGTGGGTTAACTCACTATGGCAATTACGGAGAGCCGAAAAACGGCTTTCAACGTAATGATAGAAGTTCTTCTTAATACTTGGTGAATGACCCTATATGGTAGGATTGCCCTACTTGTGGGGTAATGCAGCGGTTATTCTAATGAGTTTGTGCTTCTAGGCTTGTTACCGAGCTTACTATTCTTGCTTAGATATGGTCTATGCTATTTTAGTGTTGTATATATAGATCCTTTATAAAATTGCTCAACTTGGCCGAATATGGTTATAAATGGTTGGTGTGAACATGGTTAAAATTGATTGTGTGACTGAATAAAATTAAGAATATGGTTCTGTAAGGTTGTGGAATATGGTAGATATGGTTGTAAATGGGCTGCTCATAAGGCTGTTAATGATTTCTTATTGCAACAAAGTTATGGGTTGCGGCGGCTCACTCTCTTAGATTTTGGAACAAATGTGGAACTATGCAATATTCCATCTATATGTTGTATGATTTAGGGGATTAACACTCATACTTACTACCTTACATTTGGTTTTGACTCCATCTAAGGTGGGTGGGATCTACTTACTATCATCTTCTTATGTTACAGGTGACTCCAAACTATAGATTGACTGTACATATGAGCACTATCCTGAACCTGGAAAAATAGCGGCAGTTAATGCCAAACTTTGTAAAGTCAAGAAATAGGTATATGTGGCCCATTCGAGGCTAGATTTCTTCATAAAACTCGTCTCCGCTCTTATATGATGAGAGCTTGTAAAGCAAAAGGGTTTCCAAATGTTTTTTTCCCTTGTAAATGAAACCATCTCCGAATATATGAGTAGCTTTACCTTTCTTATTTTGGGTTATATCATTTAGCGAGCATTGAAAAGCAAGCAAGGGATAAACATCAAGCAAACAATAAAAATAGATAGATAATATTCACCATGTTCAATTGTTTTCTTTTAAAAAATTGTCTTTCATGTCCACTTCCTCCAAGATTTAGCTGCATGTATGCATCATGTAAAAGAGGGTTTTTCTTACACTCTTTAGTGCCTCCTATGAACTTACCTAGGCATAGAAGATTGGTTGTTTTAATAGGTAGTCCATATACATATTGTGATGTCAAATTTATGTGTGATCAAATAAAACTGAACCTAACTTTTCTTTTATTCAATGCTAGATCATCTTAACATCAGAACTACACATTAATGATTGCCAATATATTGATATACATGATGCAATAACATACGATATTGACAATAATTTTAGAGTTTTGTACTTTTACTTTCGTTATGCATAGTCAAAAAGAGATCTTAAAATTAGCAAAAACCACTTTGATTTTCAACACAAAGATGCAGCAAGCAAGCATAATAGTTTTCTATCGATACCAAGATTGAAATCTCCAAAATTATTAAAGGAGATAATTAATAAGAAAATTGGAAGTGTACGAGATATGAAACTAAAGAAGAGAAAAGGCACAATACCAATGAAATCTATCAAAAAAGAAGCCACGACAAAGGTACGACAAACACATTAATAACCTTCTCCTTAGCATCCTTACGAGAAATTTCCGTTTTGCTTGACTACAAAAGGCAACATCTCTTCCACAAGTATATATTTTTCTTCACTTTCCTTTTATGAATTAAAATAAGCGATCATTAATACAAATCTAGAAAACATTGGGAACACTACTTGATCAATTTAGGATTGTGTCAAAAACACGGATACAAGAGTTTTTGTTTGGCTGGTAATGTTGGAAAGGTTGGTGTAGGTCTTGGTAACATTGAATTTCCTATGTGCGATCAATACTTTATAATATACTCATGTCTTTTGCACTTGTTGGACATCAACTATCCGGTTTGCTTTGGGCAAGTGCTAAAAGGATCTGGAGGTGTCATATTAACTAATATCTAATTCTCCTAAATGATTCTCTCTTGTTAAACTGATCATTTAATATGGGGAAGTGCTAGGGGACCAAAAGCTAGAATATTGGTTAAGCTCACAGACAGGCCACAGTAGGGATCCAAAGGAGGGAAAATAGGGATCCAAAGGGGGGGGGCATCTGCAAAAGAGCAGTGTGCAACAATGGGCTTAAAAGACCCTAAGGTTCATCCCATTAAGACCTCTAAAATGCTAAGGTTACAAAATTCAAAGGTTGTGTCCAATGGCTAAGCTTAGGAAAATTGGATGCTTGTATAAAAACGTCTTCATAGTCCCTACATAGGAGGGGGCTAGCCTTGCAAGTAGGGGATGAGAGAGAAACACACACACACACACACACACTCACAAGCTTCCTTTACACAAAGGGAAAGAGGGACACATGTCAGCTCTCTAACCCAGATGCCCACAAGGTGTACTCAAATCCTATTAGATGGCCATGGAGGTGGACCAATGAGAATTAGGCTAGAGTAAATCTAGCTTAGTTAATTTAAAAACACTTAATAAAAGAAACCATAGGAATTAAGATGTCTAGACGACTATTGGACAGTCTCGCAAGGGGTCCAATAAGCATTTAGCAGCCCAATGGCTTGCCTGATTCCTATTGGCAGGAGACAAAGGGGTCCAATGAGAGTTTAGTTACATTAATTAATTACCTAAAGCTCTCACAAAAGGGGAAAGGGGGACACATGTAAGAAGGCTATCACTTATGCTCTTGAAATCTCATTGGCTAAGCTTGGAAAGGTCCAATAGGGTGTGAGCATGAGCAAAATGCAAGAGAGGTCAACCAAGAGAGAGGGGGGGCTGATTTTCTCAAGGCATTGTTGCATACACACTCACACTAGTCCATGTGTGGAATAAGAAGACTCTCTCTCTCCTTCTCAAGCTTTAATGGAAAGCTTATCACCTACTCCAAGCTTGTGACAAGGGAGGCCTACACCAACAACTCTTGGCTTTGTGATGAAAATCCAACCAAGATCCAAGCTTCAATGCATCATTATCTCCTCTACCATGCTAATTACTAAGCTAATCTATGCTAATACGAGTGATTATGTGAGGTGATGTACATCTTTCTTGTAAGGCTACTCCTTCTTCCTCTCAATCTACTCTCATACCCCACTAGCTCTCACCATCTTTGAAGGTGTGTGAGGTCTTGGGTCTGAGATCTTGAGGGAATTGATGTTGTGTTTACTTAGTGCTTGAAGTTTCCATCTTCATTGCACTAGCTAGTATTGAAGGAACACAAAGAATTGTATTGTAAAATGTCTCTCTTGATGGGAGAAACCATAATACAAAGCCTTTTGGAGGGGGGACCAGCTCCATGTAAATCAGGTCCTCAACTATTGTCAATAGCTTAATTTCTCTCTCTTTTGAAGTATTGTTCATGCTATCTAACTAGGTGTTATACTTTTTGTTGCTCTCTCCACCCAAGCACTCTTGTTATTCTCATTAGGAATCTATTCTAACGAAATGGTCACTATGTTCATGCAATTTTCCTCTACACACAAGTTACTAGGCCATGAAAATTTTACATTGGTATCAAAGCACAAGGTTTCTCTTTTCTTGCCCAAGAAGGGAGGTCATCAAGCTAGCTATAACTGGTTGGTACTATTAATTGGATTTGAGTAAGTAGAATAGGAACTTTTGAGCCTCGCAGTGCGCCTGCCTTCGTGCAGATAACGGGGCATCACCATCGAGAGCTATGGTCTTAATAGTGGATTCCTATAGGGATTTCCAATGACTTAACCACTATTGATCTATTAGAAGCTTGACAGGAGCCGGTGTTGGTTTGGTTTTGAGCGACCCTCTCTTCTATTCCTTGCAATTAATGATATTCAAGCCACGGGTACAGTAGCTTGAGTGCTTTTTCTAAAGGGTTAAAGAGGATTATCAACTAGGGCTTGAAGTGACAAAGTACACCTAAAAGTTGCTAGAATGGTTGAAAATAGTAAAGAGAGTGAAATTAATGTTGATAACTTTGATTTTGCTAATGAGCACGCTACTAATAATGCCCCTATGCTAGTTAACTACCTTGTTTCTAGGCTTCAAAAAGCCATGGGCAATCCATCCCTCCAAAGTGAAGTGCACTGGCAGCTTCGTGCTCAGGGGATTCTCCAAGCTCCCCACCATGGCGAGAGAGTATCTAGGAAGCCTCCTTCTGAGACTCCCAAAAGAGGCCTCTCTCTCATTCGGGAAGAAGAAGAGGATCCATACGAAGGGCTCAAAAATTTTCTTCTTGATGACGCATCTCCTTCTCAAAGGAGAACTCAAGAGCATCTATCGAAGGAACAATAAATAAGTGAGTCTCCTGCCACCTCGGTGGAGATGGCTCCATGAAGGTGGCGGGGTAAATGCTCTCCATCACGTTGTCGTGCTGTGACATGTACATAGTGGGAACGCATGCTACAAGAGTTATCTTGTAATTTTTTAGATACATAATTATCCTTCCTATAATATACATATGCATATTTAAGTATAATAATAAGCCTTCTATCTCATCCTATTATTTTTCTCAAGGGTAACATATCCTTACTTTACCATCAGAAAATACTATGGGAAAAGCATCAATAGCTCCGCCTCTTTAACTTGGGGCAAAAAGAATTGATTCTTTATTTCTACTATTTCATTATCATCTCACACCCTAGCTAGATCCTATATCTAGGGTAAACTTCAATAAATATATATATATTCTATGTATTTTTTATACTTTTCTTATATTTCTTTTTAAATAGCTACTAGGAGAGAATCAAATCCTAGTGGGACACTAAGTGGCATGATTTCAAAGATACACTTATTTTAATGCATTATTGCAAGCATGATTACGAAAATTTGTCAAGGAGCAACGTCATGCTTTCATATGGCATGAGGTGTCCTTTGGAATTAAATGAAAGTCTAGGCTAAGGAGACCACATGAAGACTTTTGCTGCCATAAATGGACCCTATTTTGATGAATTTTTTACACAAGGTTCCAATCCTACTTGGAAAACAATTTTTGAATGAAAATCGTAGCTAATGAGCTGAAGTTTATGCCCATATTTTTACTTTTTTATTTGGAGCCACGGTTGAGGAGATATGATCAAAATACTGGACCCTAGTCTGCCCACATCATGCAGGGACAGCTCATTTCCAACTTTTCCAATTCCTGTTCACACTGGCTCCTCTCTTCTTGTGTAAACTCTTGGGGGTTCCCTTCACCTATAAAAGGAGACCTCTTCTTCCTTGGAAAGAACTCAAGCATTCAAGCCATTGATGAGAGGAATTCTTGAGAGAGTGAGTAGTAATGCCTAATTGTACTTAGCCATGAAGATAAGCCCAAGCCTACACTTTCTCCTATCGGGAGACTAGCCATTCTTGCAACAAGCTAACCTTGGAAGATCAACTCTAATCAAAGAAAGTCTTGCACTTGGTGTATCAATCAAAGTGGAATTATCGACTCTTCTTCTCTCTCCCATCAATAATGGTGCCGAAGGGTTTCAAGTAAGATGTGTTCTACATTGATGTTTTCTTGATTTCTTGTTGTTTTCATTTTCATCTCTAATCCAACATATACATATATATGTATCTAATCTCATCTTCTTAACCAAACCTATCTCTCTCATTCTTAGTAGTTCATCCTCTCTAGGTTCTCTTTGCTACAGGTACATCTCTCCCCGCAGTCTCCTTATTGCCTACGTGCAAGAATAGGGCTTGGGAGGGAAAATTCTCATCTCTTCACTTCTCTCATATCTACATTTCTCACATACTATCCTAGATGAATAATCCACATGATGATCATTTCTATCGCTTTCACTCTGTACAATCTATTAGAATTAACGTATGGATTAGCCGTAAAATACACTTTCAACAACGTATAGTGTTTCTCTTTGGCCCTGAAAGGCTCAATGAAATAATTCTATCACCGGATCCCATCATACTACCTCTCATAGACTATAATTTTTCTTTTGATGTAAGCGTAGTTATCTTGCTATGAACCAAGAGGATTTGTACACACAATTAATCCCAATCACTAGACAAAATATATATATTATGGTAAGCACCAAACTACAATTCCAAAGAACAATTCGTAGCCTATTTGGTCAGCCAAGATTGAATGCCATTAACCCTTTCATATTACCCATGATACAATATGACCATATCCTTGATGTTTTCATCTTCGTATTGTTTTGACATTCTCTTTTGCGTTCTTTCTTTGTGTGTGTGAATGCAAGAGACAAAGAGTGAGTCATCTTTGATTGCACTTCTTTCCAAACCCTAGTCTTCATGGCATCTATGGTTTAACTCCTTCATATAGTTTTTGTTGAGTTCTCTCACAAACTCTCACAGCCATAAGCCCGGTGCTTTCCTAGTAAGACCACAAATTTCTCGACATATTTTTGGTGAACCGGACGCGAACAAGCCGGGGTGAGAGTACATAAAGATGGTTAGCAAAGTGGAGCAGCTATATGCTGAAATGAAAGAGCTTGAAGACAGATGCAAATGGCTTGAAGAAGAAGACCGGATTCAAAAAGCGATTGAAATCGCTATGCAATCCGTATATAATGAGCTTAATATATTCAAAGGCTATGATCCAGAAGGATATCTTGAGTGCTATATGACAGAGATGCGGCTTCAAGAAATTCCAGAATCTCGGATGATTGCAGCATTTGTTGAACTTGTGAGTGATGATTTCAAGCACCAAGTTCACGACTATACAAATGTATATGCAAGCAACTGGGGTGAGTTTTCTACAGCTATAACACAGGTATTCTTGGAACATCAAGACCAAGAGATGGAGCAGAGAGGAAGTGCATGTGACCAACTAGAGTTGGTGTCTCCTATAAGCCATGCAAGTGTCAACACATCCATACAGGCTAATTTAAAAGCAATAATAGATGCATATCTTTTGCAAGATGCAAATTTATTGTATGCAGATGAAGCAGACATAGTGGAAGCTATTTATGCACGTTTGGGTCTTGTAACCTTCGTATCTCAAGATAATGACTCTCATGATGCTATCCAAGCGCTTGAAATGGCTCAAAGCGACTTAGAGGATGATGCAAACTCGTCGGCTATGATAGATGATTTGGATGCTCCTTTTGATTCGTTTGAAGATGCACATGAGTGTATATACAAGGATGAGGATGCTATGGTTTTGACAGAGGATGTTAAGGGAAAACAAGTGGAAGACGGCTATATTAGTGATGTGCTACAATCTACTTTTGAGCAGATCCAGGAACTTTTACCAAGTTTAGAAGAGCCGGATGCCTATGTTGAAGACATATACCAGGATGAAGAAGTCATTATCAATGCTTTCCTATGCGAGGTTGATGCATGTGGTACTACCCAAATGGATATGCCTAGCTACGAAAGTGCTAATTTAGAGGGGGTGACTGAAAATATCTTCCTTTGTGAGTATAGCTCTACTAGTAGCATTGTGGATTGTGAAGTACCTCAGCTAGACGAGGTGGAAGAAGAGGAGTGCATTGACAGAGTAATATGTATGTCTTGTATATATGGGGTGGCAGATATGATGCAGATGACTCATGAAATTGTGCCTTATTTAGAGCTAGATGCAGCAAGCTTTCACAATTCCATGGTAGAGGAAGGAATGATAGATGTAGATTCTCTGCATGAGGATTGGGGTTCTCCGGATGAAGCTATGAATCTTCAAGATTCACAAATCAAAGATAGAGAAGTGTTTGGTTATGCTATACAGGTTGAAGTGAAATCAGAGGATAGAGTAGAAGAGAAAGAAACCTCTTTGGATATGGTCTGTGATGGGGGTGATATTTCTTATTTGTGTGAAGATGCAAATAAAGATGCTTGCCATAACGTGCCTACTATACAGGGTTCTAAGAAATTCGGTTGCCTGCAGGTATGCAAACAGTATATGAGGCATAAAAGGGATTTAGTTCTTATGTCACAGGGTATAAATTGCAAGCAGGTTTGTGAGCATCTATCTGCTATGGATAGGAAGGGTATACATGGTGATTCCTTGAAGCAAGAAGAGGATGCTAGCTCTATGTTGACACCAGAGTCATGTAATGAAGAAGGGTTCTCCCTAGATGAGTAGAAACATGATTCACTTGAAGATAATTTAGAGATGAGTCAAAAAGGAAGAAGGGGTGAAGATATTGTGTCAGAGACTAACTCCAAGGAGTTTTTTGAGCAGTCGGTTACAAGTGACCGGGAGCATACCTACCAGGATGATTTGGAAAGGGAATTAGACACCATATTTGAGAGGTATGCAAAGTTTTATGCTATAAAGCTGGAGAGGTATTTGGTAAAAGGTGAGAGAATTGATGAGAGGTTTACCATGCACATTTCTGAGGTTTCTCTCGATGTTGAGAAAGGCTATCTAGAGGATTCTTTTGAGAATGAAGATGCAGATTCAGACTTCTATGCGAAAGAGGTACATATGGATTTACAGGTTGGTCAGAAGGTTGAAGTGCAGTTTCAAAAATCTTTCAAGTATATTACAGGAAGCCTGGAAGTGTTTTTTGAAGAGGAGGATGAGGAACTTATGTCTCTACGTCATGAAGATTTTGCACATAATGGAGATTTGTTACAGATGTTTTCGAGACAGATGTATATAACAATTCCTTCTGATCCGAGAGCAATTAAAAGATGCGGAGATTCTCAATGCTTAGTACAATACAAGTTTTTGAGTTACCCATATGATCCTGGAGGAGGTCATGGGATCACAGGGGATACAATTGCTTTCACAAGTTACCATGAGGTTGGCACATGCCGGAGGATGTGTAGGTTTAGAGGGGGTGGATGTCGTGCTGTGACACGTACATAGTGGGAATGCATGCTACAAGAGTTATCTTGTAATTTTTTAGATACATAATTATCTTTCCTATAATGTACATATGCATATTTAAGTATAATAATAAGCCTTCTATCTCATCCTATTATTTTTCTCAAGGGTAACATATCCTTACTTTACCATCAGAAAATACTATGGGAAAAGCATCAATAGCTCCGCCTCTTTAACTTGGGGCAAAAAGCATTGATTCTTTATCTCTACTATTTCATTATCATCTCACACCCTAGCTAGATCCTATATCTAGGGTAAACTCCAATATATATATATTCTATGTATTTTTTATACTTTTCTTATATTTCTTTTTAAATAGCTACTAGGAGAGAATCAAATCCTAGTGGGACACTAGGTGGCATGATTTCAAAGATACACTTATTTTAATGCATTATTGCAAGCATGATTACAAAACTTTGTGAACGAGCAATGTCATGCTTTCATATGGCATGAGGTGTCCTTTGGAATTAAATGAAAGTCTAGGCTAAGGAGACCACATGAAGACTTTTGCTCCCATAAATAGACCCTATTTTGATGAATTTCTTACACGAGATTCCAATCCGAGTTGGAAAATGATTTTGCAATGAAAATCGTAGCTAATGAGCTGAAGTTTATGCCCATATTTTTACTTTTTTATTTGGAGCCACGGTTGAGGAGATATGATCAAAATACTGGACCCTAGTCTGCCCACATCATGCAGGGACAGCTCATTTCCAACTTTTCCAATTCCTGTTCATACTGGCTCCTCTCTTCTTGCGTAAACCCTTGGGGGTTCCCTTCACCTATAAAAGGGGACCTCTTCTTCCTTGGAAAGAACTCAAGCATTCAAGCCATTGATGAGAGGAATTCTTGAGGGAGTGAGTAGTAATGCCTAATTGTACTTAGCCATGAAGATAAGCCCAAGCCTACACTTTCTCCTATCGGGAGACTAGCCATTCTTGCAACAAGCTAACCTTGGAAGATCAACTCTAATCAAAGAAGGTATTGCACTTGGTGTATCAATCAAAGTGGAATTATCCACTCTTCTTCTCCCTCCCATCAATAATGGTGCCGAAGGGTTTCAAGTAAGATGTGTTCTACATTGATGTTTTTTTTATTTCTTGTTGTTTTCATTTTCATCTCTAATCCAACATATACATATATATGTATCTAATCTCATCTCCTTAACCAAACCTATCTCTCTCATTCTTAGTAATTCATCCTCTCTAGGTTCTCTTTGCTACAGGTACATCTCTCCTCGTAGTATCCTTATTGCCTACATGCAAGAATAGGGCTTGGGAGGGAAAATTCTCATCTCTTCACTTCTCTCATATCTACATTTCTCACATACTATCCTAGATGAATAACCCAAATGATGATCATTTCTATCGCTTTCACTCTGTACAATCTATTAGAATTAACGTATGGATTAGCCGTAAAATACACTTTCAACAACGTATAGTGTTTCTCTTTGGCCCTGAAAGGCTCAATGAAATAATTCTATCACCGGATCCCATCATACTACCTCTCATAGACTATAATTTTTCTTTTGATGTAAGCGTAGTTATCTTGCTATGAACCAAGAGGATTTGTACACACAATTAATCCCAATCACTAGACAAAATATATATATTATGGTAAGCACAAAACTACAATTCCAAAGAACAATTCGTAGCCTATTTGGTCAGCCAAGATTGAATGCCATTAACTCATCCATTAACCCTTTCATATTACCCATGATACAATATGACCATATCCTTGATTTTTTCATCTTCGTATTGTTTTGACATTCTCTTTTGCGTTCTTTCTTTGTGTGTGTGAATGCAAGAGACAAAGAGTGAGTCTTCTTTGATTGCACTTCTTTCCAAACCCTAGTCTTCATGGCATCTATGGTTTAACTCCTCCATATAGTTTTTGTTGAGTTCTCTCACAAACTCTCACAGCCATAAGCCCGGTGCTTTCCTAGCAAGACCGCAAATTTCTCGACAACGTCCAAAATGGAGAAGACCATCGCACACTTCCCCACACCATAATTCAAAGAGGGATGAAAAAAAGCAAGAGAAGAAAAAGGCAAGAAAGAGGACAACCTCTTTTCCATGTTCTTCATACTCTTCCTCTTAGGAAAGTGATGGTGAAGACAAAGAAGATCAAGGCAAGAAAGTGGTTGCCCTCTTCTCCATCTTACTCAAAGTCTTTATGTTATAAAGAAAGTGATAGTGCAATCTTTGTACCATCAAAAAGAGGAGGCCTTACCTACAATTCCACCTTTGGTGCTACGGACAAAGTCTTGGCCTTTATCCAACAATTTGATGCGGCATTTGAAGATGAGGGCTTCACGGAGTCCTCTAAGCTATGCCATGTAGCTATGCACTTTCAAAAGTCCGCCAGGCAATGGCGGTCTAGCCTACGGGCCAACGGTGAAGCTCCACAAACATTGAAAGCTTTAAGAGCTTCCATTATGAATTACTTCTTGGCCACCGATGCCAAACACAAAGTACTCACCGAATGGCGAAGCTTGAAGCTCTCTCCTTAAGAAACCATTCACACATATGTAGACAAGTTTTGGGACCTACAACTCAAAGACACTGTCATCAAAAAGTTGGATTTTGGAGAGCAAAAGCAACAATTTTGTGCGGGCTTAACTGAAGAAATGGTGGAGTATGTCAACTCCCAAAGGCCACGCAACATATCGGTGGTTATACACCATACTATGGTGGCTTCTCAAATCAATTTCCAAACAGGGGCTAAAAGAAATTTTAAGACCACAGAAAACAATGGTTCCAATGAGCCTAAGGGGAAGGACAATGTCCAAAAGTCTCCTAAGGGCAATTCCAACAAAGCTAAGGATAAGGGAGTTTACAAAGGTAAAAATAACCTCTCTCCTGAAGAGCTTGAGTGTTATCGCAAGGATAACCTTTGTTTCAAGTGCAACGAGCAAGGGCACGCATACCACACTTGTTCCCAAAAGAACACCCGCCATAAGCCTTCTAGAGCTACCTTGGTCGAAATCCAAGAGGAGGAAACTCACCACAAAGGATCTCCTCTTTGCCATGCTTGGGGAAATATAAGAGAACATGATGCTTTTATTCTCTTTGACCCTAGTTCTACTCACGATTTCATATCCATAGAGTTGGCCACCAAGCTAGGCATACAAGCCTACCAGATGGGAGATGTCCTACCCGTAGATGGTGCGTTCAAGGGGAAAGAAGCTTCCGTCACTCCCTTAATCAAAAAATTAAGTCTTTATGTCCAAAGCTATGTGGACAAAGAGGACTTCTTTATCTCTCCTCTCAAGCATGAGGATCTAATCCTAGGGGCACCATGGTTTGATTGCATGGCTGCCAATGTTAAATTCCTTGAAAGAAGAATCTACTTTAGCTTCAGGGAAAAAGATATGTACATAGATGTTAAGCAAATGGGTAACACCATACCCATTGTACATATGCAAGCTTTCAGTAAGTCAATAAAGATCTCTATTTCTATGTACATGATTTTTGTTAAAGATTCTCAATATGAATCTAATGCTTTAGCAAAAGAACATATAAACAATCACAAGGAGTTAGAGTTATCCGATTCTCTCAAGGGGTTTCAAGATGTCTTGATTGACGGCATTCCTTGTGAGCTACCTCCTAAACAAGGCAATGATGACCATGCAATTGAACTTCTTCTAGAAAGTTCATTGCCTAATAAACCTCCTTATAGAGTTTCTTAAGCTCCATAAGAGGAGATTATGCGGCAAGTACATAAGTTAGTTGGGAAGGGCATGGTTAGGCCTAGCTCATCTCCATTTTTCTCACTTGTGCTATTAGTGCAAAAGGAAGACGTCACTTATCGTATGTGTGTCGACTATAGAGCACTAAATAGGATCACTATTAAAAAAAGGTTTCCAGTTCCACGGGTAGAAGACCTATTTGATAAGCTACAAGGGTCCACCTACTTTAGTAGGATTGACCTAAAAAGTGGCTATCATCAAATAATGATAGTTGATCAAGACATCGTGAAGACCGCATTTCATACTACGTTTGCTCTTTATGAATATATTGTCATGCCTTTTGGCTTGACCAATGCACCAGCCACATTCAATCGCTTGATGGAGAAGCTATTTAGGCCTCACCGAACCTTTACTCGAGTATTCTTTGATGATATTATCATCTAATGTAATTCACTCGATGAACACAAGCAACACCTTCAGGTAATATTTCAAGTTCTAAGAGAGAATAAACTTTATGTTAATCGAAAGAAAAGTGAATTTTTCTTGCAAGAGATTCAGTATTTAGGTCACATTATCTCTCGAGATGGCATCCAAATGGATCCATCAAAGTTAGAGGTAATAAAAGGATGGCCTAAAACAAGGAATCTTCATGAACTAAGAAGCTTTAAAGCTATGCGTGCATACTATAGATGCTTGTAGATGGCTGAGACAGTCTCATTGGGTGGGAACCGGCTCCTGTGAGATGAACTGTGGATCAGTCAGTAATTACCACGGTAGTTACCACAGTAATTCCCAAAGCATATAAATAGGACCCATTACATTGTAATCGGGTTGTCATAAGTCGTGGGCATGAATTGAGTCAATTGTAGGTTGTACCTCTGTTTAAGCTTTTGATTCATAATCCTTAGCCCTAAGTTGTTCTTGAGCTACATCATCTTTATTGTAATCTTTCATCTGTAATCCTAAATACATCAGTCTAGTATACTTCAGCCATAATGTGTACTCATTCTCTCTGACTCTGAATCTGAATCTGAACATCATTCTTAGTACTTTAGTCTGGTTCTCATTTCAATAGATGTATTCCAGTTCAGTTTCTATTTCCTTGTCCACTCTACTGTTTGAACTAACATATCACCAATAGTTGTAAACTTCTAACACTGGAATTAGCTATCTAAAGAGATCAACTCCAATTCTATTTTGGCAATCACGGTGGCCAGAGCTGTTGCTCGTTGACTAGAAAACTCATCTCCTAGTTGGAAGTTCTCAATTGCAGTAATGGCACCCAAAACCAATCATGGCCGGAAAACATCCTACCGTGTTGACCCTATTTATGAGGAGTCAGAAAGAGACTCTGACCCCAAGCATGAGCTGGTGAGACTGACACTGAGGCTCAAGAGGAGCACAGTCAGGCTGATGAGCCACAGGACTCACAGCATTCCAGTTAGTCCAGACGCAGACGGGCAGAAAGGGAAGCATGCAAGGCTAAAAGTTCTCGGTCTAGGCAAGGGGACAAGGGCGCCAAAGGCAGTAAAGGCAGCCGCCATACTTCTAGTAGACAGGCTAGGGAGGACACACAAACGGAGAAAGAAGCAGATATAAATTCGGATGTAGTTACTGAGAACTGTAATAAAACTCCAAAGCGGCATCCAGACTCTAAGATGAGAAGCAGAAGGACCAACGGTGATCGACATGATTACACATCCTCGTTGAAAATCTCTTTTCCAGTATTCAAAGGAGACAAGAAGGATGATCCAGATGTTCACATCCAAGATTTTGAGCAGTATGTAGAGTTGAAACATATTGATGAGGATGACTGGGGTGAATACTTTCCGCAAACACTGAAGGAGGCAACAAAAAAGTGTTACTACCATTACCCGGCTTGCCAGCTTAGATCCTATAATAAACTACTTAAAGCCTTCAGACTGGGATATTTCGACAACAGAGGTGATGAGGATATTCTTTGTGAACTAGATAAGATTAAGCAGAGGAAATTATCAATCCGAAGCTATGTTGAGAAAATCAAGGAGCTGACAAGGCACCTACAGAAACCACCATCAGAAAAGCCACTACGAGCATGGTTCTTGAATGGCTTTCGTAGCAAGAAGCTTAGGGAGCAGGAGGTGCTAGCACCGACGAAGAAATTCAATGATTTGGTGCAGCGAGCCCTCAAGCTAGAACAACAAGCTAAGAAGCAAAAAGGTCATAAGAAGAAGAGGTCCAGTAGTAGCAGTTCTTCTATTGATAACTCTGATTCAAGTAGAGTTTCCAGCAGTTCTGAGAGTAGCTCCAATGAGAAGCCCAAGGATAAGCCTAAAAAGGGGTCTTGGGCTAGGAAGATTGAAGAGATGGCTCAAAAAATTGCTGAGATTAGCCAGACCAGAAAACTAGTGAGAAGAATGGAGACTTGGTGTTCAAAATGTAAATCTAAGGACCATGTTTCCAATGAGTGCCCACAGTGTACTTATTGTAAAGCCTATGGCCATTTATGGAATAACTGTGGCATCAAGATTCATCATTTCAAAAAGGGCAAAGACTTGTCAGTAGTGGCATATACCAATGTTGAACCAGTAAGGGTGGAAACTGCAAACGCTTCTCAAGAGGAGAAACTAGGTACTAGTGGTACCGGTCCAAGACGCGACAGATAACAAGCGAGGCCAGGGGCGTGGTAATTTCCAGAGCCAAAGTCTAGATTCCTATACTTGTGGAAAGTATGGGCATTTTGCTCAATGTCTAGACACACCTAGGACTGCGACTACCTAGGTGAAGGTACCAGAGCCAGTTCCTGTACGAGCAGTTACACGAAGCAAAGGAGTAGTGATTGAGGAAATCCCAGAGATTCCAGAAAAACCAGTCACTACTGAAAGCAGCAAATGGGCTCAACAGAGAGAGGTATGGAAGGCCAAGGGTAAAGAAAAGGTGGTTGATGAATGGCAGGAGTAGAGAGAACTAGCGGCAAAAATCACAGAGGATTTAGCCAAGAAGCTGCCAGAGCAGCCAAAAAGTTCTGAAGCACGATTCATTCAAAAGATACCAACCCAATCTACTACGACAGATCAGTCAAAGACCGGCATACCTGAGACCATGCTCGCTGCAGTACAAGGGATGATTGAAGAGTTGGGAGTTGATAGAGGAGCTGAAAGCACTACAATGAAGGAATGTCATTGTGAAGATATTAGCAGTTCCTCGAGCTCCGACAACCACTCTGACCAGGAGAAAGAGGAAATTCATGTCAAAATCTGTGATAGAATCCTGAAACTCACTGTGGAGTTGGAAGACATTAGAAGAACTTTTCCTGAAGCAGTGAAATTCATCAAACAACGAAGGAAGGCTGAGGCGGAGGCTAGGACAGTTGACTTGATGGCTATCCGAGATGATGAAGTTCCGATAATTGAAATAGATTACAAAGTTCGGAGACAATGGGAGCCACTTTCAAGTGTCATCTTGGATGGAGGAGTAGGAGTAAACATCATGGGAGTACATCTTCAGTAGAGCATGGGCATTACAAATTTGAAGCCAGCACCTTTCAAAGTGCGGATGGCAGATCATCCAGTCATGCAAGCTACTGGTATGATAAAAAATATGCCGATACGAGTGGGCAAGGAGAAGTTCAAGATCAGTTTTCTAGTTCTCGATGTGCAAGGGGCATATGGAATGCTACTAGGGCGCCCATGGTTGCGAACGACACAAGCTATTCACGACTATGCTAATCAAACTCTAACTCTACAAGAGGCAGTGGCAGAATCCAAATTCAGACAAACAATACTAGAAGTTGGAGAAAGGAGCTGAGACCTAAAGAACTATGCCAGAAGTATAAGATCAAGAAGATTGAAAGGATGTTAGCAGCTCTAAATATTTTTCCCTTAGCAGAAATTGATCTCAATGTAGTTCTACCAAACAAGGAGCAAGCTGACAAACAGAAGAATCAATTTCCTGACCAGTTTACTGAACTCAATTCTAGAGAACGATCAGTTCAGTTAACTGTACGGCTGGAAGGATCAATTGAATCCAGTACGCCAGATGAGCCAGCACATTCTAGGGAGGACACGGCAAGTCAAAACAGTGATTTGGAATTCAAAGGGCCGTCTTGGGATTACGCTGAAGAGTCAACCAAGAGAAAAGGCGGCGGGCCTAACTGGCTACTTCTAGATGACCAAGAGATCGAGGAATGGAATCTAGGCTCTGAAGACAACCCTAGAATGATCAAAGTTAACAAACATCTCAACCCAACAATGAAGGAAAAAGCACGCAATGTTCCAGCATTACAAAGATATTTTTTCCTGGGAACACACTGATGTGAAAGGGGTGGATCCAGAGGTCTGCCAGCACAAGATACCATTGAAGCCAGATGCTAGGCCAGTAAGACTACAGTGGTACCGAATGAATCCCAATTATGCTAAGAAGGTCAAGGAAGAGATTAAAAACCTTCTCAAAGTTGGGTTCATCACTGAAGTAGCCAGTAGCGATTGGTTGTTTCCTATTGTATTTGTTCGCAAAAAGAATGGAAAGTTGAGAGTATGTGTGGATTATAGGAAACTTAATGCTCAAACCATCAAGGATCCATCTCCATTGCCTTTCATAGATATGTTGCTTGATGAGATTGCAAGGTATGAGATGTACAACTTTATGGATGGATATAGTGGCTACAACCAATTCCAAATTTCTCATGAGGACCGGGGAAGACCACTTTCATTACAGAGTGGGGAGCATTAAAGTATTTGGTAATGCCATTTGGCCTATGCAATGCACCAGCCACTTTTCAACGGTGTATGATGGAGATATTCAATGAGATTCTTCATCGGTTCCTCCCAATTTTCATGGACAATTTCATTGTATATTCAGCTGAGGAATAGCAGCAGTTACTATTCCTGAAAATTTTTTTTAAGCGTTGTCAGGAGAAGAAGATTTGTCCAAATTCATTTAGATCTGTTTTCCTAGTTTGGAAAGGATAGCTACTGAGACATGTAGTATCCCTCAATCGAATAGAAATGGCCAATGACAAGATCCAGTGTGTTCAGCAGGCCAAGGTGCCCAAGAATGCATCTAAGTTAAGTTCTTTCTTGGGATATATTAACTTTTATAGAAGGTTTGTGCATAAATTTTCCTCCCAAGCTTACCATTGAATGAGCTCACAAAGAAAACCAGCAAGTTCAATTGGATTGCTAAGTGTGAGGAAAGTTTTTAGAACTTAAAAAGTGCCATTATCAATAAACCGGTCCTTCGGAAACCAAATTGGGATGCTATCTTCCATGTACATATGGATGCTTCGTGGCTGGCAATGGGGGTGATACTAGCCCAGCCAGATGGAAGGACTAACTATCCTGTCTACTTTGCCAGTCACAAATTCAGTAAGGCTGAACAAGGTTAACAACCACTGAACAAAAAGCTCTAGGGATGGTTTTCAGTGCTACAAAATTCAAGCATTATTTTCTAGGAAAATTGTTTCATTTCTATGTGGATCATCAAGCTCTCCTATTCTTAATTAATAAAGTCATTATTCAAGGCAGACTAATACGATGGATGATGTTCGTTAAGGAATTTGAATTTTGGATCTTCCATAAACCTGGCAAGAACCACTGTGCCACTGATTTTCTCTCTAGGAGTACAGAGGGCTATTCTGAAGTGTCTTTAAGAGACGAACCAGTGCATGCTGAATTATTTTAGCTGGAAGCGGCAGAATCAATTGATCTTGAATTATATGAAGTATATAAGTTTCTTTCTCAGGGTGGTTTCCCAGATGACTGGAAGCAACACCAGAAGAAGGCTTTGGTCATCAAAAGTTTAAAATTGACCATCATCGGGGGCTCACTCTACCGATTAGGTGTTGATGGTATTCTTCGCCGATGTGTGCCTATGGAAGGGAGAATGCAAGTCATCTCAGAGGTGCATAATGGAGAACCTGGTGGAGACTTTTCTACTGATGCTACTTACAAGAAGATTCTGCAGGCTGGTTTATGGTGGAAAACATTGATATTTGATGTCAGAAGCTTTTGTAAAACTTGTGACATATGCCAAAGAATGGGTAGACCCACAACTGCAGACATGACTCCCTTAACACTAGTACAACCACTGAGTGTTTTCATGAAATGGGGTTTGGATTTTATGGGACCTTTCAAGAAGGTTACTCCCAGGAAGAATAGGTATATAATGATGGCCACCTGCTATGTGACTAAGTGGGTAGAATCTAAGGCTCTTCCTAACAACACAGCATAATCCACTGCAAGATTTTTATTTGAGAATATTGTTTGTCGTTATGGATGTCCTATGGAGACTGTGTCGGATGAAGGGACACACTTCATCAATGATACTATGGAGATCCTTCTGGATATGATTTCAGTCAAGCATCGGAAAACCACAACTTATTATCCTAGATGCAATGGACAGGCTGAAAGTAGAAACAAGACCATTAAGACTATTCTCACTAAGATTGTGCGGAAAAATCCATACTTGTGGGATTTGAAACTTCAAATTGCTTTATGGACATACAGGACAGCTTATAAGGTCACTACATCATTAACACCATTCAGAATGGTATATGGCATTGAAGCTCTTGTCCCTATGGAGTTTGTTATTCCAAGTCTCAGAATGGCTATAAAATATGGGCTAGATTTTAATCACAATCTTAAGAAGCGACTGGAGAAGCTTACCCAGTTGGATGAACTCAGACAACGGGCTATGCTAGAACAGGATATTGTTCAGCAAAGAAGGAAACACTGGCATGACCATTTGAAGTGGTGTTAACCCTCACGGCACACGGACACCCTATGATCTATAAACGTTGTATTATTTAGAGTCAGGTACCGGGCTTGTCGGACCAATAGGAATAGGGTAAGGGTGATCGCCGATGACAGGCGCACTCTAAAGGGTAAGGGTGATCGCCGTTGATAGGCGCACTCTAACTGGAATATTCAAGGAGTTAGCTGGCTAAGTATGGGCGCCCAAGTGTGAATGGGGTGAGCTCATATAAAAGCCACTAAACCTAATTTTTACTCATTCTCTCATTGTGCAATAGAAACCGCTCTTGCTCCATCTCCACCTTCTCCTTCACCATCTCCTTGTGTGTGTGTGTGTACGTGTGAGAGAGAGTGTGAGAGTGTGTGTGTGATCGAGCGTTGCGGAGGCACAACGGCGGCGAGGCGGTTGAGCGCGGCGTAGCGGCGTCTCCCTCTTCTTCGCGGCGTGGGAATCCTTCATTCGCAACTACGCAGGAAGGTGAGTGACACACCATTCTTCCTTGTGAGCTTGTCTGTTGTATGACTGTGTGCTAGGAGCCTTTGTGGCTCGCACACGGCGCGTAGCAAGTCCCTAGCCATGACATTTTTGGCGTCGTTGCCGGGGAGCTGCTGCGCGTGAAGCTCCAATGGCGACCTGTAAATTGTATTGAAGCTATTTTTTATGTAGGAAAGGCGCGGCTTAAGTTTGATTATTGTTGTTATGAAAAAACAGTAGAGAAAGACACAATGTTGTTGACTGCATTCAAGTTTTTTGTGTTCTGTTAAGCTCTGTGTTGCTAGTTCTATTAAGCTCAGATTTCAGCTTACACAGCTAGCATTTCTTGCGTTTTCTGCATTTTCTGGTTTGCACTGCACAGTTCTGTCAAGTTTCAATTTTCAGCATTTTCTGTGTTTTCTGGTTTGTGCACAGTTAGTTAATTAAGTAGGTTAGTAATTAGGTGAACCACTGATTCGCAGGTCAGTAGGTAGGTGAGATAGTAAATAGTTACGTGAAGTCAACGCGCACCAAATCCGCGCGCGGTCGTCGCCCATTTAAGCGTGAGTGACTGGGGGGATCACTAAAATTTTGATCAGGATCGGGATCATTTCCCCAAGCCCAAGCCCAAGCCCAAGCCTAGGCCTCAGTCCTCACTCTTATGATATATACTAGACTCACTCTTATATATATACCCTACCCCCTCAAGAGGGAATGAGAGCATGTGGGGCAAGTCCTCCACTCTCCTCCCTTCTCTTCCCACTTGCACCCTTAGACTTGGTATTTGGAGCCTAGTTCCCCAGCTAGGAAAAGACTGTTTGGGGCTTTTGTGGAGCAAAATAGAACCAAACGGTGGGCTGTAAAGCACAGCGCGTCCCTCCTAGCGATACGCTCATTTTGAGCTATCACAGGGCCCATTCCACGACACACTCTAAAAAATCTAGCAAAAAAACAAACAAAAAACACGCAAAAAACTAGTCACAAGGCCTCCTAGAGCAGCTTTTTGACACCTTAGGGTATCAAAAGCACATGCACTTACGCTCTGGGTGGGTGCTAGAACATGAGCATATTGAGGGTTCCTCTTTTCATACGGACACCCATTACCCATCCACGATAGGCTCTAGACTCTCAGCGGGGGCATAAGGTAGCACCACCCAAGACCCTAAAATAGCCGCTAGTGATTCCTCCTCTGACTCAGAAATCATGGAAGCATACCCTACCAAAAACACTGAGAGAGAAGGCTATGCACCTCCCGAAGCTCCACAGCCTAGTACTAGTATGTTTAGCCATTTCATGGAAACATTAGGTAGAGCTACTCGCTCGGAACCTGATGCAAATGAAGCACATGAAGGGGGTGGGGAAGTGGACTCTCCCTTCACATCGCACATGGACCCCACACCCCCAAAGAGTGTCCATGTGGATATCCTGCCAACTTCTTACCAAGAAAACCTTGTTGAGCTACCTCCTTCAAAAGTTCCCTCTAGAGTACCGTTGGTGAAAGTTGGCTGTGCAAAATGCTCTTGTGGAAAAGGATAGGAGAAAGAAGTGGTTTGATCACCATGTGAAGGACAAGGACATCAAAGTTGGTGATAAAGTCCTTATGTATGGAGTACGTAAAGAGAAGAAAAAGTTGAAATATGATGGTAAAGGACCATATAGAGTATGTGAAATTACCCCACAAGGTACCCTTCGTGTGGAAACTCTTGATGGAGTTGAAACCATTGGATTCCTCAATGGGAGTAAATTCAAAAGATATTATGATCCTTTAAGCCAAGAAGAACTACGGGCCATTCATCAAAAGAAGGCTGCCAAAGCACAAACCGAGTTAAAGAAGATACAAGCTCAAGCTGAGGCTAAGGAGCGACAACAACGTATAAGACAAAAACGAGAGGCTAACCTTGGAGTCACAAATGCATTCCACGTGGAAATCGAAGAGGATTGGTTGGACTCTGACACACCTCTATGATACCCTATTGAGTTAAATAGTGCCTATGGAAAAGTGCTATATAACGCCTTATTAGACACAGGTGCTAAATATAATCTGCTATCCTATGGGGTGTGGTGTCAGTTAGGGAAGCCACCTCTATCTGAGAGTATTATCCAAGTCAAGGGTGTCAACAAGAAAAAAACTACGGTTTTTGGAATCTGGCACACTTCTGTCAGTTATGACCATGGAATTGTAGCTCAAGACTTTTTGGTCATGCCTACTGGAACTATGGAGGGTAATATAAACCTAGGACGCACGTGGATGATAGCCACCAAATGCACTATTGATTGGGGGACTGGGGGTGTCACAACGCAAAAACCAACTCTTATCCCTACCACTCAAGCCATAGTCCCTGAGATATTGCCTAAGGAAATAAAACCCAAGACATTGCATGTCCAGGAGGTTGCACCATACGTCCCCATAGCCCAACTCATCTAGATCTTCAACTGATGTAGTTGAAAGAAAGCTTGAGACACACAAGAACCATCCTAATATAACAAAGAAAGCATACAAGTGGGTCCCTAAAGCTTCTTTAGTAACCATGGCTGATGCTAAAAAACGGAAGCCTCGTAAGAAACGTCCCACTCGCTCCAAGAAAAGTAAGAAAATGTGGCGTTGGATTCCTAAACGACTATTAAAAGCCCAAGGATACTATGATGGAAATGAGCAAATTTGGGTACCTAAACGTAAGATCTGTCCTTCCCTATCGACAACAAACCCATATGAGTCAAACAATGTAACGCTAAAGCCAATGGCAGACCATGGGAAGGGAAAGATCACAGAATGCTACACACCTAGTCCAAAGCTAGTTTGGGCTCCAAGGCAAACCCAATTTATTCCACCTAGCTCAGGAAGGGGGGAGTTCCATGAAGCTTCTAGCTCCTCATGTAATACATCCATAGAGGTAAAAGCTTCTACATGGCCTCCATCTATAGTAATGGACCTCAATGAAGCTACAAAAGAATCCACACCTCCCAGTGTTCAAGAATCACCTGATAAACCACTTCAAGTTCGATCCTGGGAGAGTACCTTACCACCGTTGCAACTTGACGAGGCACCTAGGGTAATAGAAAACTACTGTAAAAAATCCTCACCTATTACCAACTGGAACAATTCGTTTCAAAGGGTGACAAGCTCATTTCAAACAGTATGATCTACCCAAGGAAGGGGGGAGTGTTTGTGGACATCCATCATTCACTTGCTTCCCTCTCAACCTTTCTCCCTGACCTCTTAATCTCCGATCTTAGGGAATGTATATATAAAGCCTTATACTCACAAAAACAAGATAAAAAAGTAAAAGAGCAAGAGCCATCACACAAATCATAAAAACAAATTATGCACAAGAACACGACCCTTGTAATATTTGCACTCTAACCATCATCTATTTGCGTGTACAGATATGGCTAGTACGCTAGAGTCATCCACTCCTGCCTTGGGTGAGAGGTACCCTCGTTACTTTTCACAAATATTTCACATGGTCTTTCCAGTGCTTGCATGTGAATGGGATTTGATAGGTACGCTAGCATGTGAGAGGAATTTTGAGGAGTTAGAATGGTTGATACGTCTCTTGACCACGTCTGATGCATACTTAGTAGAGAGCGCTTCTCCCATTGCACAAGCCTACCCTTTTGACCAAGATGACTATAGGCGTCTAGTGACCTTCTTAGTAAACATGGGCACCTATGATGAAGAAGAAAATTTACATGACTACACGGATGGCACATATGGTCTCATGGATGATGACTTTGTTTATCTCGACGACTAGGATAGGGGTTTAGCCTTAGGGTTTCCCCCCAACCTCTACAATATCCTATTCCCTTGACTCTTTAGGGGGAGTGCAAATAATTAGGTTAGGGTTCCTTATGTTTTTTGTTGTGTTCAATAAGTGTTGGTACCTTTTCCCACTAATGTGCCTCCTGGAGGTATTCCTTTTGTTTTCTAGTGTGTACATGAGCGTGTTGCTATTGATAGGATTTGGACCTTCATGGAACCTTTCTCTCGTTCACACTTCAAATCAAGTGCGACCATCAACACAAAGAGGTGTTTTATGTCCATTAGCATTGCCCTTATCTTTTTGCATCCATGTTTGTCTGCTTTGATTGTGATTGGTAGCATAATATTCAGTGCATTTGCTTAGTATCAAACATTTAATTCAATGTAATGTTTTGTCATAATCACTTGTTTAGGTTTAAAAATCAAGCAGTCCGACTAAGCTAGTTTGACCAAGCTAGGTATTAGAAATCTTCTCTTAATACCATGGGGAATGCCTTCCTAATAAGCAATGGTTACTTAGGTTCTTAATCCGATTTAGGCAGCATTGTGTGAAATGTACTAGGGCTTTCTAGTGGGCTTAACCCTATTGACCTTTAGCTTAAGTATTATAAAGGGAGTTTACTAATGTGATGAGCCTGGGGAGGGTAACAGTGTTATATGACCCCCCAAAGTTACAAAATCAAAATGCTGAAAATGAACAAACAAAAAATCAAAGTGCCACAAAAATTTTAAGCTGGAAGAGAAATCCCTGCTTAAATTCGTAGTTCACTCACATGTATCGCCTATGGTACTAGAGCCCTAGAGGTTCCCAGTGTGGGCGCTTTTCCTTGAAAAGCAAAAAACCCAAGGCATACAAAATAAGCACACACATCAAAATTGAATCAATGTGAAAAGACTTTGGGGGGTCAAAGAAAAGGTTATCAGTCAGGCGATGATTTCATGAGAAATTCCTTTTATCGTAGCTTAACTACAAGGTCTTCTAGGTATAGCCTCTAGTCAACCCTCGAACATCAAATACTTGGCTCTCGCGATTAAACAACATAATTGACCAGAAAAAATTGAGAAGTTACCCATGGTATTAATAGTCGAGCTCTAGTGCCTTTTGACCGTTAAATTAGCGACCCCGGACTTGTTTAATTTTTTACCTTTACATCTGTTTATGCATTTGATTATATTGCAATTTAATGTTTATTGCTGACAAATTGTCTAAAATTCTGTTACCAATCAATTTGTCTGTCTATTGCATATGATTTTTAATTGTATATGAGAATGCAATTACTGTGGAAATGTTGTTTGATTTTGCAGTGATTGAAGAAGACTACACACATCCATGTCGACTGCTCTCCCATCTCGACGAACGAGCTTCAACTGGATAGCTTCCGAGGACGGAATCTACATCAAGAAGGGGGGCATGTTAACTCTCACGGCACACGGACACCCTATGATCTATAAACGTTGTATTATTTAGAGTCAGGTACCGGGCTTGTCGGACCAATAGGAACAGGGTAAGGGTGATCGCCAATGACATGCGCACTCTAACGGGTAAGGGTGATCGCCGATGACAGGCGCACTCTAACTGGAATATTCAAGGAGTTAGTTGGCTAAGTATGGGCGCCCAAGTGTGAATGGGGTGAGCTCATATAAAAGCCACTAAACCTAATTTTTACTCATTCTCTCATTGTGCAATAGAAACCGCTCTTGCTCCATCTCCACCTTCTCCTTCACCATCTCCTTCTGTGTGTGTGTGTGTACGTGTGAGAGAGAGTGTGAGAGTGTGTGTGTGATCGAGCGTTGCGGCGGCATGACGGCGGCGAGGTAGTTAAGCACGGCGTAGCGATGTCTCCCTCTTCTTCGCGGCGCGGGAATCCTTCATTCGTAACTACGCAGGAAAGTGAGTGACACACCATTCTTCCTTGTGAGCTTGTCTGTTGTATGACTGTGTGCTAGGAGACTTTGTGGCTCGCACACGGCGCATAGCAACTCCCTAGCTCTGACAAGTGGAGTGGGTTTTCTCCAATGGCACAGTAAGACTGAAAGACCTATCTGGATTATTGATGCCAGGGGTGTATAATAGAGCTAAAATCAAGCTCTACTATTCAGAAGTTAGAGAGCCTTGCTAGGAACAGGGTATTGAGGATCTGGGTGCTGAAGACCAAGAAATTCCAAAATCAGCTATCTTGGGGCTTTTTTATGTGCAGCGAGTTCTAGAACCAGTTCCAGACCAGTACCAACGTGACCAAGCTAGACTTATACTAGGACCAAAACAGTGGGGACAATGTAATCAATTTTTAGGCGACCAACGGTCAGATGGAATATGAGTAGTAATCGTTTCAATTACGGGTGAAAGTCTTGTCCAATGCATGTTTGCCACGTTGTCAGGAGTTTTTTGGAGCAAGGGATTTCACATATGTACATACACATGCATGGTGCATTGAATAAAGGATTGCGCATTCTCTAGAGCCAGGTGGTTACGTGGGGTAGGTAGGACAGCATGTACATAGTGCATCAATTTTCACTATCACCAGTACCAGTGTGTTTTTTCCACAATAATGAGGAGTTGGTACCGCTTAAAAATTCTCAAGGAAGCTATCTGCGGGCCGACGACATGAGGTAAGTAGGTGCGTCAGATGGCATCGAGTGGTGTCAGGAGGGCGAATGGGGTCAATATTTACACGTGGATAAGTACGGACACAACGTGGATGTTTTTATGTGATATTATGCAGAGAGGTCATCATGAGGGCCATCTTTTGGGTCCACTTCACGTGGTGGTGGGATGCATTATTGGAAAAAGCTAAGTGCCAGGTGTGTGGATGGATGCAGCAGGATGACAACTATGCACTACGAGGTCACCTTTTTGGCTTGTTCGGGGTCCGTTTGAGGTCATCTAAAAGTCCAAGGGTGCCCAAATAATAAAGCTAAGTGTGGGAACTGAAAAAAAGAGAGAAGACCTGAAAAAACGTGGAGAAGAGAGGAGGAATAGCCACAACTGTGTTTTTGCTATTTTTGGAACCTGTTTTGGCCGTAAACTGCTCATCCGAGGTCGGATTTGAGCACTTTGACATTGTAGACTATGGTTTTGGGTCGTTCCGGACGCGATGGCACTGTTCATTTTTCCAAATTTCTCACTGTTTTTCTACTTTTTTGGCTGTGTAAGTTTCTCCTATGAGCGAAGCTTGTGCTCCAATTTGTGATTGTATCTGGCATATTTTACCCATATTGTGTGAGCTATTTGCCCCATTGGTGTTGGCCCAAGCTCTATTGTATCTAAACATAAAAAATTATCCTCTTTTGAGCTGATTTTTTTGGGTGTGTGTGTCTCTCTCTCTCTCTCTGTGGAGTGGGTAAGTGGGTAGTCTCTCTCCTCTCACTCCATAGGTGTGTTCCATGTCTCGGCCAGGTGGGTTGTGTACGCCGAGTGGTGCCCCATAGTGTATGTGTGTATCATCCCAAGAGTGTGTGTCGGGTCATTATAGAGGCGTTCTATGTGTTTCCATCCCGCTCACATTCTTTTGGCGCCACCACGGAGGATCTTCTTCGAGTACCTTCTGCTTCGAGCTTCAAGCTTCGAGGCTCAGGATTATAGGTTACAGACTATAGGTTACATATTTCAGGTTACAGGGATAGTTACAGGTATAGGTGATTCACACAGGTACATGTAGCTGGATTACAGTGATATACTAGCTGTGGTGTCACTTGTAGTTGTTGTGGGTATGCATCATTTGGCGCCTATTTGAGCGCATTGTCTACTGGATTGTACGTTACTTGTGGAAACTGCCATTGTACGCCTTTGTGGAGCCATACTTGGTTTTATTTGGCAATCCCAACCATTTCTGAGACTTGGTTTGGAAGATAGTCATTTCTGAGACTTGACTATACACGATTTGAATAAGCCTTCGTGTGAGGGTCGATAGCGTGATGTTTTATTGAGCTAGGGGACTCTCAAATGTGGAGATCCTTTCGGTGATACAGGTGGCTGGAGCACCCTTTTCGTGACCTCACCATAGTATGTATTAGTGATTCCTATTTGATGCTCAGGTTTTATTGTTGGCAGTTTATGCATACATATACAGTCTATATTTTGGGTTCTTACTGCTCTACTTCTAGGAAAACTCTGTCAAAACTTTTCCAAGTTATGATGGCTGGTATTTTGTTCTTTGAAGCCATTTATGTTGTTATGCTGCTGAAATTTTGGCAAAATCAAAGGATAAGACATGTGTGCTTTCTTGGGAGCTGCATGGTTGACCTTAATGGTCAAAATGGCCCTCAATTCACTCCTTTTCATTTAACTCAAAGAATCCATATAAATGTTCATGTGTCTAGGAATTTTTTTTTCTAGCAGCGCATAGTCTTTATGTTCGGGCCAAGAAGATTAAGATAGATATTGGAATGCCCTTTGCCTGTTGTAATTCCGATGATTAACTATGAAAACTTATTTGATGTGCATGTGTTTGTCCTTATCTAAAGACAAGTTCCATTGAAGTTTATAGGGATTGAGTCAGTCAAAAGTTCTGGGTTCTTGCACCTGTGTTCGAAGGGGTTCTCAAAGCATCGTAGCTCGAGTAGCCATGGCTTTCTCTTATCCGGAGTTTCATGGAATAAGTGATGAAGATGTGGAAGACTTTTTAGAAAAGATGGAGGTTGCCTATATTAGCAACTAGATCCATGACCCGGCACAGATGTTACGTCTTCTTCAGATTTGTTTGAAGAGTGATGCACGAGTTTGGTCCAAAGCATTTGAAGAGGAGTTGTGTGTGGCTGATCCACCTGTAAGATGGAGTTGGGACAATCTAAGGCATGGATTGTAAGTGGAGTTTGTGAACATAGACGATCCTGATAAAGTGTGGCAAGAAGTACAGGCTTTGGTGCAAAAGGAAGGTGAGCCAGTATATGCTTACATACGTAAGTTTTCATTGGCATGGGAGCGGATGTGCAAGGCCTTAGCACCACAAGTACCCCCGCCTGACATGATGAAGAAGGACAGGTTCTTGGCTGGCCTTTGGGAGAATATACGTTGGAGAGTGGAGCTAAAGAAGCCTAGGACATATGAAAATGCACTAGAGGTAGCAAGGAACAAAGAGTGGAAGCTGAGGAAAATGATCCAGTTAGGAGTAGAGTCTTTGCCCATGAGGTCTGAATCTCATCCTATGGACTCTTTACAAGGTCACATGCCAGGGGTTCATCATGAACGAGTGGTTTTTGTTACTCCTCAGGTTATGCCAACAGTGGTCACTACAGCAGTGCAAGATGATGGGCTGAGGCAAGACATGAGGCAAGTGGTAGATTTAATGAATAATCTCAGCCTAAACATGCTAGGTCAAGTGGGAAATAATCGAGGTCGAGGGGGTTTGCAAATCAGCCGCCAGGAGTTGAAGAAAGACCTAGGAATGGTGTTGGACAAAGCAATGGTAGGTTTTGGAGGCAGACGCCCACATGTTATAATTGTGGAGAGTTGGGAAACATCAGCGCACAATGTGACAAACCACCAAGGATTGGGGGAGACATGTATCCATTGCCAAGACAGGTGCTAACTAGGTCCAATGATTATGGCATTGAAATTAAGGGAGAAGAAGGAACCAGTGGATTAACCCAAGAGGAAAAGGGAAAGACAAAAGTGATAAGTGTAGTCACCTTGGAGAAGGCATAAAAGCTAGAGGATACATTAGTGATGCCTATTGGGAAGAGGACTACAGAGGACAAGGAAGGAAGAAGTGCCCCAGGTCCTAGTAAGAAGAAGGGAAAGAGCCATGAAGGCGAGGATGTCAAGGCCAAGAGGAAAAGGAGGGCTCGTTGCAAGTTTCATGTTTCAGATTTTCCACTAGGGGATGGGCAATTAAGCTATGACTTGAAGGAGGATCTGACAAGCAGGAAGACAGAAGTTACTTTTGGGAAGCTTATAGAGATGGTGCCTAAAATAAAGCGACAGTGGAAGAGGATGGTTAACCCAATGGAGAAAGAGCTAGAGAGAGGTTCAGTGAAGGTGTTGGCAATGGATGCGCTACCAGGAATTTTCCCAATAGTAGATGTGTGGCACAAAAGAAAAATATATGGGACAAGGCTATGTGGATGGTGGAGCCCAAATATGTGTCATAACACACTCATGCGTTGAGAAGATGGGTCTCACAGTGATTGGGGTGTTAGGCTTCCGGATCAGATTGGCAAACCATCAAAAAGTAAAATGTTTGGGTGTTGTAAAGAGCGTAGAAGTGGAGGCGTATGATGCAAAGGCATTGGTTGATTTTCATGTGATGCCAGCGGGGTTGGGAGCATATCCTATTATATTGGGCAGACCATGGTTACGTGCAGTGGGAGCTGTTCAAGATTGGCGACGTGGTACTATTAGCCTCTATGGAAAGACCGGTGCCAAGAAGCTTTATAATATGGACACAAGGAAACGATTAGAGGAGCTTTATGAAGATGAGGATGAGTCTAGTGATGAAGAATATTCCACAGTGTCTGACAAGGACAGTGATAGTACTACCAGTAGTGATGAGGATGTTGATGTTGCATTTCTTCTGATGGACAAAGAAATCCAGGAGTCTGGTTTAGTCGCATTTGCAAATGAGGTTGAAGATGAAAGTGAAGGGACTTATGAAGTGATTGAAGGGCTGATGCAAACCAAGGTTGAGTTGTCAAAGAAGCAGGAATTGATGACACACATGATCAGTGGAGACCTCTCAGCTTTGGAGAAGGAGATATATTTGCACATGCTGTCTAGTTTTTCTGATTTGTTCATTACTTCATATGAAGGGATTAGAGGGTTCAAGGGAGAAGAGATGCATATAGAGCTGAAAGAAGGTGCTAAGACAGTGTGGAAAAGGCTAAGAAGGATGGGTCAAGAGCAAATGGAGGCCTTGCGGGAAGAGGTGGACAAGTTATCGAAGGCAAGGTTCATAGTCCCTGTGGAGACCACATAATGGGTGAGTCCAGTAGTAGTCAGTCCAAAGAAGGATGGAAAGTGGAGGATTTGTGTAGATTTTAAACCCTTAAATGCAACCACTAAGAAGAGCCCATACCCTCTTCCATTCGTTGATTAGATCTTGGATTCAGTGGTGGCAGGTTATGAGAGATGCAATGTGTGTGATGGTTTTTCAGGCTGTTTTCAATTGAAGATTGCTCTTAGAGACCGAACAAAGACAACTTTCATTACGCCATGGGGCTGCTATTGCTACACGGTATTTCCATTAGGGTTGTCAAATGGACCATCTTTCTATCAAGAGAGAGCAAATTGGGTATTGGAACCATTCATTGGTAATTGTGTTAAAGCTTTTATGGACGACTTCTGTGTCTACAGCAGTAGGGTTGAACACCATGAGAAGTTGCAGATGGTATTGGCTCGATATGATTAATGTGGAGGACACCTAAATCCAAAGAAATGTCATCTAGAACAACCAAGGGTGAAGTTATTGGGCCATATGCTGTCAAAGAATGGCATTGAGGCTGATTCAGACAAGGTTCAGTCTATTATTCTTCTTCCATCGCCTACGAGTACAAAGCAATTGGCAACCTTTATACACAAAGTGAAGTACATGGCGTGGTTTATTCCATTGTCTTCACAGCTTCTTTATCCATTACAACAAGTGGCAAAGCATGATCCATTGCAATGGGATGACAAGTGTGAAGAAGTGTTTCAAGAGGTGAAAGAGGTGTTAGGGGGGTTGTCAGTCATGCAGGCTCCTGATTGTGAGAAAGTGTTTTATGTAAATCCATCAGTAGGGGATGATGCCATTGGAGCCATGCTATTGAAAAAGGGGAAGGGCAGCCATTATATGAGGCCAGTGTATTGTGCAAGCCGAGAGAAGTTGGTAGCAGAGAGAAAATTCTCGGAAGTAGAGCTAGTGATAGCCAGTGTAATATTTGCTTGTGGACGATTTCGTCATTACTTGCTACCACGACCTTTTGTTTTCTTGACGAGTTACGCCTTTTTGCCACAGTTAATTAATGGCACTAACATGTCAAATGTGGTCAAGAAACGGGTAATTGAGCTACAAGAGTTTGAGTTCTCTTTTCTAGTGGAAGACAGTACAAGGGCTACCCTAGCTGATTTGTTGACTTACAAGGAGAATCCCCTCCTTGTTAAAGAAGAGGTGGTGAGAAGAGTTGTTGAAGAAGTGCCACAGATCAGCAATGCACATGTGTTGTTCTTTGATGGTTCATACAGAAAGAGCCATGATGTGGCTTCCGGGGATATAACACTTTATGATCTAGAGGGGAAGCTAGTATGCAGGAGAGGGTTCAAATTGGATGCGCATAGTAACAATGAGGCTGCATATGCTACATTGGAAGTTGGATTACACATTTTTTTGAAGCATGGGATTAGAAGGTTGAGCATAAAAGGTGATGCCTTGTTAGTTGTGAAGCAAGTGCTGGGTGTGTGGAAGAGCAAGAACACCTCATTGAAGGAAATGTGTTTCAGAATTAAAGGCCTATTAAAAAAGTTTGAAGCATGGAGCATCAAACACATTGAACGTGCTGTAAATGGAGAGGCACATGAAGGAGCTCAAAGCATGATTGGGGAGCTATTTGTGTTGAGGACCAATTTACCTCTTTATCATGGTCGGGAAAGTTTGGCTCAAGAAGAGGAGTTTTTGCTAACAGGAATCATTCTAAAGGACATTCAAAAGTCTAAGAAGTATGGTTTTGTGTGTAGAGAATCCAGGTACAAATTGATTGGAGATGTCTTGTACATGAAAGGGGTTGATCTCGTGTTGAGACGTGTACCTTGGCGGGAGGAGCTTTATAGAGTCTTGGAAGAGAATCATGAAGGTGCATGTGGTGGACATTTTGCTCTGAAGATCACCTTGAATAAGATCTTGCAAGAAGGGTATGTATGGCCTAGTTTGCACAAGGATGTTCACCATTGGTGTAGGTCTTGCAATAGGTGTCAAGCATTTGGGAAGAGAGTTTTGAAGCCAGAGCTACGAAAAACCATTATGGCATTTGATGTGTTTGAAAATTGGGGGGTTGATGCAATAGCCCCATTACCTGTCACAAGCAGTTCAGTAAAAGCTATATTTTGATTGCAGTAGACTATCTCTCTAGATGGGCAGAGGCTATAGCAGTAAAACAGATCACTACAAAGGATGTGGAAAAATTTGTGTACGATGAAATATGTTGCAAGTTTGGGGTGCCACTAGAGCTACTTTCAGATAAGGGGCTAGGATTTAGAGCTAAACTGCTAGACTTTTTATGCGCAAAAATGAAGATTAGGCACCAGCGTACCACTCCTTATTACTCGCAGTGTAATGGCTTGAATGAAAGATTCAATCGTGAGTTAGTACAAATTCTTTCGAAAGTGACAGAGCACCAAGGAAAGAATTGGGATTTGGAATTGCCTAGTGCATTATGGGCTTACCGTACTTCGGTAAAGACAGGTACAAGGTTTACTCCATTTCATTTGGTATATGGAAAGGAAGCACTATTGCCTGTGGAAGTAGAGTTGCCTGTGGTCAAGATGTTAGAGAATTTTCTTGGGCAACCTAGTGATGCATTCAAAGAGAGGCTGTTATAGTTACAAGAGGTTCAGCTGGATAGGATGAGTGCATTGGAACATTATGGGCAGATGCAGGATAGGGCTTTGGCAAAGATAAATGAAAAGTTCAAAAGTAAGGGTATCAAGAAGCATGACTTGGTTTTGCACTACAACAGTAAGCTGGACAACACCTTCCAAAAGAAGGTTCAAATTAAGTGGGAAGGCCCTTTCAAGGTGGTCGAGTGTTTCCAAAATGGTACTTATCAGTTGGCTAACCAGGATGGTATTTCACATAAGTCGAGGGTAAATGGATTGCATCTTAAATTATATCATGCCAGGTTAATGATGGTGGAGCAAGATGTGTTGTCTGTGGATCAAACAGTATTGGTGAAGGATGAGGAGACTTGTGACGCTGCAAGTCTCATATCGCTTTTTGCTGCTGCTGATCATGAATGATCTAGCAGGCTAGGGGATGGGCAAATTATGTCAGGAGTTTTTTGGAGAAAGGGATTGCGCATATGTACATACACATGCATGGTGCATCCAATAAAGGATTGCCCATTCTCCAAAGCCAGGTGCTTACGTGGGGCCCACATGTGTACAGGTAGGACAACATGTATATAGTGCATCGATTTTCACTATCACCAGTACTAGTGTGTTTTTCTACAATAATGAGGAGCTGGTAGCACGTAAAACTTCTCGAGGAAGCTATCCACGGGCCGAAGACATGAGGTAAGCAGGTGCATCAGATAGCATCGAGTGGCGTCAGGAGGGCGAATGGGGTCAATATTTGCACGTGGATAAGTACGGACACAACGTGGATGTTTTCTTGTGATAATTATGCAGAGAGGTCATCATGAGGACCATATTTTGGGGCCACTTCACGTGGTGGTGGGATTCATTATTGGAAAAAGCTAAGTGCCAGGTGTGCGGATGGATGCATCAAGGTGACAACTATGCACTGCGAGGTCACTTTTTGGCTTGTTCGGGGTCCGTTTGAGGTCATCTAAAAGGCCAAGGGTAACCAACTAATAAATCTAAGTGTGGGAACTGAAAAAACAAAGAGAAGACCTGAGAAAACGTGGACAAGAGAGGAGGAATAGCCTCACCTGTGTTTTCGCTGTTTTTGGAGCCTGTTTTGGCCGTAAACTGCTCATCCGAGGTCGGATTTGAGCACTTTGACATTGTAGACTGGGGTTTTGGACCGTTCCAAACACGATGGCGCTGTCCATTTTGCCAAATTTCTCACTATTTTTCTATTGTTTTTGCTGTGTAAGTTTCTCTTATGAGCGAAGCTTCTGCTCCAATTTGTGATTGTATCTGGCATATTTTACCCATATTGTGTGAGCTATTTGCCGCATTGGTTTTGGCCCAAGCTCTATTGTATCTAAACATCAGAAATTATCCTCTTTTGAGCTGAGTTTTTTGGGTGTGTGTGTGTGTCTGTGTGTGTGTGTGTGTGTGGAGTGGGTAAGTGGGTATTCTCTCCCCTCTCACTCCATAGGTGTGTTCCCTGTCTCGGCCAGGTGGGTTGTGTAAGCCGAGTGGTGCCCCATAGTGTGTGTGTATCATCCCAAGAGTGTGTGTCGGGTCATTATAGAGGCGTTCTGTGTGTTTCCATCCCACTCACAACATCAGTTGCGGTCCACAGGAGTCTAGGAACGGTAAGTGGTGGAGCTTTTATGGCACGAACGCGTATAACAATAAGGCGAGTAGGCATTTCTCCTCAAAAATCCCCTCCGTGACGATTACCTATTGTTGTCCACTCACCATCACCAAGCTCTGAAGTATCTTCATTGCAGCCGCAAACCTCATCTTCTCAGGAAACCGTGGATTGTCGTTTGACTTTGCCAGCCACACGTGGGTACGATTTCGAAGAATCAAGTAAGTCATCTTCTTCTTCATCTCTTTTATCATCTTCAAAGTGCATGGGTAGAATAAAACTGTCATAAAAGATGCAGGACACTATCGACGAAACCCAAGCTCTTATTACTGCTACAAAGGAAACTCTTCCACTCATCCCGTACAACAAAATTCAGCGTTATGTGTTTACTGAGAAATCTATGGATCTACTCCAAATGTGGGACTTGCGTGTAGTTTGCAAGCCACAAGGACTGAGTTTGACACAACCATCATAAGGCAAGTCTCAACTCTTTTAATGTTGAAGATGGCAGTGCTGTGATTTATGGCCAGAAGGTGTCTGTCACACCAGAAAGCATTGCTTTCGCATTTCGTATGCCAAACGAGCCCAAGCCGTCTGTGGCAACTACATAGCAAACTAGCGTAGATTTGAAGGAGGATGATGCTTCTAAGAGGAAAAGGAAAGCCAGTGCACAAGGGATTCCAGTGGCAAGACTGGAAGCTCCCGCTGCTTATCGGTTTGTGGCTGAGTCTGTGAGTTTGAAGAATAACCGGACATATGTGTCAGAGAAACTTTTTGCCATGCTTTCAGCAAAAAGACTGGATTCCAAAGTCTCTATCAACCTTTGCCAGATATCGTCGCACAATGTGCTTCAGCAAACTGCCAAGCTAAAATCTCAAAGTATATTCAAGGCTTGGTATGTTTGGCAATTTTTGTACTGGGCAATTTCTCCAGACACCCATGATCATGTGAGAATGGCTTGGAGTCAGAATCCGTTTCCACTATCCAAAAATATTTACTTGTCATCGGATGAAGAAGAGCCAGAAAGTCAGTCAACTCCTACTGGACTGAAAAGGAAGGTTAAACAAGATGAACCTGGTAGTTCAAAGAAGCCAAGGACGACACTGACTAAGAGCAGTGCTCTCCTGAAGCAGCTGGAAAGTCAAGTCAAAACAGTGTCTACTGAAAGGAATCCAGTTAGATAGACTGAACAACAGACTGACCAGACCACTGGTGGAATCAACCAGCCAGTAGGTCAGACTTTAGTAACCACCAGTACTAGCCAAGATCAGACAGAAAAGGCTATTCCTGAGCATCAACAGAGCAGGTTGATAAGGGCAAAGTCCCAGTTTCTCAAAATCCATTGGGCTAAGTCTCCATCCCATACAGTAAAGAAGCTCTGCACTTAACCAAGAAAGACAGGTTACAGCAGCTGCAAACTCATCCACTCAAGGGACGTCTCCTATTTTGCAGAAATCGGATTATGCTACATTACCTTATATGGCTCCTGTCACAGTTATGAACCAACTGATTTTGACCCAGCAACAGTTAATGATTGTTGTTCAATACTCATTCAGTCATCATGGAATATTATTGTCAATTGTATGGGACAAATGTTGGACGTTGCAGGGCCAGAAGATGAAAAAATTAAGGCAAAAGCTGAATTGAGGGAGGCTGAGGAGCAGATTGAAAAGCTGGAGGAAGGGAGAGCAGCCCAAACTTGCGCCACTCTCTTCTTGAAGCTCACTCAGATAGGACCATTCAGCCAAGGTAGAGTCTGAGATGAAACCATGCAAGAAGAAAAGGCTGAAGCACAACGAGCTGCTGATAGGTTTGAGACCCTATTAAGAATGAAGCGAGTTGAGTTCAACTCTTTTTATTGATCCGCCACAATGCTCTGAAGACCACCCTAGCAGAAAGCTATAATAATCTGGTCAAGATCTTGAATCCAACAGGCAATGCTATTTTTGATATGGATAACTAGAAGTCACTTATGGAGACTGTGCAGAGTGATTTGCAGGATAAAGTTACTAAATATAACAGTGCTCTGAAAAATCAAGCTATCCTTGATTACATTGAACAACAGACTACCATTGAAGAAGATGAGGATAAGGAAGAAGAAGCAGAGAAGGAGGAGGATGAACTAGACAAAGGGCATAATGATGATGATGATGATGAATCTCCTCCATCTCCACCTCTAGGACCTGGTACTGGTGGTATAGGGCCAACTGGAGGAAATTAGTCCACAGTCAGACCAACCAGATTAGCATGAAGAACAGTGGTCGAGCAATCAGCAGCTAGAAGAGCAACAACTCAGCAACACTGGGAATCCATCGGCACACTAGTCACAACACAACAGGGATGTTAAAGGGAAAGGAAAAGTTGTGACTGAGGAACTAGCAGGTGATGAACAACATTCATTACAGCTCATCATGCTAAACAAGAGATTGAGACATCAGCAGGCTCCTATAACCAGGCAGTATCTGGAGGATGATGATCTTATATCTGATCTGGAACGCTTTCAGTGATTGTATGTCGGAGCCAGGGAAATTATTGAGCATTGGAAATCAGTTTCTTTCCATGATCAAGATGCCTGCCAATAACCTGCGCATCCCAGCACAATACAGCTGTTGGAAAGGGTGCCTGAATGGATACTAACTGCTGAAGAGAGAGTAAGCAATCCACATTGGCAATGACAGTCTACTGCAGATTGTCGCTCTCTCGCTATGGAATTAGAGCTTCTACTGGGAAACAAGCCAACATATAGATGCATGAAGGATGTCAAGAATCAATTGAAGAGGTTTTAGTGAAAACGCAGATTGATAGGGGAGTTCTGGATCAAAGGGTGCGGACCATTCTTGAAGACCAGACTGCCACCAGCAAGGGACCTCAAACTAGAATGTCGAACAGGCAACTGATCTTCGGCAACTGTTTCAGCTGGTTAGAGTAACCAAAAAATGATGCAGCAAGAGAACCAAGCCGTCCTTAACTTCTTAGAATTTGTGCTTGATTCCCTAGTTCTCTTGTATGCTTTACCAGCAAGAGAGGCAGAGTTGCCAAGATTTTTTCCAACACTTTACTCTCAACATTTAGAACCAGTCAATCGGCTCACATATTTCAAGATTACTGATGAGCTTCAGGATTGGTATGAGCGATCAACTGTGGAATGGAAAACTTGGCAAACGCTGTTCAACGACGCTCTCCAACAGAATGATCTCCAGGAGATGAAAGAGGAGGTGTAGAGGATCAAACTTTGTATGGGCCAATGGAAAATTCAGATTAGAGGCCTCACTAAGATCACCAACCAACTACTGCAACTCACTGCTCAGTCCTCTAAACTACCTCAAAAGGACATTATGGCTAAACCAGGCCTAGGACCACAGTATAGAGAGATGGCTGAGATTCTTTTTGAAGCTCGGATCAAAACCAATCAGCCTCTTCCAGAAGGATGGATCCATACAGACTCGCATTTTCACAAACTGTCTAGAACTTGGATCACCAAAGGCAGATGCACGCTCCATGATCCTGACACCAAAACCTATCATCCTCTCACACCTTATGAAATGGAGATGAACACAGAAAGGCGGGATTAGCTTGAGCAGGAGGCGATTTACAGACTCATTCAGAAGGAGAATGCTGACACTGGGACTTCTCAGACGCCATTCATGCCAAAGGGTAAACGAAAGCAGGTTCAGTGGAAGGATACTGGGTAGTCCATCTCAAAATTCGGTGAAGGATTTTTCCTTCTTCTCAGTTGACACATACTTTGAGTCCTCGAATCAAATGGTGCTTGGCACCAGTGGCATCAGCTGTAATAAATGAAAGGTTGATATCAGTCTTTGTAGATGATGAGGGCTCCGCCTTGGCCTTCTCAACTGCCTCTTGCAATCTTTGTATAGCCATTCTATCATTGGTCAAGTCCAATCCTTGGAATCAGAATCAGACGGTGGATTTTTTTCTCACAAATTTTGGAATCTTGCCAAAATTCAAGAAAGGAGGGAAGGATGTAGATGGCTTAGACAGTCTCACTGGGTGGGAACCGGCTCTTGTGAGACGAACAGTGGATCAGTCAGTAATTACCACGGAAGTTACCACAATAATTCCCAAAGCATATAAATAGGACCCATTACATTGTAATCAGGTTGGCATAAGTCGTGGGCATGAATTGATTCAATTGACGGCTGTACCTTTGTTTAAGCTTTTGATTCATAATCCTTAGCCGTAAGTTGTTCTTGAGATACATCATCTTTATTGTAATCTTTCATCTGTAATCCTAAATACATCAGTCCAGTATACTTTAGTCATGCATACTTTGTACTCATTCTCTCTAAGTCTGAATCTAAATTTGAACATCATTCTCAGTTCTTCAGTCTGGTTCTCATTTTAGTAGATGTATTCCAGTTCAGTTTCTATTTCCTTGTTGAGTCTATTGTTTGAACTAGCATATCACTAGTAGTTGTAAACTTCTAACATTGGAATCAACTATCTAAAGAGATCAGCTCCAATTCCAATGCTTCATAGAAAACTTATCACTAGTAGCACGACCATTACATAACCTAATAAAGAAAAACGTTAGGTATACATGGTTTGCCAAGGAGAACAATGCTTTCAAAAAGCTTATCTCTCAACCTGTGCTTACACTATTGGATCTCTCAAAGTCATTTGAGGTCCAATGTGATGCTTGTGGTGATTGTCTTGGAGATGTTTTGCTCCAAGAAGGGCACACCATAGTCTATGAAAGTCGAAGGCTCGAGCTTGTTGAGCAATCTCTATCAACTCAAGTTGCCCAACCATTGGCTCATACACAATGCTTTCCATGTGAGCTTATTAAAGCCTTACAAAGGAGAGCAACCTCAAGAACCAACTATTAAAGACCCACCAGAGATCGAGGACCAAGAAGAGGTGTTGTAGCCCGAGTCCATTCTCGGACATGAAGACAAGGTATTAGAAAAATTTTGAACTAATTTTTGGGCCTTTTAAGAGTGCCACATCATCAAAGTTGTACAAAAGAAAGCAACCCGGTAGACCCCTCTAAATATTGCTTAGAACCCCATGATATGACCTATCATTGGAAAGTTCTTGAAAAATGGATTCTAAAGAGCCAAGGTCCGAAAAGTTTGGATGACTTGTTATGAAAGTTATGCCATTTTTTTTCAATCAGCCAGGTTTTGTTACCGTTACGGTAATCTAAAATCACCTTTTTCTAGATCTACATGAAGGCAATGTCCGATACATGCATGCTATATATCAATAGATAGCATTTGAAGAGTAGATTGCAACAACCTCCAACAAGTTTGGATCTTATTTGCAAAAAAAATTACCGATCCCCACTTTTTGAAAGCTATGCCACATCAACAATTCTTACAAGGCCCATTTTTTAGTCCAAACTTTTCCTAATGTGGTAAGACTATTCGATGATATCTTATTAAGTTTAAGAATTATCCTTTTGAAATTCTAGATGGATGCAAGGCATACACTTAAAGGATAACCTAAACCTTGTCAATGCTTACAATGCTTTCCTAGAGTAAGCAAATGTGCAAATGTACAAATGTTAAAAATGAGAAAAGTTTTTGTCTTATAAGACTCTCTTTTTCTTTATTGTGAAAAAAAATGAAGTAGTATGCCTTCTTAGATCAAGTTTGCGGAGACAACGTCTCCCGAACACCAAGTAGAGCTTGTCACTCTACTATGGAAGATTGATAGGACTAATGTGCAGACATGCTTGCAGAGCGGCTTAGGCTCTCAAGCACCAAATGGACTAGTCATCCATTCTGGAACGATGTCGTACGGTAACATAGGGATCCTCTACCCGCAAGAAAAAGGACTAATAAATATGCTTTATCTTCTCTATCCCATAGTCGAGGACGACTATGATTTCAACAGAGAGGTAATGTCATACTAAATAATATCTAGTTCTCCTAAATGATTTTCTCTTGTTAAACTGATCATTTAATATGGGGAAGCACCAGGGGACCAAAAGCTAGAATATTGGTTAAGCTGACAGACAGGCCACAGTAGGGATCCAAAGGAGGGAAAATCGGGATTCAAAGGGGGGGACATATGCAAAAGAGCAATGTGCAACAATGGGCTTAAAAGACCCTAAGGTTCATCCCATTAAGACCTCCAAAACGCTAAGGTTCCAAAATTCAAAGGTTGTGTTCAATGGCTAAGCTTAGGAAAATTGGATGCTTTGTGTGCGTGTAAAAAGTCTTCATAGTCCCTACATAGGAGGGGGCGAGCCTTGCAAGCAGGGGATGAGACACACACACACACACACACCCACACACTCACAAGCTTCCTTTACACAAAGGGAAAGAGGGACACATGTCAGCTCCCTAGCCTAGATTTCCCACAAGGTGTACTCCATTCCTATTGGATGGCCATGGAGGTGGACCAATGAGAATTAGGCTAGATTAAATCTAGTTTAATTAATTTTAAAACACTTAATAAAAGAAACATTAGGAATTAAGCTCTCTAAAAGACTATTGGAAACTCTCCCAAGGGGTCCAATGAGCATCCAATAGCCCAATGGCTTGCTTGATTCCTATTGGGGCCAGGAGACAAAGGGTCCAATAAGAGTTTTAGTTGCATTAATTTATTACTTGAAGTTCTCACAAAAGGGGAAAGGGGGACACATGTCAGAAGGCTATCACTTATGCTCTTCAAATTTCATTGGCTAAGCCTGGAAAGGTCCAATATGGTGTGATCATGAGAAAATAGCAAGAGGGGTCGACCAAGAGAGAGAGGGGGCTGATTTTCTCAAGGCATTGTTGCATACACACTCACACTGGTCCATGTGTGGTGGATCCAAGCTTCAATGCATGCTCATCTCCTCTACCATGCTAATTACTAAGCTTGTGAGAAGGGAGGCCTACACCAACAACTCTTGGCTTTGTGATGCAAATCCAACCAAGAGACAAGATTCAATGCATGCTAATCTATGCTGATATGAGTGATTATGTGAGGATATGTACATCTTTCTTGTAAGGCTACTCCTTCTTCCTCTCAATCTACTCTCATACCCCGCTATCTCTAACCATCTTTGAAGGTGTGTGAGGTCTTGGTTCTGAGACCATGAGGGAATTGATGTTGTGTTTAATAGGTGTTTTGCTTAGTGCTTGAAGCTTCCATCTTCATTGCACTAGCTAGTATTGAAGGAACACAAAGAATTGTATTGTAAAATGTCTCTCTTGATGGGAGAAACCATAATACAAAGCCTTTTGGAGGGGGGACCGCTCCATGTAAATCAGGTCCTCAACTATTGTCAATAGCTTAATTTCTCTCTCTTTTGAAGTATTGTTCATGCTATCTAACTAGGTGTTATACTTTTTGTTGCTCTCTCCACCCAAGCACTCTTGTTATTCTCATTAGGAATCTATTCTAATGAGATGCTCACTATGTTCATGCTATTTTCCGCTACACACAAGTTACCAAGCCATTAAAATGTTACAGCAAGGATTGTTTAGTCAGTCAAGACAGACATATGTGATGCTTTATAAGTAGTTGTTCTCATTGCAGTGTGTAGTATGGATGTAGATATCCTCTTGTCTTTTTTTAACAACACTCTGGATGTGAAAAAATTAGTGAAAGATAAAAGGAATGTGTATGCTTGAGTAGTGGAAGGGGGGTTCCTCTTTGTATAGTAGAGACATAGAAAGAAATTTATCACGTTTTATTTTGATAAGAGAAGAAATGTTGGACCACACAAATACATTCTAGTCTTATAAAAGCTAGATGCTCTATTTTTTCATTTATCCCTTGTTACGTAGTAAAAAGAGAGCACTAATTTATTGATAGAGTATAAGATCTTGAAGCCTACACTTTCTTATTTGTAAAAGGAGATATCATTAATGATGATAGACAAACTCTACAAATTCAAATTTCAAGGGATTTTATTTGTATTGATCTAGTTTTTTTTGTCTTTTTGTTTTTACAAAACTCACAATTAATGTGATTGTCACTGAGAAGTATACAAATCAGCCTCAAGCTCATGCCGAGCCTTGAGGGATAGAATGTTACTGCACCTAATAACTTACTATTGCAACAACAAGGCTTGACTAAATGGCAAGGGTCTCACTAAGCCAATCATCCGAGTTATGCATTTTACCTACCACATATATTATCTCCTTGCTTTCTTGTACAATCTCTGTCAGATTTATGACGTCTAGTCTTAAACCTAATAGAAGAATCCCCCTATAGCTCACATAAAAGAATAGATCCCATTGAAAGAGCACATTGTATAGATTTTCGTACAAATAGTGAATAGGTGGATTTCTTTTGAATTGGTATCAAAATTCAATGTGAATCCAAGTAATAGATGGGACTATGAGATATGGTTTTTGAAAGATTATGTCATGTGAAGAAAACTCCAAAACTAGTCTAGTGAATGGATAATTTTTAAGTTGTGGACTCATATATGCACCAACAAACTTTGAACATAGGCATTGTTCGTGTCCTTGTAGTATATACTTGAAGCAGATTGCAACACGGATTGTTACATGGTTTTTATTTACATGCAAAGCAGAGAGATGATGAGTTTTTGGCTATGTTTGACTTGGTGACGGATAATGACTTGCCACTTAGGGGGTCCTTGTAGACGGCTGGATAGTCACTATGTGGGAACGTCTTCTCAGAAGATGGACAACGAATTACTTAGTAATTACTACAGTAAACCCGAAAGTGTATAAATAGGGCCCATTACATTGTAATCGGGTTGGCAATTGTTATCACTTGGGTTAGCGCTTTGGCTATAATTGTAGTTGAGAACATTGGCAGTATTGTCGGCTGTACTTTCTCTCTCTATTCATATTCGCTGTAATCTTGATCTATAATCCCAATCATGGCATATATTTCAGTTATACTTACTTCTCGTCCAGTCTTCTGAATCTGAATCTGAATCTGAACCTTATTCCAGTACCTAAGTCTGATTCTTATTTCAGTATCCACATTCCAGTTTAGTCTCTGAAACCTGTTCAGTCTGCTGTTTGAAATCTTCCAATACTAGTAGCTGAAATCTTTCAACACTGGAATTAGCTGTCTCAAGAGATCAGCTCCAATTCCATTTTGGCAATCACGGTGGCTAGAGCTGTAGCTCGTTGACTGAAAGACTCTTCTCCCAATTGAAGTTTTCAGCAATGGCACCAAAGTCCAATTGTGGCCGGAAATCTACCATTCATGTGGACCCCATTCTTGAGGAGTCAGGAAGAGAGTCTGACCCAAAGCAAGAGAAGATGATTGACATTGAAGCTGAGGAGGAGCATAGTCAGGCTGATGAGGTGCAGGACTCACAGCACTCCAGTCATTCTCGACGCCGACGGGCAGAACGGGAAGCACGGAAGGCAAAGAGTTCCAAGAGTTCTCAGTCTCGCCCGAGAGATGAGCATACCAAGGGCAGTAAGGGAAGTCGTCGTACTTCTAGCAGACAAAACACAGAAGACATTGATACTGAGACAGAGACAAAGATTGATTGGGATGATGACAGTGACAATTGCAAGTAGGCTCCCAAGCGTCATTCTGAAGCCAAGAAGAGAAATGGCAGGATCAGTGTAGTAATCGAAATGATTACACAGCTTCCCTGAAGATTTCCTTTCCAATATTCAAAGGGGGGAAAAAGGATGATCCAGATGTTCACATACAAGCTTTCGAGCAGTATGCGGAACTAAAAAACATTGATGAAGATGATTGGGGGGAATATTTTCCACAAACCTTGAAGGAGGCACTGAGAAAATGGTATTACCATTACTCTGCATGCCAGCTGAGATCATATAACAAATTGCTTAAGGCCTTCAGGTTGGAATATTCCAACAATAGAGGGGATGAAGATATTCTCTGTGAATTAGATAAGATCAAACAGAGGAATTTGTCAGTCCGCAGCTATGTGGAAAAGATAAAAGAGCTAACCAGGCAGTTGCAACAACCGTCGTCTGAGAATAGATTGAGGGCATGGTTCTTGAATGGGTTCAGAAGCAAGAATCTTAGAGAGCAGGAGGTACCAGCTCCTACAAAAAAGTTCAATTATCTGGTTCAAAGGGCATTAAAGCTAGAACAATAGGCTAAGAAGGAGAAGAGCCACAAGAAGAGAAGGACCAGTAGCAGTAGCTCTGCTACTGAAACTTTTGATTCCAGTGAAATTTCCTATAGCTCCGAGAGCAGCTCCAATGAACAAACAATGGAGAAATCAAAGAGCGGATCATGGACCAAGAAAATTGAAGAGATGGCTAGGCAAATTGCAGAAATTAGCCACACAAGATAGCCAGTCCAAAAGATGGACACTTGGTGTTCAAGATGCTAATCCAAGGACCATATCTCCACTGAATTTCCACAATGTACCTACGGCAAGGCCTTAGATCACCTATGGAATAATTGTGGCATCAGAATTCACCATTTTAAGAAAGGGAAGGATCTCTCAGTGGTTGCCTACATTGAACCAGTGAAGGTAGAACCAGTCAAAGTAGCTCAAGAGGAGAGACCAGGTACCAGTGGTACTGGTCAAGGACGTGGCAGATATCTACCAGGAATGGGCAGAGGAAGAGGAAGAGGCAGTTTCCAGAATAGGAGCATGAATTGCTATACTTGTGGGAAGTATGGTCACTTTGCAGCTCAATGTCCAGATGCACCTGTAATGACTACTACTGAGGATAAGGCACCAGAGGCAGTCCCATTCAGGATGGTTACCAGGAGCAAGGGAGTAGTCATTGAAGAAATCCCAGACATTTTAGAAGTACCAATTAATCCTAACAGCAGCAAGTGGGCTCAACAAAGGGAAGTTTGGAAGGCTAAAAGTAAAAAAAAGGTGGTAGATGAGTGGCAAGAGCAGCAGGAACTAGCAGCTAAAATCACGGAGGATTTAGCTAAGAAGTTGCCAGAGCAGCCAGAAAGTTCCGAAGCTAGAGTCATTCAGAGGATACCAGCCCAATCGACTGATAAAGATCAGTCAGTACCGGCCATGACAGAGACCATGCTGGCTGTGGGACATGGACTAGATGATGATATGGGAGTGGATCGAAAGAGTAGAAGCACTGCAAAAGAAGAATGGCGGTGTGAAGATACCAGTTCTTCAAGCTCTGATAATCAGTCTGACCAAGAGAGAGAAGAAATTCATGTGAAAATTTGTGATAGAATCCAGAAGCTGATTGTAGAGCTGGAGGATATAAGAAAGACCTTGCCTGAGGTGGCCAACTTTATCAGACAGCGCAGGAAGACTGAGGCAGAGGCCAGAACAGTGGACCTGACTGCTGTCCGCGATGATGAAGTTCCACTTATTCAGGTAGACTACAAGGTCAAGAAGCAGTGGGAACCTCTCTCAAGCATTATTCTGGATGGAGGGGCAGGAGTCAACATAATGGGAGCCCATCTTCAACAAAGAATGGGTATCACTAATATGAAACCAGCACCATTCAAAGTAAGAATGGCAGATCATAGAGTCGTACAGGCGACGGGTATGATTGAAAACATGTAGATAAGTGTTGGGAGGGAGAAATTCAAAACCAGTTTCCTAGTCCTAGATGTGCAGGGAGCACATGGAATGCTACTAGGGCGCCCATGGTTAAGAACAACACATGCTGTTCATGACTATGCAAACCAAACTTTGACCATAGAAGGGGCCAATGGTAGAATCCAAATCCAGACCAACAATACCAGGAGCTGGAAAAAGGAACTGAGGCCGAAGGAGTTGTGTTAGATGTACAGAGCCAAGAAAATCGAGCGAATGCTAGCGGCTATGAATATATTCCCTGTGGCAGAAATCGACTTGAATGCAGTCTTGCTGAACAAAGAGCAGGCTGACAAGCAGAAGAGACAATTTCCTGATCAGTTTACCGAAGTCAATGCAGGGGAAAGAACAGTTCAGCTAACTGGGAGGATAGAGGAAACAACTGATACTGGTATAGTAGAGGAACCAGTATGTTCTGAAGAATACCCACTGGATCAGAATAATGATTCAAAAATGAATGGACCATCTTGGGACTACGCTGAAGAATCAACCAGATGAAAAGGAGGCAGACCAAAGTGGTTTTTTCTAGACAATTAGGAAGTAGAAGAGTGGAACCTGGGATCAGAGGAAAATCCCAGAATGATCAAGGTTAACATGCACCTCAACCCGGAAATGAAGGAAAAAGCACGAAAAATGTTCGAGAACTATAAAGATTTGTTTGCCTGGGAACATACATATTTGAAGGGAGTAGATCCTAAAGTATGTCAGCACCGAATACCATTGAAACCGGATGCTAGGCCAGTAAGATTGCAAAGATACCGGATGAACCCCAACTATGCAAAGAAGGTCAAGGAGGAGATTGATAATCTTCTCAAAGTTGGGTTCATTACGGAAGTGGCAAGCAGTGATTGGCTATTTCCCATAGTTGTCGTTCCCAAAAAGAATGGGAAATTGAGAGTTTGTGTCGACTATAGGAAACTAAATGCCCAGACCATTAAAGATCCATTTCCCTTACCTTTTACTGATATGTTGCTTGATGAAATCGCAGGATATGAGATGTATAGATTCATGGATGGTTATAGCGGATATAACCAGTTACAGATCGCTCCTGAAGATAGAGCTAAAACCACTTTCATCACTGAGTGGGGAGCTTTCATGTATCTGGTGACGCCTTTTGGCCTGTGCAATGCACCAGCTACCTTTCAGCGGTGTATGATGGAGATGTTTAATGAATTTCTTCATCGGTTCCTCCCCATTTTCATGGATGACTTCACTGTCTATTCAAATGAGAAACAACACCTTTTATTCCTAGAGATGGTTTTTAAACGCTGTCAGGAGAAGAGGATTTGTTTGAATCCATTCAAATCTATTTTTCTAGTATGGAAGGGACAGTTATTGGGACATGTTGTTTCCCGCAATGGAATAGAGATGGCCAATGACAAAATACAGTGTGCCCAGCAAGCTAAAGCACCCAGAACTGCTTCAGAGTTGAGTTCTTTCTTGGGTTATGTGAATTTATATAGAAGATTTGTACACAAGTTTGCTTCTCAAGCAGTACCACTATATGAGCTTACAAAGAAGACCAGTAAGTTCAACTGGACTGCTGAGTGCGAGGAGAGTTTCCAGAATCTGAAAAAAGCCATTACCAATAAACCAGTCCTTAGGCAGCTAAATTGGGATATTATTTTTCACGTACACGTGGATGCTTCAGGATTGTCAATGGGGGCAATATTAGCTCAGCCAGATGGCATAATAGACTATCCGGTTTATTTTGCTAGTCGCAGATTCAATCAGGCTGAACAAGGCTATACGACTACTGAGAGAGAAGCTCTCGGAATGGTTTTTAGTTCCACGAAGTTCAGGCATTACATGTTGGGAAAGTTATTTCATTTTTATGTGGACAATCAAGCTCTTCTATTTCTGATTAACAAAGTCATTATTCAAGGCAGGCTGATAAGATGGATGATGTTCCTTATAGAATTTGAATTTAGAATTTTCCATAAGCCTGGCCGAAACCACTGTGGAGCTGACTTTCTTTCAAGAAGTACGGATGGATATTCAGAATCACCCCTGAGAGATGAGCCAGTGGATGCCGATTTATTTCAGTTAGAGGCAGAAGAATCAATGGATCCTAAATGGTATGATATTTATCAATTCCTTTCCCAAGGTGCCTTTCCAGAGGATTGGAAGAAGAATCAGAAGAAAGCTCTGATCATAAAAAGCCTGAAATTTACCATCATAGGAGGATAACTTTATCGATTGGGTGTGGATGGTATACTTCGATGATGTGTCCCTATGGAAGGAAGAATGCAAGTGATTTCAGAAGCTCATAATGGTGAGTCTGGTGGACACTTTTCCAACGAAGTAACCTACAAGAAGATTCTGCAAGCTGGTCTGTTGTGGAAAACACTCATTGCTGATGTCAAAAGTTTTTGTAAAACTTGTGACATATGCCAAAGAATGGGCCGACCAACAGCTGCAGATATGACTCCCTTAATGCCAATACAACCACTGGGAGTATTCATGAAATGGGGACTGGGATTTATGGGACCTTTTAAGAAGGTAACTCCCATGAAGAACAAGTACATAGTGATGGCTACTTGTTATGTTACCAAGTGGGTTGAAGCTAAGGCTCTTCCTGACAACACAGCCAAGTCAACTGCAAGGTTTCTATTTGAGAATATTGTCTACCGATATGGATGTCTAGTAGATATTGTGACCGGTCAAGGAACACATTTTATCAATGAAACTATGGAAATCCTATTGGATATGCTTTCAGTCAAGCATCGGAAATCTACTCCTTACTATCCCAGATGCAATGGACAGGCTGAAAGTAGCAATAAGACAATAAAGACTATTCTCACTAAGGTGGTGCAAAAAAAACCAGACCAGTGGGATTTGAAACTTCAGACTGCTCTATAGGCTTATAGGACAGCTTATAAGGTAACTACTGGAATGACACCATTCAAGTCTGAGAAGTTGTAACTATTGGTATTGAAGTTGTGGTTCTTATGGAGTTTGTAATCCCCAGTCTGAGAATGGCTGTGAAGTATGGATTAGACTTCAACCATAATCTTAAGAAGACGCTGGATGAACTGATGCAATTAGATGAACTCAGGCAAAGGGCTATATTGGAACAAGAAACTGTTCAACAACGAAGGAAGCACTGGCATGATCATCGAATTAAAGTTTGAGAATTCCAGAAAGGAGACTTAGTGTTTCTATATCAGTCTAGACTGGGTCCAAAGAAGCCGAACTTGAAAATTGCCTAAGCAGGACCTTTTGAGGCAGACTGAGTCTTCTCCAATGGCACAGTCAGATTGAAAGATTTATCTGGATTGATGTTGCCAGGAGCATATAATGGAGCAAATATCAAGCTTTATTATTCAGAGACCAGAGAAAATGGATCGGAACAAGGTACTAAGGAACTAGAGGTTGCTGATCAAGAGATACCAGAATCAAACATTTTTGGACTTTTTCATATGCAACGAGTTCCAGCTTCATAACCAGTACCAGAAGGACTAGATCAGGCAGACCTTAGAATCAATACCAGTATGGTCGAGACAGACAAGACATCAGCTCAGTACCAGTATGGACACACTTTGCAAATTTCAAGCGCCCAACGGTCAAATGGCATGCCAATGGTAATTATTACAAGGATGGGTCACAGTCTTGTCCAATGCATGTCTCCACGACAGCAACAACGCACAAAAGTCTAGGAGGGGTGAGTGGTGGATCTTTTATGGCGCGAACACGTATAACAGTCAGGAGAGTTACCATTTTTCCTCATAAATCTCCTGCACAACGCTTCCCTCCTATCAACCATTTGCCATCGCCGAGCTCTGAGGTTTCTTCACTACAACCGCAGACTTCGACATCTGACGAGATAGTTGACTATCAAATAGTCTTGCCAGCGACACCAGGGAAAGACTTCGACACGACAAGTAAGTCATCTTCTTCTTCGCCTATTTCATCGTCATCGACGTCACAGTATATGGGTAGAAAGAAACGCTCAGAGAAGATGCAGGAGTCTCTTGAGGAAACCCAGGCTATAGTTGCTGAGGCAAAGGCAAGCCTTTTCATTTTTCCATACAGTAAAATCCAGCGTTATGTATTTATTGATCAAGCAATGACTCTCCTACAACTCTGGAATCTTCTAGTTGTGTTGCAAGCTACAAAGATTTCTTTTGATGCAGACATCATCAAGCAAGTTCTTGATTTCTTCGATGCTGAGAATAGCTGCCATGGTAAATGGAAGGAAGGTGTCAGTATCAGCAGAAGCCATAGCATTTGCATTCCGGATGTCCAATGAGCCTAAACCTTCTGTGGCGACTGTGCAGCAAATCAGTATAGCACTAAAGGAGGATGAAACGGCTAGACGGAAGCGCAAGGCAAGTGCTCAAGCAGTTCCTGTAGCCGTACTGGAAGCTTCCACTGCTTACAGGTTTGTAGCTGAAGCAGTAAGTCTTAAGAACAACCCAACGTATGTGTCAAAAAAATTGTTTGCTATGATGTTGGCCAAGATACTGGATCCACAAGTCCATATCAACCTTTGTTAAATTCTCTCACATAATGTACTCTAGCAGACTGCCAAGCTAAAATCTCAAATTGTTTTCAAGGCCTGGTATGTTTGGCAATTCCTGTATTGGGCTACTGCTGTAGATGTTAATGAGCAGGTAAAGCAGGCTTGGAGTGAAAATCCAATTTTTGAACCAAAGAAAATTGAATTGTCCTCATACGACAAGGAAACAGACAGTCAAACCATTTCAACCGACCTGAAAAGGAAAGCAACTGCAGAAGAAGCCAACAATTCAAAGAAGCCAAAAATTACATTGACAAAAAGCAGTGAATTTTTGAAGCAGATAGAAAGCCAGGTCAAGGCAGTCACCATTGAGAAAGCTGTAGTGAGTTAGAATGAGCAACAATCTGCTCAAAAGACTATGCTTGACCAGTCACTTGTAAAGAATACAGTTGCTACTGGGTCTGGGAAAGATCATGGCAAGCCAGTCACTGTGGAGAAGATAGCAGACCAGCCAGGGGACAAAGGCAAGAGTCAACTGGACAAAGGGAAAGGTCCAAAGTTCTCGACTTTTCCTGGTGGAGTTCTTACAAATATTGGAAACCTTCTTCAACTGGTAAAGCGGGATAAGCTGTAGCAAATGTAGACTCGGCCATTGAAAGGGCATCTTCTGCTCAGCAAAGCTGATTATGCAACTCTACCCTAGGTGTCTCCAATGGCAATATATGAGCCTATTGATTCTGATCCAACCACAGTCAAAGACAAATGTTCAGTCCTTATACAGTCTTCTTGGAATACCATTGTCAATTGTATGGGACAACTGATGGAGGCTACTGGATCAAAAGAAGAAGTCAAAAAGCTCAAAGATGACTTGGCAGATGCACAACATCAGATTGAAATGCTCCAGAAAGCCTAGGAAGTGCGGAACATACAGCACAGGGTATTGGAAGCTCAATCAGAAAGGACTAATGAGTTGTTAAAAAAGATAGCTAAGACTGAATCTGAAATCATGTTCATCAAGATTCAAAGGAATGAAGCACTGAGAGCTACCGAGCGAGCTGAAACAATACTCAAGATGAAGCAGGCGGAATTCAAAAAACTACTACTGCACCATACAGCTCTGAAGGCTTCTCTAACTGAAAGATACATCTACAATAGCTTGTCTGAAATTTTAAACCCATCAGGCAATGTTGTTTTCAATTTGAAGAATTTAAAGTCCTTAATGGAAAGTATGCAAAGCGATTTGCAGGACAAGGTGAGTGAGTTCAATAATGCTCTGATGAACCAAGCTAATGGATTATATTGAGCAGCAGACTTCCCCGGATGAGGAAGAAGAAGACAAAGAAGATGAAGTTGATCAGGAGGAGGATGATCAAGAAGCTGGGCATACAAAGGATGATGATGATGCCCCACCACCATCTCCACCTCCAGGACCTGGTACTGGTGGGACAGGGCCAAATGAAGGAGGCCAGTCTCACAGCCAGACCAATCGGACCAGAATGAGGGCCAACAGGAAGAACATGACAAAGAGCACCTGTCGGGTAATGAGCAGACTGAAGAGCAGCAACCCACTAACACTGGGAATCATCCAACCGATCAGTCCCATCTCAGCAGAGATCATCAGCATTCACTGCAGCTCATTACCTTGAATAGGCAACTGAGACATCAACAGGCCTCCATCACCAGACAGTATCTGGAGGATGACGATCTATGGACTGACTTAGAAAGATTTCATTAAAGACTATATGTGGGAGCCAGGGAAATGGTAGAACATTGTAAATCAAGAGCTTTCCATGATAAAGAAGCTTGTCGACTGCCTGCGCATCCCACTACAGTCCAGTTGTTGGAATGAGTTCCTGAATGGATACTCAATGCTGATGAGAGAGTGGTAAACCCGCACTGGCAAAGGCAGTCTACTGCAGATTTTTGCTCCCTAGCTCTGAAACTGGAACTTCTGTTGGGTAACAAATTAACTTACCGTTGTATGAAGGATGTTAGGGTACAACTCAAGGAAGTTTTGGTGCAAATGCAAATTGCCAGAGGTGTTTTGGATCAGAGATTCAAAGCCATTCTTGAGGACCAGACAGCCACTAGTAGAGGACCTCAGACACGAATGTCAGTCGGAGCACAGGCAACTGCTCTCCGGACACTGTTTCAGCTAGTGAGAATCACCAGAAAGATGATGCAGCAAGAGAACCAAGCTGTTGTCAGTTTGTTAGAATTTGTGTCTGATTCTCTAGTTCTCTTGTATGCTGTTCCATCAAGAGAAACCGAGCTGCCAAGATTCTTTCCAGCACTGTATCCTCAACATCAAGAACCAGTTGATCGTCTCACATACTTCAAAATTACTGATGAGATTCAGGATTGGTATGAGCGGTCAACTGTGGAATTGAAGACTTGGCTGACGTTGTTCAATGATGCTCTCCAAATCAATGACATTAGGGCACTAAAAGAGGAGATGCAATGGATCCAGTTGTGTATGGGCCAGTGGAAGATTCAAGTCAGCGGACTGACCAGGATTACTAATCAGTTGCTACAACTTACGGTCGAATCTTCCAAATTACCAGAAAAAGACATTGCAGCAAAGCCGGGTCTAGCACCACAGTACAGGGAGATGGCTGAGATTCTTTTCAAAGCTCGAGTCAAAACTAATCAGCCTCTTTCATAAGGATGGATCCATACTGCTTCGCATTGTCATAAGCTGGCCAGAACCAGACTGAGTAAGGACAGGCGTACACTCTATGATCCCGACACCAAAACCTATCATTCTCTCACGCCTTATGAAGAAGAGATGACCACCGCCCGACGGGATGAACTTGAGCAGGAGGCCATTTACCGACTGATTCAAAAGGAGAATGCTGGTACTGGGACTTCTCAGGCACCGTCCCGGTCAAAAGGCAAAGACAAACGGAAGACGGTCAAATGGAAGGATACTGGGTAGTTCCATCTCAGAAGTCAGTGGCGATTTTTCTTCTTAGCAGGCAGGGAGAGATGACAGCTCCACCTTGGCCTTTTCCGCTACCTCTCGCAATCCCTGGTCCTTCTTGAACTCCTACTCGTAATCTTTGAATGGCCAGTCTATCAGTGGTCAAGCCGGCATCCCAACACCAGAACTAGACGATGGATTTTTCAGTCTCACATCAGATTCAAACAAGGGAATTTTTTTTTCAAAAATTTTGGAATCTTGCCAAAATTCAAGAAAGAAAGGAAGGATGTAGACGGCCGGATAGTCACTATGTGGGAACGTCTTCTTAAAAGGGTAGCGAATTACTTAGTAAGTACTAGAGTAATTACTACAGTAAACCCGAAAGTGCATAAATAGGACCCATTACATTGTAATCGGGTTGGCAATTGTTATCACTTGGGTTAGCGCTTTGACAATAATTGTACTTGAGAATCATTGGCAGTATTGTCGGCTGTACTTTCTCTCTATAATCATATACGCTGTAATTTTGATCTGTAATCCCAATAATGGCATATATTTCAGTTATACTTACTTCTCGTCGAATCTTCTGAATCTGAACCTTATTCCAGTACCTAAGTCTGATTCTTATTTCAGTATCCACATTCCAGTTTAGTCTCTGATTCCTGTTCAGTCTGCAGTCTGAAATCTTCACATACTAGTAGCTGAAATCTTTCAACACTGGAATTAGCTGTCTCAAGAGATCAGCTCCAATTCCATTTTCTCAAGGCACATAAATTATCCTCACCAAGCCTTGAGGAATAGCGTTTGGATATGTAAGTTTGGAGGGCCAGGTGAGAGATATTGCCGGAACCCACTTGGCTTTTAGAATTGAGTTTCGAAATGCAAGTCTCTTGGGTCTGGTGAGAGATCTTATAGGGGGATGAGCAAATATAGGGGGTTTGGAAACGCTAGTTCGGAGTGGTAGGTGAGAGATCTTTCAAAGATCGTGTGATCAGGATGAAGGTCTCCCATGAATGGGTATCAGAGAGAGAGAGAGAGATGGGATATTGTTATGGTGTGAGAATCAAAGCCATGGACACTTGGGCCAGTTGAGTGCTTGCTTCACTCCTCTCGTGCAAGCAGCTTGCCACCAAGGCTGCCAGGAAGTAGGCCCTGCCATTGGCGGTGTCAAGAAGCCCCATCGCTTCAGGCCCAGCACCGTTGCAGAGAGCACCGTTGCTCTGCTTGAGATTCGCAAGTATCGGAAAAGCACAGAGCTCCTCATTTGCAAGCTTCCCTTCCAAAGGCTTGTGCTTGAAATCACCCAAGATTTCAAGAGCGACCTGCGCTTGCAAAGCTCTGTTGTTCTCGCTCTGGAAGAAGCAACTGAAACCTATCTTGTTGGGCTGTTTGAGGATACTAACCTTTGCGCTATTCACGCCTATAGATATTCAGCTTGCTCGTCATATCCGCGGTGAGCGAGCTTAGATACCCATCATCTCTCTTCAATGATGTATTTCTGCACCAACATACTCTCTGATTTTATCTTGCTCTTGATACTTCTGATTTGGCTCTCTTTCTTTGCGATCGTTTCTCTTACTCTCTCTCTCTCTCTCTCTCTCTCTCTCTCTCTCACACACCCACACACACGCTAAGGTAGTTTTGTGTGGCTTCATGTTGGATGCCACTTATAACATTGCGGCATCACTTCCGTTTTTCTGGCTATCGTGATTAGCGCTTCTCAGCTCAACAACGTCGTGGCCTTCAATTAGTAAGTGCTGCAGTTGTGGCCTGCATAGTGTGCATGCGCCTGTGACATGTAAGCTGCCCTCGTCGCAAGTAAATACTGCCCTCGACCTGCATGGTCTACGGAAACCAGCACACGACCCCAAGTAAGAGTGCTCTAACAAGAGATTCAATATTGGCGAGTATGACCGGCCATGAGGGAAGCCTAACTGATGCCTGTACTAACCAAGAATTCCTTATTCTTTTCAAGCCGTAAAAAATCAGAGGATGCAGACATCCATGCTGCTCAATTAGAGCAATACTGAACAGTGGCAAATCCTCGTAATGTAGCCATAAATCCAGATCTGTTGACTGAGACAAAAAGGGATGCTTTCATCAACAACTTATGTAAAAGATCCTCGAAATGGAACTGAAGGTATTCGCTGAGGCACAAAGATATGGATGTGGAGGCATGCGCAACAAAAATGCTAAGCATGAGACAGAGGACAAAAGAAACACTTCCACCCTCAGTAAGGCAGGTTTCTTAGTGGTTCATCCGGGGCCTCCACCCAGAGTCTCATGTAGCATCAAGCACCAAAAGGGTGGATAATCAAGAGCAATTCAAGGAACTCATTGAAGAGGAAAAGATTGCAGAACGAAGAGCCGTGGAAAGAACGAAAAGAAAAACAAGGAAAGCGTCTCCAGATAGCAAAGTAGACTCAAGCCCAAGAAGGAGGCACCTCAACAAGAGGAAGGGGAAAACAAAAGGGACATAGGTCTATTTGTGACCCTCTCATTGTCTCTCTTAATTTCATTGGCATCATCCACCATAGCAAGGATATTTTGAGATTATTCCTTTCAATGTGGTAAATTTTCTAAGAAAGACAAAGGAGTAAAGAAAGTGAGATTTTTCCTTTAGATGCTAACAAAGACAAAGAAATCTTTGTGAATGTAAAAGCAATGCATAAGGAACCCTTGAAACAATCTATTTTAGTTGTTTTATACCAAAATTGGGTTGTTACTATGACACCTAAAGTGCTACAACTTGGGCTATCAGCATGTGCTTTTTAAAGCATTTCTTTTTCATAATTTTATAGTCTTTGCAAGGGACAAAGACATATTAGAAAACCTTGCAAGAAAGTAAGAAGATGTCTCATGGGATTGAAATAGAGAAGTGAGGTAGTGGCATTTTAGTACATTAAGTAGCTTTTTTTATTTCTAAAGGCACTAAAGGATCATAAATATTTAGGATCATACTTGACTCTTACCCTTCGCTCGCTTTAAGTAGCTCGTTCTTTGCTCGTTAAATGATGGCACCCTATGAGACATAAGCGGAGATGTATGCGTGATGCAGATATAACTTTGACACATGTTAGAGAAGCAATTATAGTGGTGATCTATGCTAGTGACAGTGATGTCACGCTTGTCTCTAGTGTACCTCTTGTAGATTTGTCTATGGATAGAACGCTTTCTCCATAGTGGCTACTACATAGAGACGTTGTTTTCCATGTCACACCATGTCATGAGTGGTTTAGCACATTTGCTAGTGGGAGACTTGGATGTGTGCACTTGGCCGATGGTTCAATGTTTTAGAGGATGCAGGAGACTTTCTCCATAGTGGCTATTAGATAGCGATGTTGTTTTTCATGTCACACCATGTCATGAGTGGTTTAGCACATTTTCTAATGAGAGATTTGGATGTGTGCACTTGGCCGATGGTTCGATGTTTAGAGGGTGTAGGAGACGTTTGTTTGTCTTTGCCTAGTGATGTGTCATACACACTGAGACAGGGTGTACGTTCCTCATCTGAGATAGAGCTTGATCTCAGTGAGATAGTCAGTAGACTTTGGTTTCAGATACTACTTAGAGAGCAGTCTTTCGTGATGCATTGTGTTTCACTAGTGATTTTCAGAGGAGCTCGTAGTGGCTTGGTATATCCTATGCATGTGTCTAAGGTTTGAGATGACGTAGTCTTGGTTTTGTTGATGGCTTGCTTTGAGCAAGAGACAAGACGTGTCTCCTTCACGACTGAGCTCTACGATGCTCATGAGAGAAAGCATTTAGCTCTGTAGGACATGCCAATAGATTCTGTAGAGAGAGAGAGAGATAGAGCATCAGTGCTCTAGTGAGACACAACATGTGTTGTAATACTTTGTGTAGGTAGAGGTAGAGCAGGTATGCTCCCTAGAGACACATGCAAAGTTGACAGACATGGAGTTCTTTGATATGCTCATATTAGAGGCTGATGAGTTGGTGCCAAGACGCACATCTTTGCCTATGGGTGAGAGGGACATAGCTATCCCAGTGTCGGCGTTGACACATCCATACACGGTGGGTAGTCCTGATGATATAGTACATGTAGATAACACATGGGCGAGTACACCCATGTTTGGACAAATTTTGTCAATATTCGGACGCCTCATGTTAGACTTGTTAGTGTCGAGGCCCGACCTAAGACCTACAGTGGGAGCATTTGTAGTAGGGATTGTCAATCGTGTAGTGACTAACACTAGCATGACGCTTTGTGGAGCTTTGCAGACCATATAGAGTTGTTTGCAAGATTTACATGCAGGCTCTAGTATGGGTACACATGCTCGCCTACAACCAGAGCCAATACAACTGTGTGTAGATCGACAGAATGAGCCAGTGGACATAGGTTGAGAGAGTCTCTCACCTAATTTCTTGTATATACTAGTAGTTTAACTAGTCGGTCTCACTTATCGGCACATCGCCTTTAAGTGGAAGTTTTTTGGGATAAAGGCGGTGTGCCTCTTACCTCTGTTGGACACGTCAGAGACGTCCAATTGTCCATTACTTGTACACACCTTATTATTTACTAAATAGAAGAATAAGGGGATCTCTTACACACATAGTGTTGAGGTTGCTCCACCCACATCTTGTGCTCTTTCCCTTCCACGTGCGCACCGCACTGCGTACGCATGCACGCATCCATGAACACGTGTACTCACAACTTGTGGCATGCACTATATAGTGGACATATGGTGGATCTTGAGAACTATGAGTCCATAATACTAGAGATAATAGATTGACGATAGGATAGAATCTTGTGGCCATGAATGTGTCTACCTTTGTTTCATTGTAGCTTAGCTTGAGAAAGTAGTGTACTTTTCATCAATTCTCCATGCCTAGTTTGGACAAATGGTGGACCTTTAATCTTTCTATGTTTCATTGAAGCTTAGCCTCATACCTTTTTTATCTCTAGGCTTCAATAAAATTGAAATTCTGCATGTGGATGATATTGTGCATCTTGAAACCCTTAGCTTGGTACACTTCATTGATTCTTGCATGATCACCTTTTTGGCAATTTTCCTCCAAAAGGAATTCAAGGATTCTCCTCCAAGCTTTCAGAGCCAAGGGAACAATTAGAAGAACTTTGGACTCACTTTTGGTCTCTTTAGTTCTAAAGAGAGAGTGGCTCTCGACCAATGAGGAAGAGGCTAGTGTTACGTTGAAAATTGGTATTTTAGAGTGAAACTCGTTGAGAAAATAAGGGGGGAAAAAATTCTATTCAAATTATACAATGTCACACTTTCAAAGTGTAAATGCCGTGAACCGTACTAACTTTGTACCGAATAATTTCAGAACTTGCATTGAAGTCTCGATCCAGTATCTATGGTCCCGCCCAAATGCGACTTTGAGTAACTATACTTCGCTCTCAAAATTGTCTTCCCTTTTTCATATTTTTGTTAACTCTACTATCTGTTCTAGTGCACACCATGACTACCCTCAAAGACCTAGCACTACAATTGACTGTGTTACCATTTTTAATAGTTATACTACAGATGATCAGTCATGGATACCATCTAGAATAACTATCAAGAGTTGGGTACTATTGCAGACGAGGAGGAGGAAGAGGAGGCAATGCAATAATTTTGTGGAGGCTTTCAAAGGTCAAGTTAAAGAGTTTAAAGTGTGTGCACAAAGAAAGTGGGTGAAAGAGGTACTCATACAACATGCTCTCCAACATGCAGACTTAAGGCTGCAAACATCTCCTCTTACTTTTCCACGGAATCAACCCAACTATATGGTATTTTGAGCATATATCTCATTCAAAGCATGTTTATTTTTGAAGGATTATGGTTGATATCATGTTTGGTGCAGATTTTTATCCGTCAAATAGAATGGACTGGCAACCAATTGAGAGCATAGTTGGGATTTTTTATGCTTTCCATGCATTTTATTGGTGAGCAAATGTATCGAGGAAGATTACACGAGGAGATTGCAGATAATGGACTATTCTTAACACTAGGTTGGTAATGGGACACTTTTATGTCTTGGGACATTTTTATGTCCTGTTAAGTGACCATTTACCTTGAATTATGTCGAAAGTTTCAAAATGGATTTTGAGGTGCTATATATCTAGAAAGTTGTCTCATGAGCTGAAAAAAACTTGACATTTTTTTGAAATATCAATTCCATCTTTAACCTTGTCCTTGCACAACATTTCAGAACCTAAACTGTGTGAAAAAACGGGTCCTATTTTTCAACTTTTTGCAACTATACCACTCTAGAATTCATGTTTGTGAGGTTTATAATGCTAGAGAAGTATCTTTAGTAGTCCTCAACATGTCCTGATGCTTCTAGGGAGAAATAAATGTTAAAGTTGTAAGTTATGAGCAAATTACAAAAATTATCAAATCCTGTTTTTTGGCCAATTTTGGCTCTTCTATGATTTTTTTGGTGGCTTTTATGATATCCAAATGCACTTTTGATTTTCTATGTCGCATATTCTAACATAAACTAATATTCCTTGAGTTTTGGGGCATCTAATACCCTATTTTGCATAGTACACGACAATGGTTGATTTTTTCAGTTATAAAAGAAAACGAAACATTCTTGTCATGCCAAGGGTAGGACTAGACGGGCACGGCCCGGGCAATGTGCCGGACACACATGCAGTAAAGGGGTCTATATATGGAAGAGGGCCAGGGGCCTATATATAGGATGGTTGGGAGGTTATTCGGATGTTTGTCTACCCGCTGGTCCAACATTGGTATCAGAGCAAGGTGGAGAGGAGGAGGTAGGGTGGAGCCATGACAGGGAGGAAGCATGGTTTTCGTCTCTCTCTCTCTCTCTCTCTCTCTCTCTCTCTCTCTCTCTCTCTCTCTCTCTCTCTCTCTCTCTCTCTCGGCATGTCTTGAAAAATTATCGTGCTATGCCTAGGTCGGATGTTTTCAGTCAATCCGAATTTGCATATACCTTTCCCATGCTTCCCTGGTCAGCTTGAATCAAGCATGGCTTGAGTATGACATGGTTCTGATGTTTCTAACAGCAAGGCTGTGTATTGCTTAGGAAACTCGAATCAAGCACGGCTTGAATCCCAACCACTTGGCTCCGAAGCACGGCTTCTCAGTGGTTGACTTTGATGCAAAATCATAGCAAATTCGCGATGCTTTAGAATCTCAAGGAGATTGGCACATCCTACTGCTCGACTTGATGCGGGGGGGCATGTTGCTCGGCATGGCCGACTTCGTGTCACTGTTTCTCGAAGCAGACAGAGGATGTTTGCCACACAAGACTGGTTACTTTCAGTTGAAATCACTCGACAAGGTCGATGCTTTTTGTCATGATATTTGTGTCTCAACAGCCGACTTCGTCGTCTAGTATCACAACATTCTCTTTATGTGAAGCAAGGCTTCAAGCCAGGTATATTGCATGGAAAATTCCCACGTTCGGCTTATGCTATGAGCATACAAACTTGGGAAGGATTTGGAAAAATGCTTCCAGCTTATTTCATTACGTGACAGACGAGCGTATATGATACAAGCAATGTATATTTACATCCAACAACTCCCATCTGTGCAGCAGATATGGCTACGAGCCATTTTAAGCGAGTTTTGTTCCAGGGACTTTTGAGTCAACTGGTGACCGCAACGACTAGGTTAGCCAATTTTATGTTCTTATTATTTTTCCATGTTTACACTTTACTTCGCAATTACTGTCATTGTGAAAAGCAAAGTGCTTTGGCAATTTTACATGAATCACGGCTTCTCCCTTGTGCCAAGGAACTGCCCAATGACTTGTCATCAAGGGCCGTGGCACACAAGTTTGCAAAAATTGGCAAAATAGGGAATATCACCTCATAGAATTCCTACCAGTTTAGATTGTGCAAGGCACTTATGGTTTTGGTTCTCACGCTTGAGACCGTTATAGTAGCCAAGGGCTTACGTTTTTGCATGCAAGGCATGCTAAGCAGGTGGCATGGATTCCACCACTTTATGCATTATGCTTCCGCTATCACACTCACAACTCTGTCAAGGACAGACTAAGTGATGGATTGTTGAACCTGATGGTTGGTTGCTATTAACACCCAACAACACTAAAAGGAACCTAAATCTAGGACTTATTTCACAGGCAAAGTGCCAATGCTAAGTCATTTTCATAAAATCATGACCCTGCAAGGCAGGTAGATCAAGATGTGGTTGTGTTTTTCTATTACCTCTCTCAAAGAGAGAGTCATAGCAGAAACTTGCTGCATGCTTATAGAATATGCTGCACGTTAGGCATAAGATGCACACGAGCATGGAAATCAGCTATACACGTCATAGTCGTTCAAGGAAAGTTCCACAACCCAGCATGGTTAAGATGCTACTCAAATTAGTCTTTATCGGTTCGTCCATTGAACACTCATTTGCACAAGGGCTATGAGCCACACAGGCTACGAGCAATTGTCATGCCAAGGGTAAGACCCAACTATTGGCATTCTTTGGGTGATTGTTTTCAAGAGTAAACAGATCTACCCAAGGAAGTATACATCGACGTTAATGGACGAGCAAGGGTCTTGTCATTCAGGATGTTTACAGTGTCATTTTTGCACTACATAGTAGCTGATCTCTACAAGGAAGTATAGATGCAGCAATCAGTTGAGACAGCATGGCTGTCCACAAGAGCTAGACAGTTCACTTGTGTGGATTTCTTGCTCTCTCTATAGCACTACGGAGTGTCTATGGACAAACTGTTTTGGGGTAAGACCCGACAGGTGATTGCTACATCACCCAACAGTATTAAGGATCACAGTTTGATTTGCATTGAGGATCACAGTTGATCTCTCCCAGTTATACTTTCAAGGAAAGAATTCCACAATCTACCACACGGTAGCAAACGAATTCAACTTTTCGAGTTGATTCCAATCATTATTACACGGTTAACTATGTTGGTTACCGTTGCCTGCTAGTTGAGCAGTTTCTACAGACGGTCTTACCAAGGGGTTTGACTACGTAGATGTTAAACAAAGGAGTTGGATTGCGCAGGCAACACCCACGGTTTCCAGTGCAAGTTGTATAAATACGCTTGAATTTTTCAAAGCCATGCCAAGGGCATGTTGGAACATAGTATTTTGGACCGTAGCGTCTACTATACCTTATGCTGTTACGAACCTAGTTGTAGGGTTCGATTTGGCACATGTTGTCACATGGGATACAACATGGTTTAGGAACTCAAGGAGTTCAGTTTAGCCAGTGTGGAGCATGATAATGAGGGTCCCTCTCACTCTTGTCGCGGAGTGTTTGCAGTTACCTCCACACACAAGTACCAGCTCGTACTTTATGGATGTCGCTTTTCTTGATATCCTTGTTTGAGACATATTCCACATGTGGAGAATATGAGTCTCTTGGACTGACACTAGCGCCAACTTTTACCAATGTGTCGCGACGAAGTCCCTAGGTGCTGGTCGCATCCATTGGTTCGACCATTTTAAGCACACAGTATCAGGAGAAATTTCAGTTGGCCAAAAATTGGCGGGTACTAAGTACAAACTTGTTACGATTACAATTGCTGTGAAACCACCTTAACGGAGGGTCGTTTCTACATAAAGCTAAGTATGCTATATACATGAGAATGTCTCATAGTTGGTACCTAGGTGTGACTCAGTTGTCACATTCTGTTACGGTCCAACTTTTGTTGAAAAATATGCTATATTCATGAGAATGGCTCATGGTTGGTACGTAGGTGTGATCGGGTTGTCACATTCTATTATGGTTCAAATTTTTTTGCAAGACTTTTACGTACGTACCGTGGAAAGTCTCGTCATGGAATTGCGGTTCGGATATGTTTGTGTTAAATGCATGCACACTAGGTGTTATGGGCCCTAGTGTTTAACACAAATTTATTCGGAGCGGCATGCAAATTCATGGACATTATTGTTTCTGCAAATTTTTGCATTGAAACTCCAATCTGCTTTCAACCTAGTTGGTTGTCTCCATTCCATATCGCGTATATGGCTGGATAATCAATGATTGAGTCATAGTTTGTCGCCAGCGTGGGCGACTGTTTGTAAGTGGTTGGGGGAAAGCACCTCACTCTTACTGTTGCTATTCATCCCGCGTAGGATGGGTAGCTTACAAGCATTCTATTTAGTACTAAAGGATATGCAAAGTGCATACGTTAGTAAAGCACACTAAAGGATATGCTAAGTGCATACGTTAGCAAGAAGCGAAACAACTAGATCGGTTACCTTTCTGGTTTGGAGTTGCTTCATATGATGAAAGGCATGTTACGGCTAGTTCTAGTCTCTGCCTGTTATTCTCAAGTTATCAACCTTAAACATCAGTTTGGATGAGGCTGACTATTGGCAAGAAACCACCGCAAGTCAAGGACTTGGTTGCTGTTGATGAGTATGTCAGCATAGTACTTTCATGGAAAGATGTGCCGAGGTTATATTGCACATTCTTGTACCTTCAGAAAGTTTGAAACCTGGGTATACATTTAAACACCTCGACATTGTGATAACTCGTTTAGCATTCTCAAGTGAGTTCTAAATGGAGCCTTCACGCTCTTTTGATTATGAGTCGGTTAACCAAGACGGTTGCACAGGGACAACAATGTAGAAAATCAAGATGTTACTCTTGATTTCATTGAACCTCCCAATGAACCGGGTTCCGATTCAACTAACCGTTGGATCCATGAGGGATGCCACGGTGGAAAACATTAGTGTTTTTATGAAGATACCACCACTTGTGTTTTCGAGGACGAAAACGCTTCTCCAAAGGGGGGAGTAATGTCATGCCAAGGGTAGGACTAGATAGGCACGGCCCGGGCAATGTGCCGAACACAGATGCAAAAAAGGGGTCTATATATGGAAGAGGGCCAGGGGCCTATATATAGGATGGTTGGGAGGTTATTCGGATGTCTGTCTACCCGCTGGTCCAACAATTCTAGTATATCAAGTATAGCTTTTTCAATATTGCTAGTTTCTTGTGACAACTATATGCATTTTGTAGGTAGTAACGATATCTAGTCATAAGCATCAAATTTGGCTAGATATTGAATAATTTCTATGGGACTCTACAACTCATAATGTTGAACCCAGTTTTTTCATGTTTGGTGTATTTAGCACTTCATCTTTGTCCCCAAGATTCCCCTCGAAAAGAGATGTATTATTCTTTTGACATGCTCCTTGGCTCCTTATGAGCCTAAAGGACAACAGGGAACTAAGAAAACATGCACATATTATTTGTATTGAGCGTGTCTATACAAACTTTGATGATAGGTTTGCAGAATGGTAGAAATTCAACTTTTTGGTACCTATTTCTTTTGGCAAAACAAAAAATAGTGAGTGAGAAGCAATCATATGTTCTGATTACCAACCCATTGAAGTTAACCAGGGAGTTTATCTCAAGTCCTACAAAAATCCCTAATCTTATTTTCATGCAACAAAACGTAAGAAATGACTGTTTTGATGAAAATGTACTGGTCCATCAACTTTGGAGGCTTGGTGTGACCAAAAGATGAGAAATTTTACAAGTTTATTATTTTTTCCATGTGTAGTAGGCCTTGAACTATAACCTCATGAAAGGATTTTACAAAATGAGTGGATCTACTATGGTTTTGGAGGTTTTTTTCAAAACCCTGAAAGGACACTTTTATGTCCTGTTAGGTTACCAACCTAGTGTTAATAATATGTCATATTTGGAACCCCAAATATCGTTTTCCTTGAGTCGTCTGACTCATTTTCCACTTTCATCATTTGACATCAAGGATTGGTCTTTTCCAGCATCCCAAACTAGTGAAAGCTTCAAGAATAGGTTGTTTCAGAATATACAAAAGTCTCTCAAGTATTCAATTGCTACAAAGATTGTTAAGCTCACTCTATTTATGCCTATTGAAGTGTTTGTAGATTTTTTATTTGATGAGAAAATAAGAACTACCACAACAATGTTCATGTGCAAGTCTGAGAGCTGTTTGGATTTTTTAGATGATAATTGGGATAGGAAACAATTGGAGTCAAAATCTGTATTTTGCAAAAGAAGTCTATAATTTGCAAGTACATTATAAGCTCTCTAAATTTCATAGTGTCATTTTATTATTTTAAATACCATCTTCTTAGTGGGAAGCTTATTTCACTCGACCAAGATATAGAGTCTAACTCTGAGAACAAACCTTTAGCAATGGAGATCTACTTTCAAGAGAGCCTAGTTACTGTAATGGACACAATGTCAAGTACAACTCTTGCACAGCTAAGGGCAGAACTTACATATAAAGACCTGCCATTGCTGCCACAAGTGTATGCATTGAGTCTCAACAATAGAAAGGTACTAACTAAGTGGAACAAATTCACTTGTCTTCAATGCCTTAAGTTTATAGATACTAACACTTTTTTTTCCTCAGATTCCAAGACGCAAGGAGAAAACAAAATTGTGCAAGGAGTCCCTCTCAAATACACTTAATTGATTGCTTCAACCGGAGGCTAGGTCACAAACCCTATGCACGCAATGAGTGCACCAAAGATGTACACCTCAAAATGATTACTACAAAGACATTTTGTGTCGTTCATACATTGTCTCAAAATCACAAACTTCCTATTGTCTCAAGGCTTTATAGATTGTAATTTTTTATTCAAAATTTATACAAAGGGGTGATGATTATTGCCTCTTGCCCGTGTTGCTACCATTGCTCCCCTGCCCCCTGCCTTGGTTGCTACCACTGCTCGCGTGCCCCCTGCCTTTGTTGCTACTAGTGCTCCCCTGTCCTCTCCCTCGGTTGGTGCTCCTTCTCCCTCGGGGGACACTAGCCTTGAGTGGCCTTTTGTGTCTCTCAAATGCTTGGGCTTCAACCATGGCTTCCCATGAATCTTGAACCTGTGAATCTTCACTTAGTTCTCTCTCTTGACATTGATGTGTAACCCAATCCTCTACTTCTGTGGAGTCTGCAAATATTGATTGATTGCTTCTTGCATGTCTCAAACCACCTCTTCAGTCTGGTGGTACCTCTGCGTGATTTCTTCAATGCGGGCTTGTTCAAACTCCTCAGCTCGTGAACTTTCCTCTCTTGATTGACTATGCACCAAAAATATAATATGCTAATAAATAGCCATTACAAAAAAATTGTGCACATCATAGGGGTTGTAGTTATGTAATTCAAGGTCCTATAGATGCGTAATAGTAAGAAAGTAAGCAAAGAAGTTAATTGGCACTAGAAAATCAACATATGCGTCCATTAATTTGGTATCTGAAACCCTTGATACAAATCGGTTGCTTATGGTGTCGTCGTGCCTACTGATTTGCAAACCCATGTTCAAATAATCCAACCCTGGTAAAAACAATTCACAATTTCCAGGTAAAATTTCACCCAACGCAACACCAGAGGCCTATCAAATTTTAGAGAAAATAATTCCCTTCCACATGTGCTCGGTTGAGTTTGATCTTCCCTGTATTGATTTGCCCGTCTCTTCTCTCCTCAAGGTTGAGAGAGAGATCCTGCACCCTTCCTTTATTTTCTCGCTTATGCTTGTGCTTCTCCTCTCCAAGATTTTGAGAGAGAAAGTGCCCGATGTCAAGTTGGTGCGAGAGAAAGCGAGAGTGTATGACCTTCCTCTTTCCTCTGCCCCTCCCCCCCCCCCCCCCCCCCCCCCCCCCCCCTCCCCCAACCCCCTTCTCGCCCTTGTCCTTCTTCTTTTCAACTTACACCTCAAGCCACCTTTTGTGTGTTGCTTCCACCATCAAGGGATCTCAAAGCTCTTGCTCCTCTTTGGAGCTCTCTTATGTTGCCAATCCTTGGCTCCCCTTTCCCTTCGACTCTAAGCTCTTCAAAAGAGAGAGAAAGAGAACCTTCCTTTGCCGAAGTCAAGTCTGAGAGAGAGTGTGAGCTTTTCCCTCCCCTCTTGTTTCCCCTATATCCTCCGTCCATGCCCTCCCTTCTCCCTTCTCCCTTCAACTCCTTACTCTCTATTCCCTCCAGTACACCTCGTTTTCTTCCCCTTTCTTAGTTTTCCCTCGTTGCCCTTTTTATTTTTAGGTTACTATCTCTTTTGTTGTCACGCTATCGTGGCAAGGAGCGTGAATCCCATCTAGTGATGTGGAAGCCCAGCATGAGACCTGCTCGGATTCTAGCATTGCTAATGCTGAATAGGGTTGCCCCGCCCTACTCTTCCACTTTTGTTTCACGCCCGACGGCATCTGAGCCTCAGATCAGGTCCTGCGAGCCCCATTTTCCCTCTCAGTGCTCTCTACTCACTGTCAACCGCCTTCTCCTTCCTATTTTCCCTTCCCATTCACCCATACATTGGGTGTTTTGTTTCCTAAATGGTCGGTCATAAACCCCTTTCACTTGGGAGGCCTATGCCCTCATTTCCAAACCCTTATGGGCAACATCCTGGGGTAGTCAACCCCGAGGCCACTTGCCTTCAAGTTGTAAGCATAGGTGAATACATTGGGTGGGATCAATTTGAAGCTTCCCCAACACAACTTTTCCATGCAATATTGCAATCAAAATACTCTCAAGCACCTTTTTTTTTTTTGCTCTCTTCTCTGGATAGAATCACATTCAGCATGTGTATCGGCCAAGGCATTGCCCAATACAGAATTTAGCATGCACATCGAACAAAGCATTGCCTAGCATCACATTCAAGACACAAAACTCGTCAAGAACTTGAGGTGCTTTCATAAATGAGCCACTTTTGCCATATATATTTCCCAAAGCATTTCCGAGCAGAACGTATTCCTCCAATAACCATATTGATCAACCATTAGTTAGCAAAACATTTTTTTCACAAACACTATCAACCAAGAACTGCAAAATCACCACATCAGATATATATCACGACCTCGGTAGTGCCGAGGCACAGGTCCACCAGCATACCCTGCTATCAACGCATTGCAAGAGATAACATTCCAAACAAGATGCTCCTCACGCACTTATTGCACCATATTCCAGAACCTTGTTGAAGCTCAAAAACTCACAAATGATGACCTATCCAAGACAACCAAAGTGGTACGTAACTCACCCTCGATGGAACCAGCCCCATGCATTCCTATCAACTTTGACCCTTCATCAGCAACTGCCCAATCCATCTCAGATCTGCAAACCATCTCAATTTCAAACTACCATAACTTCCTTATCGTAGCTCCAATTGACGACTTGTAAAGGCAAGCATCAAGAGCACGTCAAAACTACAAATTTGGCTTATAAAATCACATTTTGGGAGTATCACTACAACTCGTCTTGCAGGCAGCAACTCCATTTCTAGGCACGAAAACCCACATTTAGCATACATCTCAATCCTCTTGCTGACATAATAGCTACTGTAAAACCTCAAATATGTATGCAGATTTGCATCTTTCACCCCATGCTCGGAAAGCGGCACGACAATGCCCATGGAATCCCCTGCTTTGCCTAGATTTTTTGTAGTAGACGACCTTCGCTCCAATGTCAAATAAAACCAGACTCCAATGTTCACTACACAAAAAGAAAACATTAATACTATCAACGATGAGAAATATTAAGACCCTAAATCCAACATAGCTTTGCATACCGACACAAATTAACTCACCTTTGATTGTAGGCAATGACCAAAAAGAACGCTAGATCTCAGTTTACTCTGCTGAACCAACCCAACAACGTCAAAAATGACATTCCATTGTTTTGAAGAATAGGCGATATAAGGGGATCTATTACATAAGTTTTGTCTTGCACATTCGCAAGCAGAAGCAAGATAGCGTGCCTGACATGAAAAAAAACTAGCCTTTAGAATGGTTATTGGATATATAGATATAGGTCAGAACAAAGCGAATATAGATCTTGAAATGGTCATATAAGTCCCTAATTTCTTGGTTCAGAGCTGGGCCTTAAAGATTTCCAAGTGTCTCTATTCGCTTGGTACTAACCTCAAACTAAAGTCAATACTGAGCGAATAGCAACCTTGTAAATTTTTAAGGATCCCTATTCGCTTGGTATTGACCTCGATAGAATCACATAATCAACCTTATCTTTACCGCATAGCAGCATGGACCATTGTATCTGCTACATTGGTATTGGAGAAATTGTGCATGCAGAGAAAATCTTGTCGATCAAGGTTGATAACGGAGGCCACCTCTGATCATCCAAGAAGAGGAATATGTGCTTGAAGAGGTGTTCAATTGACAAGTATTTGTAGTTCCTCTTTATTTTCTTCGTTGATCTGATCTACAATACGCCAGTCTTCTTGCACATGTTCTTGTTGTTCACTAGCTTGTTGTTGCTCTACATAGTCTGGCCCTTGTGAAGAGGTACTTGCTTGTTGCTTCTCTTGAGCAGACTTGGGCCCTACCTCATCAGGATCTTCTCTTACCGGCTCAGGGTCTAAATTGGTGGGCTTCTCCCTGGTGGACTCTGGCTAAAGGGTTGTGGGATCCTCTCTTTTTTCCTTGTTGGGCTCTACTTCTACCTCTGTGGGTTCCTCTCTCATTGGCTCAGGCTCTAAACCGGGTTTCTCCTTCTTGGTGGTCTCTATCTCTTCCTGTGTGGGCTCGGGCTCTATCTCTACCTATGCAGGCTCCTTCGTGGCGTCTTCAGGATCCTCCCTCTTGATCTGTGATCTTGTGCGTCTGTTGCTCTCAACCCTTGAAGGCTCTGCATGTCGTGCACGAGGATGGAGGCGGGGGGCTTAAGAATATCCATTGTCCTGTTGTCTTGTATTGGCATTACCTAAAGCAACCCATCATAGAAAAAATGCAACTTGCGGAGGGTGTCAAAATCCTTGGGCATAATCGTGACACAATTCGCATGGGCCACCAGGATGTAGCCATCACTGAAAAATTCAACGAGGTAATCCTCTGCAATATCTTGCAGGTAGAGAAGAGAATTGCTGGCCCCTCGCATGCGCACTCTCTAATTCTAGCATATCTCTCACACCACTAATTGAAAGGGAAGCCTTGGAATGGCCGGTCGCATGTGCCTTTTGATCCTATGCAGCTCCTATAGGACACATATGTACGCCTTGTATCAGCGTCTTCTTGCTTGAGCATGCATGGACTCACCTATCGCCCTTCTAGGTGTGGCCATTCCACAAGCCATCTCTACAAACAGCATAACAAAGAAACAACCACATTATGTGAGTAAATGTTACTTTCACATAAGGGGATCCACATGTCAAACACATCTACAAATATTATGGTCAGTATCAAGCGAACCAAATCGTCAAATACAGTAATGATGCCCCTATTTTCTTGGCGCTGACCTTGCAAATTTGAACTGCAGAAAAGAATAAAAGATCTACAAATAGCACAACAAAAACACAACTACAAGGAATTAATATGGACAGTACCAAGCAAATCAAAGCCCAAAACACAGTTCTACCATCCGTATTTGCTTGGTATTGACCTTTCAAATTTGAACTGCAAAAAATCATGATAGGATACATGAGCATTGTGTAGAGATAGGTCTGCATCGACAAATCAAGGCAGAAGAGGATGTGGCAAATGGGCGGGAATACTTGTCCTTTCACTATTTGCACACTGTGCACGAAGGCTCAACTGGGACGGGGATAGAGTTATAGGGACGGGGATAGAGCTATAATGCAAGCTGAGAGCAGGCTGACACTCCAAGGCAGGGTTACCTACCTCTAAATTTTGGACCTTGCGCCTCCTTGATGAGCATCATTTCTATTTTCATGACGTTTGGTGGACCGTAATGCATGAGAATATGAGTCTATTTATTGTGTTTACACTAGTTGCCTTGTGTAATGGCCAACTCACGTGTCCTTTTTGAGTTAGGGGTCGTCATTACCATCTCCAAATAGGAGAAACAGATCGGCCTTGCCTTTTTTGCGAACTTGCTCTCAACCACCTCTCTTGATCTTTCTCTCAGTGACATCCAAAGTTTTGAGTCTGTTACTGCCACATCACCATCACCCTTGCCTTTGCCTTTTCAGGATCTTGCTCTCAGCAACCTCTCGCAATCGTGCTCTCCGCGACCTCCAAAGCTTTGCATATGTTACCTGTTGCATCCCCATCCATCTCGGTGCCATTGGAACAAATGGCTAAACAATGGCTCCTACAACAACAACAACACGGGAGACCATTGCGGATCAATGATATTTCCATAAATGAATTCGAAGAAGATAGGATGGATCCCGTGATCAAGGTCAGGATCAACAAAAATCAAGTAGAAACCACCGCTCTACTCGACACAAGAGCCCAAGGAAATGTCCCATCCCTCAACCTATATACACAGCTTTGTCAAGGAGCAAAGCTTAACGATAGAACAAGAAATGCAAAGCTATACTGACCACCGGATCAAAGCACTAGGGTAGGTAACCTTATTTGTTCAAATCAATCAATATGTCTACCCACATAGATTTTATGTGGTAGAAGATCAGCAAGATTAACACCAGTTATTGATGGGACAGCCATGGCAAAGGGAGTACAATGTTGAGATAGATTGGAAGTCTGATTTGGTGCAGATTCAAAATGAAAACCAGAGTCAAATGGTTCCATTAGCTAAAGTAACAGGAACAGAGCCAACAATAAAAAACATAACTGACAAGGGTTTCCAGAGAGGACGAGGTCTGAAAAAAGCAAGTATGGGTCAAGAAAGACGTAGCAGGTGCACAAAAATTACAACAAGTCCACAAGCTGCTACAGACTCAGGTACCGAAAAATACACCAATTATGGCCTAAATATTTTGTATATAGCAGAAAGCTTATTTTCTTGATGAGGAATCAGTTACCTAAGTTGTGGGTAATTTTGGAGTAATTTATGGCTTTGTTTTGCTAAATTTTGGATTCATCACGATTTTTTAAGTACCTTTTTGGGATTTTCTTTCTTAAAATCTAATAAACAATCCAGAGAAGCAATGCAAAATCTGAATCCAAATGACAAAACACCATACCATGAAGAACCCCCACAAAAAGATTGGAAGCAATTTGAAGATGTCAAATTTTGACCTAAATATGTTAGTGGCCCAAAAGGTAAACCTGATGTATCGGGGGCATACGAAGTCCAAACGCAGAAATTGAAGATCCAACGGAACTATAAAGGTTCAAGCACTCCCAAGAAGATGAGGCATCAGAGCATATACAAACTAGAAGAGAAAGACAATTACCAAGTGGATATGGAGAACATCTTTGGTTTGAGTGCATGTTTTGTGGACGAATCCATCCAACAGCAACATGGACTCAGAGTGTTCAACTGTGTCCAAAAGGATGAATAAGGAAGAAGATGGGAGGCACCTCAGATTCCTAAATACTTTAACACCATTAGGTACGCACCATAAAATGCAGACAAGGCTATCACAAGAATAGAAGTCGAGGACTTCCTTGCAAAGCCCATTGACCAAGCAAACTACATCCCATCAGTTAATTACAACACTGCAAAAGGTAGATGAAGATAAAGTGATATCTATGCTAACAAATACCAAGGAAGAAAAGATGGCATTAGAAATAACCCCGGAGACATTGGCTGGGATCACCAAGTTACCAAGAGGGAGCCGATTAAACCTCAAGGATATGCAGATGAATATATCAGCACAGTGAAACTCCCGACCTTTAGCAACATCAAAGAAAAGAGGACCGTACATCTCATGAGAGTCCTACATCAGCACCATGCACTTTGACTGACAAACCAGGTATACAAGGCCTGAAAGAAATCTAGCCGACACTACACAAGCTAGTACCCCATCACACAAATATGCCAATTGATCTAGCTAAGTGGGGATTCGATCAACTGGTAGCAGTGGCGGAGAAGAAACGGTGGGCAAAACAGTTAGGCGTCAAACGCTTGGGAGGCACATAGTTCTTGACTAAGATAACAGCTTGGGATTCGATCAACTAATAGTAGCGGTTGGGAAGAAACAGTCGGCAAAACAGTCAGGCATCCCACACTTGCAAGGCATAGAGTTCTTGACTAAGATAGCAGCTTGCCTTTTAAAAGAAGAGACCCATTAAAGGATCCCCCCAAATCAAACAAGTGGACGAAAATGATTAGGCAACCCAAGGGAAGAAAAGAGACCAGATCTTCTACACCAACAAGGCCCACCAAGGCAAAAAAGACGACACAGTCTGAATATGTTAGAGATGAAGTGGCCACTAGCTCTAAATCTATTGGATCATAGATGGATGAAGAAGAAGTGGAATTCCATCAGGTGGACCCAACCATTCAAGATAGGAATCCAGCATCTGTCTATGCCCAAAGAATAGAACAAAGGGACATGAGGATTAAGGAAGAGTAGGACACGAAACAACAGACCAAGGAAAAACAAAAGCAGAAGCAAAGGGAGACAACCCAAGAAAGAAGGAAGATGTAATGAGTTAGGAAAGAAGAAAAAGCCCAAAGCTTGTTAGAGATGATGAGGGAAAAAAACAAAGAACAGATTGGTCAGACATCAAAGAGACCAAGTGAAGAGGAAGCATAGAGAGAGGAATCTAAACGGGCTAAGATCTAAGAACAACATGAAGAGAGTGCCTCCTCCAATGAATTAAGGACCAAAAGGAGACTTGATCATCATCAACAAACAACCACTACTACGGGGGAGGAATCTTTTGACAAGTCCCAGGAAGACAACGTGATCGAGATGATAGAGAGGATCTATCAACAAGAGGAGCAGGCAAGGCAAGCAAAAGGACAGCAACAAGAATTACGTATTGAAGAAATTAAAATACCAAGTCCAGTACATATCTCCTTGATCCACATGAAATACCAAGCCTCTGAAGTTGAAATGCATCTCGAGCAGACAAGCCAGCACATGGAGGAAATTAAAAGGGACGAGATCCCAACCTCACAATTCACACCTAAGGAGACGGCTAAGGAGTTAATCAAAGATTTGATTGCCGCCGGATGTAGTCTGGAGGAGGCCATGCTACGAGGGAATTGATATTGTCATTCATAAAATAGCCCAACCAGGAGCCTAAAACATAGGGACATTCAACAAGTCCAGATGATCAGAGAGAGGGCTTGCCAAAAACATAAGAAAACCCCATGACATCTGACCGAGAGAAGTAGACCAGCTTGAAGGCTAGCTAAAAGTGCAAGAAAACCTTAGGATGATTGGTGTATCTCTCTCATCATAATCACCAGATCAACAAATCTTATTAGCAGTGTCAAAAATACAAGAAGGTAGGATGAAAACCCTTTCCCAGAAACTCTTAAAAAGATGCTCCACACAAGGAAGAATCAGAACAAAGAGCTACAATACCTTCTAAACCAGCTATCACACTCACAAAAAGAGAGGATATCAAAGAACCAAGGAATCAACTCAAGAAACTACAGAAAAGGCTACAACAGAAGCAACCCAAGGACCAACCATTCAGAAACCAATGTCAAATTTGGTCAGGCCAGCTATGATATCAAGATTAGTTGAGGAGATGAATAGAGATATTATGCAGATAACACTCAAGTACGAACAAGAGAAACAGAACAACGCAGAACTAAGTCTGGAAATGCTAAGTATTAAGCAAGAGATGGACAAGAGAGAGGCTGAGAACAAAGAATTGATCACGACCAACACCAGCCTAGTGGAGGATCTACAACGGAGAGATTCTCAAATAGAGCACATTAGTGGAGATCTTAAAAAGTACAGACAACTCTATGAGAAGGAAGTAATGGCCACACAGGTGCAAGAAAGCATAGTCCAAAGTAACAAGTTGGCCTTAGAAAAAAAAGAAAACAAGTATCAACAGGATCATCAAAGCATCAAAGAGTCATCCACACTAGCCCCAAAGCAACAAAGGGTGTCTATTGAGGTACTAAAAGACCGGATAGCTTATCAAAATTGATAGCTGGAGGCATTCACTGAGGACCCCATGCTTATTCTTGCAAGCATCTCTAAGCAGAATGATGCCTGCAAGAAGCATATCGTTGACTTGCAGAAGGTCGTCGAAGTTTCACAGACAACAAGGATAACTTTAGAAGAGGTGCTTCACAATAAAAGCAAAGCCAGCACAGATGAAGAGCAAAATAAACATGAGACCATCAAGATGCTCATGAAGGAGGGAGAGGAGTTGAGAAATCAGCTCTCAAGGACCGAGAAAATTCAGAACCTCCCTCCTAGAGAGTAAGGACCCTTGGAGCACAAGGCAAGATTTTGACAATATAGAATAAGAGATTGAATAGGAGCTGAAATAGCTGAAGGCCTCGGTAGATGTGGGTACTTCAGCTGAACCACACAAAATGCCCCAAAATCTCTCCCATCTACCAGAGGAACACAGAAAAGTAACAAGGGAAGTTGTGGCTAGGAACCTCCTCTACGAACACCATTTATTCAATTCAGATCTATTGAAATACATCAGTCTAGAACAGTTACAAGAGGAGGTTCTTCAACAAGAATTCCCCTACCAATTACTCAAATGGCTGACAACAAAGAAGAAAAAGGAACTATTGCCGAGAATTTTACCAAATGTTGAGGGTAGATACAAGGAAGTAGATGTTTTTGAAAGGACCCCTGAACAGATCACAGAAGCAAGGCCAAAATGGAAAAACAAAATGTGTGAGAACAAGTAGGCAATTACACGGTAAGTTCTTTTTCTCCATCTCACATCGACCCAACATATTTTCCAATCATCAAGAGAAGAAGGTGGGATGACTTTGAGAAGCTCCCCCCACCTGGCTCAACTACCCGGTCTTCCTCAAACCTGGAGTGGCACCTCCACTCGCATATATGAAAAAGGCCATCAAACAAATAGTCAGCCTAGTTCGAGGGAAACCAGACATCACCTGCAAGATGATGCTAAAGATCTCATATATGCTCTCTGTCTGTATCAATACATTCAGGAATACAAAGGCCACAAAAGTTAAATGGACTTTGTTCTTAGAGGGATACAAGGATCTCATTTTCAATCTCAATGATACCCTCATTTTCAATCTCAATGAAACCAGACATCGCCTGCAAGATGATGCTAAAGATCTGATATATGCTCTCTGCCTGTATCAGTACATTCAAGAATACAAAGGCCACAAAAGTTGAATGGACTTTTTTCTTGGAGGGATACAAGGGCCTCATTTTCAATCTCAATGATACCCCCAAGGTGAAGGCATCTACGGCCTATTCTACCCAACAGACACTTAGTCAAGAGATCAAAATGATACAAGCTTGGTCCTCACCAAACTATCAAAAACAGAGTACGTCACAACAAGAAATTAATTGTATAAAATCAACAAAGCCGAACAAGATTTGAAAATCAACTAGAGGAGTTCATCTTGTCACACCAAGAAGAAATTCAGGAACCAATAATTGATGACAACAATCTTTCACCATTAAAATGAGTCTCCATTTCTACAATCGTGAATGCAGAATTTTAAAATTTCCTCAATGACATGCTGGATACAGAAGCCAATTTGACAATACTAAATAAAAGGTTCATTTATAAACAATTTTGGAAAAATCTAGATGAACCTATCATCATCAAGTGTGCTAACAAAATAGAACATCTGATAAAGTATCGCGCTAAAGTGTGGCTACTACTTGGAACAACCATAATACCTATCTTTGCCTACTACTGTCTCCAACCGAATCATGATTTGATCATTGGCAATGATATTCTGGATAGATTGTAGTCTATCTCATTTGACAATGGATAATATGGAAGGAAATGAAGTGTTTCATCTTTCTCGTACATGAGATATTGTATACCATTTATTCACATAAATTGACAAATGTATATGTACAAGAGTTCAAAACCTAACCAATGTGCCATCCAAGATGAATCTATAAACGAAAGATAAGCAGATCCCTACTTGGCTAACAGAAGCATATTTTTCAAAAGAGAAAAATATAAAAATATAAAGGAGAAACCGTCGAACCTATGCCAACGGAGAACTCAATTACCGATGTCCCCACGGACCAAGCCGACTCATTCCAAAGGTCGGGTGGATACCATCATTGCTTAGATAAGCACTTAGATAAGCAAGAATGATCTTAAAAGTGACATAATCAATTATGGCATAGGCCACACCATTGTGCTATCACTCAGTGATTAGAAGAAAGCGTGTGCGATAAGATTTTCAAACTACCACCACCTTTTGACTTGTCCACTTTTGTAAAGCCATAAACCACCTTAAAACAACACCCAACTAGTGTAAAGTGATACCCACTATTGTGAAGTGGCATTCACTACCTTGCCCACCAAGGAGTTAGCTTGCTTCTTAACCCACCGTGCCCCTTCTATATAAAGGAGGTCATGCCTCATTGTAAATCATCTTCGATTCAAGCTTGCATCTCATGATCATAGAAGAACTCTCCTCTCAAGCTTAGTCTATCCCTTGTACAAAGCTTCACTCTCAAGTTAAGCCTAACCTCTTTTGTACAACTCTATAGCGATCCACTACACACTCTTTGTATTGCATGTTCGCTTTCCATTTAGCATCTTAATACATACCTTCTACTTACCTTTACCGACGTGTGTGTATTTTGTCAGGAACTAGACTCTACTACCAAAATACACACATGAGGGCAAAGGCAAGCGGAAGGTATGTATTATGATGTTAAATGGAAAGAAAACATGTAATACAAAGAGTGTGCAATGGATGGCTATAGAGTTGTACACAAAAGGTTAGGCGTAACCTAAGAGTGAAGCTTTGTACAAGGGGTAGGCTAGTCTTGAGAGGAGAATTTTGTTATCATCATGAGATGCAAGCTCAGACTAAAGACGATTTAGTCCTCACCTACATTCATCCAAAAAAGACAATAGATTCGATAGCCTTGGATGTGCATTACAGGTGTTGAAGCGGTCCGGGCGGGCAACAAGAAGAGCAACCTCTAGACACCCTTCAAGGCTCCCGTGCTGCTCAATGGGGCTGGGGCACAACACAACACAAACCAAAACAACAAACCCACAGCCAAATCCCAAATACACAAGGGGCACCACCTAGTTTAAGAGCGAACTAGGACGCAAAAGAGGAGAATCGTTAGAGCAACCCACAAACAAGCAAGGAATTTACACTAACCCTAACACCAATGGAACACTCTCACACACTAAAACATGAGAGAGAGAGAGAGAGAGAGAGAGAGAGAGAGATGGTGCTCGGGCTGCTTTGAAGTGTATCGTTAATGATCAAGCAAACATAAATATATATATGTAAGAAAGAGAGAGAAGGGGGAAGGGGGTGCTTGTTGCACTAATACCTTCTTACAAATCTGTCATGACCAATCAAAGTGAGATTAGTATTTGTTCAACATAGCCTGAGTAAATTACACCACAACACATCACAAGAAAAAAGCCACCCCAATCACTGTCTTAAGGCCAGGGGAGTCCTCTCCACCCTGTCGCCCTCTTACATCATGTGGGATTTATGGCTAAATTGATAACAATACCCAGAGACAAGCTATCAAGAACTTAAATAAAACACGAAGACACTTACACATCATTATTGTCGATGACTTCACGTTGGAAGGGAGACAAGGTATCCATGCTTAGTCCAAATTCACCCTCCTTGATTCAGCAAATGTTGGGCTTACACTAGTAGGAGAAATGATAGATTTCCTACTCTCAATTGAATGATCACTCTCTCTTACAATGCCATAGAGTTCCCTTGCTAATCACCCCTAATACAACACATACATATGCCTAATGCCAATGAGATTCCACTCAAGAGCTCCTTCTCAAGAGGCTGGGCTTGGCTTCTCAAGCTATAGCATAGTGCTCTTTCTTCTCCCTTTTTTATGCTAGCTACACCCTCCTTTTATAGAAATTTTGAAGGCTAGGGTTAGTCCTCTAACCATGGTTGGGTTAGATTTTCAGAAATTTACCTAATTTCTTTTGCTTGGAATTATCAGGAAGTTGGTGGGGAAAGAGAGAGGAGAGAAATGGAGGTGATAGGACTTTTCATAGTGGGTTAGTGTTAGTAGAGTTAGTATTAATTTACAAATGGAATTGGATATTTACAATGGGAGTATCCATGTAGGATACAAATAAGGAAGAAAAAATCTTAAGAGGTAAGAAAAGGTGGAATTCTTACAAGGTTGATGCTCCAAGTGTCTTGAGTAGGGCCAATTTTGACGCTTGTTGACGGTCCACTAGCTTTGACGGTACATTTTGTCTCCACTCTTGACCTTCCTTGAGAGACAAGGTAATTGAAGCTGAGTAATCAACCACCATGATGCTGTCTTTTAAGAGAAGAGGCTGAGTTTTGTGGTTTTTTGATAGATACGGGTAATTTGGAGGAGGAAAAATGAGACTCGGTGGTCAATTTTGGAATGGAATTGTGTGTGGGAGGTATGAGTTCACCATGAATTCTCTTATTCTTCAAGGTTGAGGAGAAGGTGAGTAGGGTGCAGAGAGGAGTGGTGAGAGAGGTGGGTATGATGAGTGGAGAAGTGTGTGTGAAAGAGGAAAATGATAAAGTGGAAAACTGGGGCTGCATAGCATTGGAAAACTGGGGTCCACTAATAAAATCATAGCTCACAGCTCGTAGCTCAAAAAAATATGAAAAAATTTGAGGCAAAAGTTCAGCCCAGGAGCTACAACTTTTGTTTGTATCACCTTTTCAAATTCGGAGAGCAAGTGAACTTTAAAAATTCAGCAAAACCGACTATTTTTTTCCACTGTACAAAGTCCTTGTGGGGTCCTTCTTTGGATGATTCTTTTGAATACCTCCAAGAGTGAGCCCTCCATAGTGCATGTATGCATGCCACCTACCCTTGACCTTATTTGGTAGGTCTATAATTGAAGATATTGTTGAGATCATGATATAAGTAAATAGTACAACTAAGAAAATTAAATATTGAGGGGTCTAAAAAATATGTACATGTCAAATATAAATAATATAAGTGGAAAAAATATAGAAGGGTCAAAAGAAATCTCTCTCATTATGAGGCTACCATAAAAAGATAAATATTTTTGGTGTTCTAATTTTTTAGAAAAAAAAAAAAATAGATGTAGGAAGGAAAAAATCATAATAGTGAAAAAATATACACATAAATAAAACTAGTTTTTTTGGATTTTTGTTCGGGTGGAGTTACACCAAATATAAGAGAAGCTTACATGAAAATTTTTCTATATGGAATAAAGAGTATGAAAAATGATAAGAGAAATTGTGGTAATGGTGAGGCAATGTACAGAGCATAAATAACACACACCTAGGTAGAAATATTTAAATAAATACCAAAATAATTATGAAAAAATCTTTTATTTAGGCCCTATATACAAAGAAATATTTACATACGCATGGGCCATAATATACTTATATTTTTAATTTTTTTGGCTCAACTAGCCCAATGACTAGCTAATTGAGGGTTTTTTATTTCAGTAAGGAGATATGGGAAAAGTCCCCTAACTCACACGCACCTATATACAGTGAAAGGGTGAGGGTAACCATAGTGTTTGAGTGATTTGATAGGGTGAGATAACTCACTATGACAATTACAGAGAGCCCAAAAATGGCTATCATTAGCCCTCCCCCAGGATGATGGTATATTCTTGTACCATCATAAAGAATCTTTTCCAAAGAGAGTGCTTCTGAGTCTTTTACAAGATCTTCATTGTTTGGCCCCTTGGAATTTTGGTTTGTGTTACACTCATGCTTCATGGAACAATACTTACATGAGATAGTTTCCTTTTGCTCTGGTAGATCCTTTGGTAGAAGGCGACTCAAGTAAGGCTTCAAGCGATAGCCGTTTACCTTCCTGGAGTGCTCTTTCCCATTCAAGTCCATAAGTTGATAGTAACTTGAATTGAAAGCCTTCTTGACTATGTATGGCCCCTGCCATCTTGTTTCAAATTTGGCATCAAAACGATTATCGAGTCGATTGTCATACCTTAGCACAAGATCTCCTTCATTGATGCCTTTGTCCTTCAGTTTCTTGTCAAGCTTCTCCTTTGTCTGTGTGGCTTTCCTCTTATAGCACTCGTATGCTGCTTCTCTTTTCCACTCAAGCTCAGCTAAGGTAAGAAGTTGATCCATCCATGCTTCTTGATCATCTTGTGTTGATTTGCCATGAAGTCGCATTGTTGGAATGTTTAGCTCAATTGGCTGTAAAGCCTCTTGACCATAGACCAAGTGAAATGGTGTGAACTCCGTGGCTTCCCTATATGTGGTTCCATACGCCCACAAGGCACCATCCAAGAAGTCATCCCACAACTTTGTCTTGTTTTTCACCATCTTTCTAATGATGCCTGCAATGACACCATTAGCTTTTTCTACCAAACCATTTGATTGGGGATAGTAGGGTGTACTATGACGATGTAGAATGTGAAGTTCTTCACAGACTTCTGTGAGCAATCCCTTTCTAAACCATGGACCATTATCAGAAACAATCTCCAAAGGTGTGCCAAATATACAACAAATGTGAGTGTAGACGAATTTGCTCACTGTCCTCTCATTTACCTTTGCCACACTTTGTGCTTCCACCCACCTAGTCATATAGTCTACAACCACTAGAATGTAGAGTTTACCATTTTTTGTCATAGGCAGAGGACCCATAGCATCAATGCCCCACTTTTCAAAGGGTCCATTTGCAAGCACGATTTGCCTTGGACCATAAATCAATATTCTATTCCCATTTACCTGACAATTGTGACAACTTTTACACCAATGTTGGACATCCACATGCAGACTTGGCCAAACATACCCCACAAGCAAAATCTTCTTCACAGTTAATTCTTGGGAAAAATGACCACCACATGCCTCTTTATGCAAACCTTTTAGAATGGCTGGAATTTCCAGGATAGTTGATACTCTTCTGCACACTTTATCCTTCCCTCTTTGATAGAGGGAGCCTTCTAGGAAGAGATACATGCTTGCCTTCTTCATGAGTCTCCTCTTCTGAGCTTTTGTGAAGTCTGGTGGAAACTCACCCTCCAAAATGTAGCCAATGATGGGTGCCAATGACTCCAATCCCTGGTACCTCGGTTGCTTCACAGCAGCCGCCACCATGATGACCTGGACTTCTTTCTTTACACATGCAATGGCTTGTTGTGCAAGTAAATCAGAATATTCATTTTGTTTCCTAGGAATATGATATAATTGCACCTCCTCAAATTGATTAAATAGCCTACAGATGGTATGAACTTTGGCCCTTAGTCTTTCATTTTTGCATGCCCAAATGCCTAAAATCTTCTTCACAATGAGAAGTGCATCCCCTTTTACCATGAGACGTTGTATACCATGGCCAATGCATATTTTTAAACCATGAAGTAGTGTGTCATATTCTGCTTCATTGTTGCTAGCTGAACTTGGTAGATTGAACTTCTCTTTCATGACCACCTCTCCACTTGGGTTGAGCAACACTAGCCCTCCCCCTGCTTTTCCTATGGCTCGACAAAAAGCTCCATCAAAGAAAAAGGTAAAAGCATTAGGAATACTTTTTGGTGGTGGCAATGGTAGGGTCTTTACTTCAGGCACCTTAATCTCCTTTTCATGCACCCTATAAGTGAGAATCCCTGCCAATTATGCACGCACACTATCTTCTACCTTGAAAGAGTATTGAAACTCTTGCAACTCCATAATCCACTTTGAGATCCTAGTACTAAGATTCATTTGAGATGACACCCAAGGGAACAAATTCTCTGCGGTGAGGATTACAAAAGGTTTTGGGAGCAAGTAGGATCTAAACTTCATTATCGCAAACATGAGAGAAAGCATCATGAGTTCTGCCTCCGTGTAGCCTCTCTCTAAAGCATTCATGACCCTACTAGCAAAGTAGATGGGCCGCATCCTGGCACTATAGGGATCTTGTTGTAACAAAACTGCACCAATTGTTTCTTTCCCAGCATTAGAGCTAACAAAGAATGTGTACTCCCAACAAGGAGGCATGAGTGTTGGTAGCTCTGACAAAATGGCTTTAATGTTACAAAAGTACTCTTCAAGCTCATCAGAACATGCAAATTCTACTTGTTGTGTCAACTTTTGCAAAGGGTGAAGTAACTCCGAGGCTAAGTGAATGAAGCGTGACATATACTTCACCTTTTGAATGAATGAGATGACCTCCTTAAGACTCTTGGGTGATGGTAGCTCAATAAGAGCCTTTGCCTTTGAAGGATCCACTTCAATGCCTTTGTAAGAAAATTTATGACCAAGCAAGATTACTTCATCCTCACCTATATGGCACTTGTCGGGGTTGAGTTGACCTCCCATGTCGTAGAGCTTCTTTAAATCTTCTTCTACCCTTTGTAGATGCAATGATTTTGAGCTATAAATACAGAAATCATCAATGAACACCCTAATTGACTTTCCAAAGAATGCTTGAAACACCATATTCATGAAACGTTGGAATGCTGCAGGAGCATTTGTCAGACCAAATGGCATGACTCTAAAAGCATAACAACCCCAAGGAGTGATAAAGGTTGTTTTCAATTGATCCTCCAATGCAATCCCTATTTGAAAGTAACCTGAGTAACCATCGCACACAGTGTACTTCTCATGACCAGCTACCTCATTTAGTATCTCATCCTGGAATGGGAGGAAAAAGTGATCTCTTTTTGTTGCCTCATTGAGGGGACGGTAATCCACACACACCCTCCACTTGCCATTTTTCTTAGGAGTGACAACAACAGGAGAGACCCACTCTGAATTATCCACTGGATAAATGAAACCTGCTGCTAGAAGCTTTCTTACCTCGTTAAGTAGAGCCTGCTCCTTTATAACTCCTAGCCTTCATAGCTTCTGAGCTTTAGGTGTGGCCTCAGGCTTTAACTCAATCTTGTGTTGAACAAAATCTACCCCACGCACGTCGGTGTAGTCTTTAGCAAAAAGCCTAGGAAACTTCCTTAGCACACATTTGAACTCCTCTCTTTCATCCTTTGTAAGTGCTGTTGATAGCATACCTTCCAGCATCCCTTCATATTGAACACCTTCGTTCTCTTGAGGACCTACCTCCTCCAAGCCTTGACAAGAGGTCTCTTGGTTGCTTGGCTTAAACCTTACCCCCATGACTTTGATGGAAGACTCCTCTTCAGTAATGCTGCCGCTACTTTCTTCTTCTGAAGTGTTATCGGTCCAACCTTCTTCCGTCTCACTTTGAGATGATTCTTCATGGAGCTCCTCTTGGCGTTGCTCCTTCATGTCAAAGACAACCTTCTTATGATTGTCGTTCCTGCAAATTAGCTTTCCACTCTCCCAATCCTGCAAAGCTCGCATTTTCATTAGCCATGGTCTCCCTAGGATAAATGGGTAACCATTTCCTTTGGTAGACATGACATAGAAATCCACTGCCTTCTTAATGCCAAAGGCCTCCACAAAAACATTTTTACAAATGCCTACGTACCTAGCCTTGCTATTGTTTGCCATCTTGACCTTAATTTCAGGTGTCTCATGGATGTGCATGCCTAGTTTTTGCATGAGTCTCTCTGTCATGATGCAAATTTGTGCACCCCCATCCACTAGACCTTTCCTAACCAATCTCCCTTTTATGTAACAATCTAGCACAGGTGTAATGTCCTCATTCATTTCAGCTTGTGCAATTTTTACAACAGGCACACTCTCTTTCACCTTTCTCCTAGTGCTAATTGCCCTTGTTAAATCCCTCCTAACTTGTGGACATAATGCAAGAAATTGAGGCCATGAGATATCAGGACCCTTACCTCTCATGTCTTCCAACAGGTTGTACGGAGCCATTCCATGTCCAAGAGGGAAGTCTTGGAGGTTGGCGTCGAGTCCTCTTAGCCTCTTTGGTCTCCTTTGCCTTCTTTTCTCGTCCATGGTCACTTTGTGATGTAACTCCTTCTTTCTCCTTACCTTTCTCTCAGCCACGCTTAATGCCATTTGCTTCCATGTCAACCTCTCTTGAATTTGTCACCTCTACCACATGCACGTTTGGGTCTGGCAAAGGTGGAACTCCTTCCACTCCTTGTGGAGGTGGTCTTGCTCCATTTGTCCTTTGTATAAGCTGTGGTTGTTGACTAGTTCCTTCACCTGCATTCATCACTGGGTAATTCAAGTTAGGTCTCCCTGGCTCCCCACGGGGCCAAGGACAATTATACATCCCATGTCCAGACTCACCGCAATTCCAACATTGCAGGACTCTCCTAGTTCGTGGCTCTCTCTCTTCTGACTTCTTTGCTTATCCCTTTGGACCTACATCTTGTGCAAGGTGAATTGACAGGCTAGTTAAAGATTCATTTAACTTCTCAATCACTTCAGCCGTTACCTCAGGAAGCTCCCTAGATGTTGATGCTTGTGACTTATCTTTGGGTCTAAGACCTTCTATTGGAACCTCTCCCCTTAAGCACTCGAGTTTTCTATACTTCTCAGCAGCCCTAGTTTTCGCTGCATCAAAAGTAGCAGGTGCACCCACCTCAACTTTTACCTTAAGGTCAGGAAAGAGTCCGGCTATGAACCTCTCCTTCTTTAAAAATTCTGCACCATCACTAGGGTTAGCAACATTTCGTATCCATAGAGCCCAAAGACGTAGAAACTCTTGCTTGTACAAGTAGTAGTCATCTAAGTCTTTTTGCTTATGAGAAACAATGTCTTGCCATATTTTTTGAGTGTTTTGGGGATCAAAGAAGTATCTCTTAAAACGATTCAAAACTTATGTGTAATTCCCCTTAATTTCCTCAGGCACAGAGTCAAACCAAGTACTAGCATCTTTCCTAAGGACCACCTCAAACATTTCTACACGTTCTTGATCGGTTACTATCCTCTTGATACGGCAAGACATCTTGAAATTTGCTAAAAATAATTCTGCATCCTCTCCAGGCTCTCCAAAGAAAAGAGGATATCCAGACATTTCGCGTTGGCTCTCCATTACTATAAAATATTACAACAAGAGTTACAATAAGGGATACAATAGAGATTTAGAACCACTCGCCTGCAAATGAAGAAGTAAGAAAATAACACTCTAGGTTTTCTTCTTCAGCTATCCAAGCTTCAATGAGGTCTCGATTTGTTTGATCAAAACAAAAAGGTAGACTATTGATGAGCTCTAAGAAGGGTTGAAATTCTTCAAAGCTAAGGCGATAAACAGAAATCTCTAGAACTTCATTTTCTGGATCCAAAAGAGCAACCACGTCCCAAGTGATAAATTGCACTTGCTCTACAATTCCCAACGCACAAGCGGTTTGTATAAAAACTAGATCTTCATGCTCGTCGAAGGCCGTGAGAAAGTAGTAATTGACTAGGAGATCCTTTCCTTCGAGTTTCACACAGTCGGAGTGAGGCAACCTTCTCACAATTTCATAAAGAACATTCTCATCAAGTCCAATCAAGTTTGCAAGGTTTAAAGACTCCACTTGTGCTACAAAATTCTTGGACAAAAACTCCTTAGGATTATGGTTAAATCATTCAAAAGCATAAAGAGATTTACAATGTCTCTATGAACAAAGTGTCATAGAAAGTAGAGAAGGATGAGAATTTATACAAATTTGCAATCTTCTCTATGCTCTCTTTATTAAGACAAGCTCTGAATAGCTCCCTATCTCCTTTGTTGAAAGCGAAAGGAAGACTATTAATAAGACGCAAATGAGGGAAAAATTCACCAAATGTGAGTCTATGAAGCATGAACTTTGGCCGCAAGTTTCTTGAAGAGTCTTCCTCAATGGTGAAATGCACTCGCCAAACGCCAAATTTCACTCTATTTACCAATCTTAGGGCACACACTAGTTGGATGAATGCGCGGTCTTCCTTAGTGCCCAACAATAAGAGGAAAATGGAATCCACGCGTAGGACCTTTCGTCTTAACTTCACCACCCTCTTGTTATGAGGGAGACGCCTTACTACTTGCTCCTGCAACTCAATTGGTAATAGAGCTAGATCTCTAAGGATTGAACTTTCACTGCACACACATTCCCTGTTAGAACAAATGATCGTTTTTTGTTTCTTGTAACAACTTGGACAAAGAAAAAACAAACATACACACTATTTTGCCGGGCTGCACTTCATTTTAAAAGAAAATGAACACATGTACATCAAAAGAAGTGTGGTAGTTGATGAGAGGTAGAATGACAGGGTTTGGTGATGCAAGAATTTCTCCTACTCTTTGGGCACCAAACATGAAAACACCATATTAGTGAATTTGGGAATTTTCCAATTCCTACTTTCAAAATGAGCTTAATATTTGACCACATGGCCAAATCTTAACCAAAGTTTTGAGAGCATGGCTCGAAAGAACTTTTCAAGTACTACCTTTGTGGAATGAATTGGCCTGAAAAGATATTTTGAGATTTGTCCATATGGCCAAATCTTTAAGACTTTGGTGATTCCTAAATTGACTCTAAAGTCTCAAAATCTCTAATATGGTGTTTGAACACCATTCGTTGTTGAAAATGGATCTTTCTACTAATTGCAACGTTTATTCTAATGTGTGGAGTAAAATGAAAGGGAAAAACCTCTATTCCCGGACCATTATCCATGGCCTATGCATGTCCTAATGCTTAAAATAACACAAAAATATAGACGTCCAAGCTAATATCGTACCTAATGAGAGGCAAAATAAAAGGATTTACCGAAGTATTTATCTCGTCTAACCTAAGAGGACCTAAAATCCTACGAATTACCCGTTGAAATTGCAACTTAGTACTAAAAATTATGTGTATCTTTTGTCTTGCAATGGGAATGAAAGGATCATACAAACTCTCGTGATTCATACAAACTACTTGACTATGCTAAAAGTTGATCCTACACAAAAACATACACGAGTTGTTTTCCTCAGTGGGGACACCAATTTGAAGCGGTCCGGGGCGGGCAACAAGAAGAGCAACCTCTAGACACCCTTCAAGGCTCCCGTGCTGCTCAATGGGGCTGGGGCACAACACAACACAAACCAAAACAACAAACCCACAGCCAAATCCCAACTACACAAGGGGCACCACCTAGTTTAAGAGCGAACTAGGATGCAAAAGAGGAGAATCATTAGAGCAACCCACAAACAAGCAAGGAATTTACACTAACCCTAACACCAATGGAACACTCTCACACACTAAAACACGAGAGAGAGAGAGATAGAGATAGAGAGAGAGAGAGAGAGAGAGAGAGAGATGGTGCTCGGGCTGCTTTAAAGTATCGTTAATGATCAAGCAAACATAAATATATACATGTAAGAAAGAGAGAGAAGGGGGAAGGGGGTGCTTGTTGCACTAATACCTTCTTACAAATCTGTCATGACCAATCAAAGTGAGATTAGTATTTGTTCAACATAGCCTGAGTAAATTACACCACAACACATCACAAGAAAAAAGCCACCCCAATCACTGTCTTAAGGCCAGGGGAGTCCTCTCCACCCTGTCGCCCTCTTACAGCATGTGGGATTCATGGCTAAATTGATAACAATACCAGGAGACAAGCTATCAAGAACTTAAATAAAACACCAAGACACTTACACATCATTATTGTCCATGACTTCACGTTGGAAGGGAGACAAGGTATCCATGCTTAGTCCAAATTCACCCTCCTTGATTCAGCAAATGTTGGGCTTACACTAGTAGGAGAAATGATAGATTTCCTACTCTCAATTGAATGATCACTCTCTCTTACAATGGTATAGAGCTCCCTTGCTAATCACCCCTAACACAACACATACATATGCCTAATGCCAATGAGATTCCACTCAAGAGCTCCTTCTCAAGAGGTTGAGCTTGGCTTCTCAAGCTATAGCATAGTGCTCTTTCTTCTCCCTTTTTTGTGCTAGCTACACCGTCCTTTTATAGCAATTTTAAAGGCTAGGGTTACTCCTCTAACCGTGGTTGGGTTAGATTTTCAGCAATTTACCTAATTTCTTTTGCTTGGAATTATCAAGAAGTTGGTGGGGAAAGAGAGAGGAGAGAAATGGAGGTGATAGGACTTTTCATAGTGGGTTAGTGTTAGTAGAGTTAGTATTAATTTACAAATGGAATTGGATATTTATAATGGGAGTATCCATGTAGGATACAAATAAGGAAGAAAAACTCTTAAGAGGTAAGAAAAGGTGGAATTCTTACAAGGTTGATGCTCCAAGTGTCTTGAGTAGGGCCAATTTTGACGCTTGTTGACGGTCCACTAGCTTTGACGGTACATTTTTTCTCCACTCTTGACCTTCTTTGAGAGACAAGGTAATTGAAGCTGAGTAATCAACCACCATGATGCTGTCTTTAAAGAGAAGAGGCTGAATTTTGTGGTTTTTTGATAGATATGGGTAATTTGGAGGAGGAAAAATGAGATTAGGTGGTCAATTTTGGAATGGAATTGTGTGTGGGAGGTATGAGTTCACCATGGTTTCTTTTATTCTTCAAGGTTGAGGAGAAGGTGAGTAGGGTGCAGAGAGGAGTGGTGAGAGAGGTGGGGATGATGAGTGGAGAAGTGTGTGTGAAAGAGGAAAATGATAAAGTGGAAGAGAGAGTGTGGCTGCATTGCATTGGAAAATTGGGGTCCACTAATAAAATCATAGCTCACAGCTCGTAGCTCAAAAAAATATGAAAAAATTTGAGGCAAAATTTCAGCCCACGAGCTACAACTTTTGTTTGTATTACCTTTTCAAATTCGGAGAGCAAGTGAACTCTTAAAATTCAGCAAAATGGACAGTTTTTTTCCGCTGCACAAAGTCCTTATGGGGTCCTTTTTTGGATGATTCTTTTGAATACCTCCAAGAGTGAGCCCTCCATAGTGCATGTATGCATGCCACCTACCCTTGACCTTATTTGGTAGGTCTATAATTGAAGATATTGTTGAGATCATGATATAAGTAAATAGTACAACTAAGAAAATCAAATATTGAGGGGTCTAAAAAATATGTACATGTCAAATATAAATAATATAAGTGGAAAAAATATAAAGGGGTCAAAAGAAATCTCTCTCATTATGAGGATACCATAAAAAGATAAATATTTTTGGTGTTCTAATTTTTTAGAAAAAAAACAAAATAGATGTAGGAAGGGAAAAATCACAATAGTGAAAAAATATACACATAAATAAAACTAGTTTTTTTGGATTTTTGTTGGGGTGGAGTTACACCAAATATAAGAGAAGCTTACATGAAAATTTTTCTATATGGAATAAAGAGTATGAAAAATGGTAAGAAAAATTGTGGTAATGGTGAGGCAATGTACAGAGCATAAATAACACACACCTAGGTAGAAATATTTAAATAAAGACCAAAATAATTATAAAAAAATCTTTTATTTAGGCCCTATATACAAAGAAATATTTACATACGCATGGGCCATAATATACTTATATTTTTAATTTTTTTGGCTCAACTAGCCTAATGACTAGCTAATTGAGGGTTTTTTATTTCAGTAAGGAGATATGGGAAAAGTCCCCTAACTCACACGCACCTATATACAGTGAAAGGGTGAGGGTAACCACAGTGTTTGAGTGATTTGATAGGGTGAGATAACTCACTATGGCAATTACAGAGAGCCGAAAAACGGCTATCAGTGTCAATGGACTATATCAATTATTATCCATGTCCAACTTACAACTCTTTTTAACTTAAAAACACTGTCAAAAACTTTGTTCATGTCTTTTAGTTCTTTTCACAAAAAACTATTTATTTATCTCATTAAATGTCAGTAATTGTGTGCTTTCTTTATAGCCCAATGTTTTAAAAGACCTTTAAATAGATATTTAACATATATATTAAAGGCCATTACCCCTTTTGATCCAAGAGTCCTATTTTAACCCATAGGTTAATTTTTTTTTAGAAAAATGTTATGCCAATTTGTTTAGGCCCAAATTCTCAAGTATCTTAAAGCATAAAGTAACCTAATTGTCAGCTTGAGATATGTATAATATTAGAACATCTTTGCCAATTTTTTCAGGCTCAGATTTCACTAGCTTAACTAATTATCATGAAGCCATAAAGTGTTTCTCAATACAACCTCTAGATACCTTCCCAAAAAACCTCTCGGCTTTTGTCAAGCTGACTCAATAATCTCATATTCATTTACAACTGTCATCCTATCAGATTTTGTATGAAAAGAACCCCACTAAAAGAGCTCAAGTTAATGAAGATTAGTAAGGAGAAAAAACCCATATAGGTTACCAGTACTCTCAACTTCATGCGATATAACTTACTACGTGGGATCCTTTGTAAGTGTAGCCCAAGTTAAAAAGATTAGTAAAGAGAAAAAACCCATATAAGTTACCAGTGTTGTCAACTTTATGCGATTTAACTTACTAGATGGGATCCTTTGTAAGTTTAGCAATCCCAAATGTGGCACGAGAGAGGAAAAACACCTTTACACTATGTGGTAGTATGCAGAAATTTCCATGCATGTGATACAGAGTCTCAACAACCCTCACTCTAGGTTAGAAAAATGACAGTATCAAGTATAAGGTCCCCCATTTTTCCATATCCAAGTATTGCCACATTAAAGCACCACTATACTGGTTGTGCATTGGTTATCATACCGTCTAAAATGAGTTACAGGTGTTGTCCAATCTATAAAAAAACCAACCTTTTGCTCAAAAGAAACAAAGCCCCTTCACACTACGCAGTAATATGCAAAAATTTCCATGTATCTAATAAAGTAAATAATAGCTCCGACACTATGCCAAACAAACGACAATATCTCATATAAGATCCCCCATTTTTTTGTCTAAATATTGCCACATTAAGGACCACTTATATGGTTTATAAAAAATACCTTTATCAAAAAATGATTTAGAGACTTTGTACTAGCTAAAACAGGTAGAAATTAATTCCCCTACAATGGCCAAAAAACCAAATAATATGCAATATGATCATCAATGTATTTCAAGCCATCTTTAATTACCTAGTTATGCAATCGTAGAAAAAGTCAAAGGAAAAAAAAACAAGGTACCGTTAGTTGGTAACTACTCGTTTTAGCAAAAAAACCATTAACGTATCTCATCCAGGTATCAAGGTGAGTACCAACCTGAGATGATAGCTCAACAACTTTCATAGCTGCTTAGTATCAAAAAATCCCTCACCTCTCCTTGAAAAACACACACAGAGGAAAATAAACCCATCGACTAAGTGAGGGGCCAGACCACCCTCACCTTATATAGCACTTTTGGACAAGTTCAAGGTGAAGACACACACGATCAAGTACTCAATAGCTATTGCTTTCCAAGCTGCCTCTATGGACACTCCTGCTTACATACAAGGAGTTGAGAGGGAGAGAGACCCCGTGTAGGGGGTATCATACGCGTTGCAGTGTAGTTAAGTGAGACAGACAAAGCCAGCGGACATGAGGTTTAAGGTAATGAAAGTAGCTACCTCAAAAGATCCCCCAAAGGGTGGGTTCCCATGTGGTGTTTGGGAGGAAGAAGGTTAATCCCCCATTTTTCAACTAATTCCTTTTCCAAAAAGTATTGCCACAAGGGATTTGTGTAAAAAAATACATGCTTTTTTTTGTTTCTATATATATAATCAAACTATTGTAAAGGAAAACATGTATGTGTGTGTGTGTGTGTGTGTGTGGTGATGTGGGGAGGGGGGGGCGGAGAGAGAGAGAGAGAGAGAGGACATGAATGGGATAGCTTTGACATTAGATTGATTGAAAGAGCAAGTAGTGCCATCTTGCCAAGGTTTTTAGGCAACTTGATCTCTTGATTAAACAAGGTGAAATCTCGTGTGTATGTGTGTGTGTGTGTGTGTGTGTGTGTGCGCGCGCGCGTGTGTGTGTGTGTGTGTGTGTGTGAGAGAGAGAGAGAGAGTTATAACCAAAAGGTTTCATACATTTTAAAAACTTCAAAAATAAAGCTTGAAAAAGTAATGTGGGACAACTATTTTCACAAGATTAGAAAGATATTGAAGACCCACACATTGTAAACACAAAATAAAATCAATATAGCCCCACAGTTGGGAAATGTTCCACCTTAAAGAAAATTATAGATGGGCGAGGACAAAAGAATATCAAAGAAATTGTGGGTCATCACCCTCCAAACGTCCTTCAAGTGACCCTTTGCAAGGGATAGTAAGGCTTGTTTTAGCAAACCAAAAAATATGCCTATTTAGACCACTCCCATCCATGTGTATTGCTCACAACAAAGCATACCCATGTCATGCTTCCTCTAAGGCTTGTTTTAATAATAATCTTGATTGGTATAGGTATGCCCTCACAAGTCACCTCCCCTCTTCATGGTTGTTCACACTACTAGGAAAGTCTACTACAATTTCTCTCTCGTCTTCTTTTTACACTTTTAGACTAAAGCCTCAACATCATTGTAGGTACAGGTAAGTAGCTACTGACGGCAATATTGACATCAATGTCTACAATATACCAACCCACATACCGATCCAAATGAAGCATACTAAAGGTATTTTCATAATCAGTTACAAAATGGATGGACTAGTGCAAATGTTTTGTCATGAAGCAATACCACGTGCATAAATCTCATCTTTATCGTACAATTGTACTAGAGCCTTCTTTTAAGACATCATCAAATGCAAATAGAACCTACCATGGGTCACTACGCAACACCAAAAGTGAGAGCCATACATACCTCAATTGTATAGAAACCTTTAAGAGATAAAATGATGCTACAGATGAGTCAAAACACGGACATTTTTCATGAAATTCTCGATAGTAGGTGCAATTGTTGCCTTCTTGCAACAGACAAATAGAAGTAGCCACACTATTTAAACTTGAACAAATGTAGATAGTAGAATGTAGTGGACAATAAAAAATCCAAGGCTATTAGAAAAGTCTTCTTTGCAATAGTTGGAAGACCTTGTCCAAGCAAAGCTCACTTTATAGACAATTAGAATGCACTATAAAAACTCAAAAACAAAAGAGTTCTTACAGTATTTATGGGGCATCGAACAAGGGGCGTCCATCCCCCTGTCAGTAATTGACTTGACTGCGGGGACGAGGGTTGATTTTTGACATGCACCCTTGCCCTTCAAATTTCCAAGATTTTATGCTTTTTCTGGTACTCTTAGTGTATATTTTGAAGGGTTGCTAACATTTTCACCCATAAGAAATAGGGGAAAATATCCCAAAACGGGCAAAATACCCAACAAAACACAACCCCGGTGTAGACCCAAGAAAGATTGAAGTCCGAAGCTACCGGAAAGTCAAGTCTCTTCACCAACTGTATAAAAAAGGTTTCTAGACTTGACATAATTATACACAATGTATTCAAGTCATTGAGATTGGATCATTCTCTTACTATACACTTTTCTTTGGTGATATGCTTTCTCCATACATATAATAATGATTCTATTTTTGAAGAACCATTAGCCAAAGGAGGAAATACAAGTATAAAGCATGAAGCTTGGAAGCTAAATGGTGAACTTGCAAACGTCATGCTATCATCTTCAATCATAGCTTAGGCTTGACAAAAGGTGTTCATGTAGGTTGTCTCTTTTGACAACATTGTAAGAGCATTCCCATCTGTGGAATGCCCAGGTCTGCTACTTGAATGTTTTAATTAATGGTTTCTTCTCAGAGATTGCATTTAACATCGATACAAGAAGGCCCAAGCTCCTTGATGCTTTCTTTCTGTAAAAGATCAGCACATGGTGCTGGAAACACCGAGTCGGAGCACCCCTCCACGAATGAACAATTCGAGATGTTACGTGTCGATGTCACATTTAGAGTGATGTTTCTCAAGTAGATATCCTTATACGAGTATGGAGATAGCCCTTGAAAATTTCCAGCCATTGTGATATTATCCCCCACCACATTCTCTATATATACATTGTGCACATGAGGAATGGCATTAGGGTCGTACATATCATCTGGGTGCTCCCCATAGAGTCCTGTGAAACCAATTGCGGTCTTCACATTCCTTAAAACAACGTTCGATATATATACATCCTTGACATAGCCACCCCTCCCTTCAGCAGATTTTATACGTATCCCAGTGGCAACATGTTGCACTTCCATATCATAGACATATACATCTAATACTCCTCCAAATATTTTCGCTGCCAATTGCAATTCCTGCGCTCGACCGTGTACTCCCTACAAGCCGTTGGATGATGATCTGAGCTGGGCCGCCCATAATTGATACCATGCTCATCCCAGCCACTCTTGATTGAAACAAGATCATCACCATTTTCTATGTAGCAGTCTTCAATGCAAACATGTGAGCTCGAGTCTGAAAAAAGTGACTTCAAACTATTACATACTACCCTTCATACATTCTTGTCATGTCTCACAAATAAAATACAAGAAGATTTAGACTTTTGTTCCATACTTTTGTTTGTAGGTCCTACGTGGATCAATTCTATCTGTGTTGGATGACTGAATTGGAGCTAGAATTGTGACATGCTAGATGAGCACATTCTTGCACAATTAGACAATACAATGATATTCCAGCATTGCTCTAACATCCTATGCAGATGAGAAAAAAGGGGGCCGAGGTTGCAAGACACATGTTCAATATAGAAAAAGTCCAAACTCACCTAACAAGGGAAGTAAACTCATGGGAGTGACAACCAGGTTAATAACACGGGAGCTTTGGACGTGTTTCTAGATAGAAAGTTAGAGTACATGCTCAATAATTCCTAGTTACAAGTAGGAGTTTTCACATTTAATCTAGCAAGTAAGCTAGCAATTTTCTAATTCATCTAGAAAATCACAAACTCCTATATAGTAACTTGCTCTTGGACGTGTTGATCTAGTAAGTTCATATAGTAAGTCATAAACTCCTATATAGAAACCTATTCTTGGACGTCTTTATCTAGTAAGTTCATCTAGTAAGTTATGAACTCCTATATAGTAGCTAGCTCTTTGGCATCCTCATCCGGTAGTTTATAAAATCCTATATAGCAAAGGGTGTTTCATCTAGTAATTCACTATGAGAGATCGTGGTGTTTACCGCGGGCCATTACCGCAAAACAAGAGAGAGGAATTCAAAATGAGGAGAGAGAAACCCTTTTGTTGATCAAGCGGCATTTTACCGTCAGTATTACCGCATGCATTTCCGTGATTATTGCAACGCCCATTATCGCTACGGACATAGACCCCCTTCCCCCTCCCTCTCCCGCGGGTTTTCATTTAAAGCCAATACAACTCAAAATGTATTTACACACTACAACTCCTACACTCTCCAGAATGCTTGCTCACTTCACTTAATCTCTCTTTCACTCTAAAAATTCTATATATAAATCACTGAACTCACAAAAAAACCATTACAAATACTATTCAAAAGCACATAACGAAACATTTGCAAATTAATCATATACTACACCAAGTGAAAGAATGGAGAGTTTTATTAATTCTCATCTTGTATAAGATCTCTACAAGCACTAGGATCCATATTTAGACCCATAGTATTCAAATCAATAAACAAGTTTAGAGATTCTTCCTCCTCTCCATCACCTCCTATAGAATCATCATCGCTTTCTCCCACTTCCTCCTCCTCAAGATGACTATTTGCAAGGCTTGGCTTACCTTCTTCAACTTCTACTACATCTTCCTGTGCATCTTGTGGTGATGGTATGATGGGATCAATTACTGGCTCAATGTTCGTCTCTGCAAAGATAGATCTACCCCGCGGCGTGGCTGGAATGACGTACCAAAGTCTTCTTTGATATATACATGGAACATAAAAGACCTGTACGTCACACACAAAGAATAAGCTGATATACATATATTAAATTTTTAATTTAAGTTAATTGCACATAGCCTAAATTATCTGCTCGCAACTACTAGGATACACCAAGTTGTCAGTTTTCCCCCGATGGAATTGGGTGGAATCCACCATAATGAGCCCATTTTCATGTCTTTTGACCTCACCCGCAAACCATCGGCACTCAAAGAGGAATTTGTGAAAAGATCTGAAATCCACTTTGATTATTCTCTCTATAGTACCACAATATCTGACCTCATCTGTTGTTATGTCAAAGTTTCCCATCACGCCACAATCATTAGTGGTCCGACACTCATCTATCTTGCGGGTGCGAAAATGTCGGCCTTCGGACCAAATGGAGTTGAAAATGAGACCCTACAATCACAATGCATAAGAGGTTACATCGCGTTTCATTAAGTGATTTGCATACATGCATACATAACATATACACACTCACCTTGCGCAAGCATCCTCGTGCATACTCCCATTCTTTAGGGCTTATTTGTTCTCCTTGTGCTTTGGCATTGGCCATGGAATTATGGATCCACTCTACTTGAATCAAATCAGGATATTTTGCAAGCTATTTAGGAAAAGGAGGTGCACGTCTACCTCCATGGGACCTCTTCTATGCATCACTATCCCTTTCTCTAGCTGCGCGGGCTTCCAAGTACATATTGACCCATTTGGTCATGATAGTGGCATTGAGTAAATAGTAGTTGTTGACTATGGCATGAAAATCTCTATCCATGACCAAGAGTGATCCTTTTCCACTCCGAATGGTTGAGTGCTTCCTAGGATCCTCTTCTTCACTCCACAGACGAGGCAATGATGGATCCACTGTGATGAGATACTGTGAGACATACACAAATGCCTCTTGCACCACCCAACCTTCTGCCATGCTCACTTGAAAACATTAAAACCACATATTTTTATTAGTAACTCCATAGCGTATAAATTCTATCTATATTGTATTGATTTTGCATACCTCTAGTTGTGACCTCAATCTAGCAAAATCCTTTAAAGTCTTCAAGAATCTCTCCAAGAAGAACATCCATCTAGAGTGAACCACCCCACAAATGGAAATATCCTCAACAAGGTGAAGCAATAGGTGTATTTGGCTAACAAGGATTGTACGTGGGAATGCATCCTAATTAGCACACACTGCCTCTACTGCTAGCTGATGGGCTACTGGTATGGCTTCTACTTCTATCTCCTTGGAGCTCACAAATCTACAGGGCACAAATAATATAGTAGATGAAGAAAAATTCCATTGTTCATGCATGCACAACATGATATAGTACTTGAAAAAAACCGATTACCTCACAATCTCACCCACTTTGAATATTGCAGCCTTCACCTTAGTGTCCCCATAACCACTAATAGTTATGGGAAGTACAAACTACAAACAATAAAACATCTAAGTGAATGTCAACCTATATATAAGGACACATAGACACCACAAATTGTTCTACTCTTACCTGAAGGATTTTATGCCAATCATGGGATTTCAATCCATACAATTGAGTGGAGCCACCCTTTTTGGTTTTTGTGAAAGCACTTTTGACTGACCGCATATATCCCGTTGGAGTTCTGATGGATGCAATAACTTGCTTTGTCCGCTCTTGTTTTGCCTTTGACATTATCCACGGTGCTTTTGGGAGAATCATCTTTCCCCGCTCCCCCATGCGGGGCGTGGCTAAAGGGGTGAGACGTCTGATGGCTCTTAAATCTTCCCTAGTACCCAATGAATCCTTCTTGCCAATTATGTGATCTCATATAGCTTTCCCAACATTTTTGAATATATGTATAGGGTCCAATAAGTGCTGAATTTTCAATGAAGCCCAATAGGGGAGCGACAAGAAGATTGAGTACCTCGACATACCCTTTGGAAACCCATTGGGAGGCGGTGAGGTACCATGATGCTCCTCCCAATGCTTCACCCAATCAGCCATGTTCCAATGGAACGGCTGCACTCCATTGATAGGGGGAGCATATCTACGATGTGAAGGAGGTAGGAAGCGATGATTGTTGGGATAGATCACCTTCCCAAGAAGAGGAGGTCTCTCTGTCACAAGGGAAGGGCCACAAGTGGGACACGCACTATGTCCAGATGTTGTCAATCCTGCCCAGAGGTAAACAAACGTTACACATGAGATGATAAACCAAAAGCAAAGAGTACAATTAACATGTGCATACTTACCAGATACCTCTCCAAATCCTGGGTAATCATGCATGGTCCACATGAGGATGCACTTGATGACGACTTTGCGTTCTCGTGGTGGCCGTGAAATGTCAATGACATCTATGCCTCTCCATAGTTCTTGAAGCTCATTAATAAGAGGCTACAGATACACATCCATGTTTTTTACCTTGTGCTTTCCTGGAATGAGAAGTGATAGTAAAATGTTTCCCTTTTTTGTTGCCTCCCAAGGAGGAATATTGTAGTTTACAACCACCACCGGCAGGCAGATCGCCCTCGTCCTTCAGAGGTCAGGACCCTCGCCCTTGCCCTTGGCAGGCAACTCGTCCTCACCCTTGGTAGGCTCCTCGCCCTCGACCCAGGAGCTCGCCCTCTTGACACAGGACCAGCAGCTTACCCAGGCTTAGCAGCTCACCCTTGACCAGGTCCAGCAGCTCGCCCCTCGCCTTTCGACCAACAGCTCTCCCCTTGCCCAGTCAAGCTCGTCTCTCGTCCAAGATCAGCAGCTCGCCCTCGCCCAAGACCCTCCTCCAACAGAGAGAGAGCTCGCCCCTCGTCCCTCATCCAGCAGGTTGGCAATGCAACAGCTCGCCCTTGCCTCAGCCTGCTCGCCCTCGTCTCAGATTCTTGCTCGCCCTCGCCTCAGCCAGCTCGCCATCGCCTCGGATTCCTGCTCGCCCTCGCCCTCAGATTTCTGCTCGCCCTGAGAGAGAGAGAGAGAGAGAGAGAGAGAGAGAGAGAGAGAGAGAGAGAGAGAGAGAGAGAGAGAGAGAGAGAGAGAGAGAGAGAGAGAGAGATCTGACGCGCGATTTAGGGTTTTGAGCAAGTGTCTGCTGTGCGTTTAGGGTTTGATGACCACAAGGCGTTGACATACAAACCTATGTTTAGGGTTTTTAAACCTTGCGAGCTCTCTATGGAGGCTCCTTTTGCGATATATTGCTGCTTTTGCTACACGCACTGGTTGTGCTAACCCTAACTGCGCTGCACTACTACTGTCCTGAGTGCACCTACCCTTGATTCCACCTGTAGAACACAACCTACAGCACTTGTGCGCGAGTGACGGGGGCATCTGCAAAGGGAATGTTCCATAGTCAGGAGGACATTTGGAACTGTGTTAGAATTGAGCACAAGAATGAGCAAGCACTTGAATGAAGTTGGGTTCAGAGGAAACTTTGAGGAAAAACAAATGATTTCTGAGAAAGCGGGTTGCTTTTCTAGAAAGCAGATGCTTTTTCGCAAAGAGGTCTATGCTAACATTGCATATGTTCATGAGACCAAGCTTCCCATTTGTCAAGACTTGGAAAAATCATGTTCTGGTTATCAGGTGACCAACTGGCAATTGCAAAGGAGACTGGTAGAAGATTAGGCATGGGCACGACGAACATGTACCCATACTCTTCATTATTGGGACAAAACAAGTAGGAAGCCATTGCGTCTGTACCCATAGATGAGCTCATTGAAAGAGCTGATGGGTTTGCTGCAGTTTTTCCTTGTAAGTGACACAATTTATTTGGTTGTGAATGGTTATTACATTTTAGTTTTCTTGATTTTGCCACTTGACCTAAATATGTCCAACATCAATCAACAGAACACAAGTATGAGATTGTCAAAAGACTGCAAGAGAAGAAACATATCTGTGGAATGACTGGTGACGGTGATAACGATGCTCCTGCATTGAAGAAGGCAGATATAGGGATTGCTGTTGCAGATGCAACAAATGCGGCAAGGAGTGCATCAGACATTGTTCTGACAAAGCCAGGGTTGAGTGTCATCATCAATGCGGTTCTCACAAGCCGTGCAATATTTCAAAGAATGAAAAATTATACAGTAAGCCATTTTAAGAGTTAGTCCTCATGAATGTTTGTACATTATTTTCTAACCAATTGCATTAATTTTTTACTTGGATTTCAGATTTATGATGTCTCCATTACTATCCGCATAGTGGTATGGTTTCATCAACTCAATATGCATTTAACATGCAAATCTTTATCAAGACATCTGTGTCCATAAACAGTGCTTAAACATTTTCTATGTGACTTTTAGTTCAGCTTGGCTTTCTGCTTCTGGCCTTGATCTGGAAATATGATTTTTCACCTTTGATGGTTCTTATCATTGCAGTTTTAAATGACGGTGAGAGTTTGATGTTGTCGCTTGTGAAGGGATCAGGGTTCTCTTAAAGAGTCCTTTTGTAATAATTGTTTGGCCCTGCACTCGAGTGAATAGGTACTATCTTGACCATCGCCAAGGATCGAGTGAAACCCTCTCCACTACTTGATAGCTGGAAGTTGCGAGAAATTTTCATGACTGGTATTGCCCTGGGGGCATATCTAGTTGTACAGACTTTCATTTTTTTCTAGCTTATCAAAGAGACAAGCTTCTTTACAATAAGTGATAGATTCCTCTCAGCTTGTCAATTTGAGTGAGTAAGTTGATTCTGGTTTTGATGCTTTCCTTCTGTTTCAGGATCACTTTCATGTGAGACCGATTGGTGGTGACGACAGGCATCTTACTTTTGCCGTACAGTTGCAAGTCAGCATTATATTCAGCCACGCTCTGATCTTTGTCACCAGATCACGAAGTTGGTCTTTTCGAGAGAAGCTTGGATTATACTTTGTGATAGCTTTTGTAATAGCCCAAGTGGTACAGCTACGTGAGCTTGCACAATTCTGCCACCTTATATGATCTGTTAAATTGATTATTCATGTGAATTATTATAATACAACTACATAGATAGCATTTTGTGGCCACAACCATGTAGGAGAAAGAAGAATTTCTTACTACATGGTTAGTTAAAACTCCCATATAGCTATAATATTATGGCTATAGCCATCTAGGAGTCCGAGACAAACTAGTAAGAAATTCTTGCTATATGGTTACTTAAAACACCCATGTAGCTATAATATTATGGTTCCAACCATATAGGAGTATTCTCATTATTACATGCTTGCACTCTTACTAGATATGTGTATTCAATCTAGTAATTTGCCTAGTAATTATATTTTTTTTGCTATATAGAAATGCATCCTAAGCTCCTTGTGTAACATTTGAGAAGCTCTCACATAAGACTTGCCTACCTCTCCATGCGTGTGTGTGTGTGTGTGTGTGTGTGTGTGTGTGGTGTGTGGAGTCTAGTCTGCACCCAGAGGAGATCGTGTATGCGCGGGCAAATTTCTACACTCTGTCGCGAGCCTTTCTGCGCACTCCTCCAGTCCACTGCGCTTGCGTCAGCAACATGTGTGTGTGAGTGTGTGTGTGTGTGTGCGTGTGTGTGTGCCTTGCGCAAAAGCCTGCTCGCACGCCACTCTGCTCAGCCTGTGGGGGCATGTGTGTGTTCACATGTGTGTGGGTGTGACAGTATGTGTGTGTGTGCGTGTTGCAGTCAGCGGCAGCACGAGTAACAAAGATGCACCATTGTAACCCTGGCAGCGAACTGGTTCTGTGCACGAATCTGTATCCTGCGTGCAGACAATAAGTGGAGATAGCCTGCTATCTAATTGCGTTCTGTAGATTTGGCCTACCTGTATCTGCTCGCTACTGTCAGAACTGTTGCATTATCAGTGTTACACAGTTACAATTAGGCACAAATTATAGTATTACAAGCAAAGTTTTTAGTAGATGTATGAGTTCTGTGGGAGATGTACATATCTCTGAGGTCTCTGTAAATAGATAAAGTGTCAAATTACCAAAAAAAAGGAAAAAACTGTCTTTTCTTTAGTTCTCAGCCGTGGTCCGGTTGATGCACTCAGAGTTCCCGTGCGTCTTCAAGCGTCGTAGAGCCATGGAGAGTTTTCAAGGAACAAAAAACATATGGTCTAGAAATGCTAAATTAGTTTCCATGGAACAGAAAACATATGGTCTAGCACCAAGATGGTGGATATATGTCCACTTATAGAGGAAGGTATCACGATGGCTTAATGGATTGTGTTGTACTATTAAGTTGCAACATGGGACATCATGATATTTTTGGATTTTCTACATCCCAAGCAGCTTATTCAAACCTTTTGAATACTCATTGCACCCAATTTGAAAAAGAACAGAATCAAATACTCTGATTTAGTTTTAATTTCCACAAAAAAACTTCTCCCTAAAATGGACATAACCTTTTCATAGAGACTTGGCTTGCAATATTTTCTTTTTACTTTAAATAGAGAGCAAGAGTATATCTACTTAGATCATTTGGTGTTTATTCTCTGATTATTTCATTCTATTGATTGTCTTTTTGTTGATAGGGTGACGTAAAGACATTTTTTGTGGAACATTTTTGCTACTATTTTGACTTCACCTAGCTCAATCACCCCAGAGTCACTTGTGCAAGGTACAAAGACATGTCCAAAATCATTTGGACTCAAAGAAAATCAACAAACTTAATCATAGAAATTTTCTAGCTTAGAGTAGAAAAAAGCCATAATCTGAGTTAATGCAAGTCGAGTGATGAAACATAACAAAATTAGGTTGAGATTAGTGAAGAAAGATATTCAAAAAATAAATTCAACCTTAAAACTCAAAAATAATGCTGAGTCAGAATCTATGCACTAGATCACGTGCATCCAATCTTCAAAGAACAACTAATAAGGAGTTACCACCAGTTATATACCGCAACAACAAGTTAGTGGTCAGATTTATAGCATTTGGATATATCACGATACTCAAGAGTGGCAATGTGGATCAACTAAAACACAAATAGGTCACCCTACACCTCCTCTCATGTAGGGTGTGTCTTACTAACAATACAATAGTCATCATAGTCATCAAAATACAATACAAAGTCCAAAGATTAGTTCAAGTCTATTATGAATCAAGATCCTAACAAAGAAAATTTGTCCAAAAAAAAGGTGTCAACCATAAAACTTATCGTGTAATAAAAACTTTATAGGTGTCGCTACATGAATGCTAATTCATAATAAGGAGTATCTTAGCAATCATCTTCTATGCATGTAGTTATTCAATAAAGATGTAGAGCCAATCTAGGAGTGGCAACAGCTTGAAAGTGTTTGGCCATGTAAACAACCAATCCAAAATTCTCGGACATATCGAGGATGGCTTCACTTGTGTCGCTTGCACAATGCCATGTGAAACCTTGAACCAATGTTGCAAGCATGAGATGAACATTACAGATGCCCAAATCCCACCCAGGGCATCTTCTACGTCCCATTCCAAAAGGCAAGAAATCAAAATGTTGGCCCCTTAAATCAATATTCTTCTTTGCAAACCTCTCTGGGAGAAATTCAAGAGGTTCTTCCCATGCAGAAGAATCCCTACCTATGGCCCAAGTATTGACATATATCCAAGTACCGGGGATAATCTTGAATTCTCCAATGGTACATTCTTGTTTAGCCTCTCATGGAACTAGAAAGGGTACAATCGGATGCAAGCGCATACTCTCTTTGATCACATATTGAAGATATGTTAGATTTGGAATGTCATTCTCTTCAACAAGTCTTTCCTTTCCAACCATATTTTCCAACTGCTTGTTAAGTTTTTCCATTTCCTTTGGGTGGTTTATAAGGTCAGCCAGTGCCCATTCTACTATCGTAGCCGATGTGTCAGAGCCTCCAGTAAACACATCCTAACGGAAAACAAAACGATGAGAAAATTAGCAGAGAATAAATTAGAAACTAGTATTTATCAATTGAGAAAGCTCAAACAACAAGCACAAGCTAATGCTAACTATTAAGTCAAACATGAATAAAGGATAAAATTTTAGAGCATTGCTATTCATTCACATCACATTTGAAGAGGCTCATCGGCTATAAAAATCTCTTAATTCATTTCAAAACAAACACTAAACAAATCCGAATTTTAACTTTGTAAAATCTTTGTTTGAAAAAGCACAAACATGTATTGAGCTGTTCTAAATGGGTGTGAATCCCTTTGAAAATTATGACAATAGCTAATCATCAATCCAACACTGCTTTAAGAAAAATAAATCTTCATAAAATCTTAGTAGGCTGAGGAAGCAAGTATGTGGAGAGTCTAGAATGTACCACCTTCCTCAAGTATGTGGAGAGTCTAGAATGTACCAGGGTTGCAGCCATGATGTGTTTTTCAGTCATGGGAACGTCCTTGCTATTTACGTTGGTGCGAGAGGTAGCCAATAGAACATCCAGCAAGTCACGAGGCTCCTTAATTTCCTCACCATTGGCAATATCATTATCATGCTGTTGACGTCTCTCGTCTATCACGCCCTGAAGCAAAGTTTGCGTCCGCCTTGCGTTGGCCGTCATGCGCTTTAGGTAGCCGTGGGGGTCCAGCCAAGCAAGCCAAGGAACGTAGTCACCCAGATAGAAAACGCACAACAAACGAAGGATATCCTCTATAAGGCTATGCAAGCTGCCCGCCTCATTCCCTTCGCCTACACACACATCCTCAAGATTCTTCCCCATCGCCATCCTGCAGTTTATGTTATTCGACGCCGTCACCAGGCTCCTCCGCACCTCTACCAGGCCGCTTCGCTCCCTGCTACAACGCAAGATCGCCCTCACGAGCCCCCGCGCCTCCCCCTCCATCACATGCCTGAAGGATTCCATCTTCTTGGGGCTGAAAAGCTCGGTCGCATACACTTGCCGCAGAAACTTCCAATAGGGACCAAGCGGTGCATACGCCACATCGGTGCTGTCGAAGCACACATGCACGGCTGCAGCAGTGCGAGGGTGATAGGCCAAGGTGACATCGTGTGTCTGCAAGATCTCTTTGGCCATTTGAGGCGAGGATGCCACAATGACAGGAACGCCCCCTAGGCGGAGGCCCATCAAGGGCCCATAGGTTTGGGCGAGCTTGCCGAGAGACTAGTGGGGAAGCGGATCGAGAAGGTGCAGGTGACCGATGATGGGCAAGGCGGGAGGTCCGGGCGGCCATTCTGCTGGAGCTGCCCGCCTACAACTGAGAGACTTTCCGAGCAGTACAAGAGAGGTGACAGAGATGGCAATGAGAAGAAGCCATTGAGAATAGTGCAGCTCTGCTAAGGTGCGGAGTGTAACGTCGACTAATGGGAGATTGGGCTCCATAGAGACAAGATAGAATGAGATTTGTTGTGGCTCATTTATAAGGTGTAGCTTCACCTGGCATTCTAGATTCTAGAACAATAAAACGCCCAAAGTAATTAGGCAGGGTTTTTTTTTGCTCTGATGGTGAAAATTACTCGCTACCCTCCAAAAATACACTAAAATGCCAAAGAGTTTCATAATCTGAGAAGCTTGAAGAGCAAAGGCTTGCAATGAAAGGAGCCGTATAGAACCAAACGAAGTTTTTCAATGCTTCCTTTGAAAATATTATCGTCGGTCCAAAAGTTTGGAAACCCAATCACAGTTGGAAACCACGTGAAGGATCAGATTGGCATCTGAAACCAAAGGCTCATATGAGGCTCTTATGTGAAGGGATGTATTTCCAACTATAAACAAAGTGATCACTATAAAGCTACTTGTAAATCACTATAAGACACGAGCATGGTCAAATGGGATCAAGGGCGAAGGGTGAAAATTGTGATGTGGGTGCATTGTAAGCCGTATGATCGGTTTCGAATTTACAAATCAACCCACACTTACAATGTACTGCATTGAATTGCCATGCATGCGAGCATGGTGGTTAGAGAACATTCCTTGCATGGGGGAGGTTCTCAATTGGAGATGGAAGTCAACCTGTATGGGACTGAATTTACTTGTTGGCTCGAATTTACTTTTTCATCTTGATTTTATCAGACAACCCAAGTTTGCAAAAATACATCCGACGGGCCAAATGATCCAAACCATTGATCCCATTTGAACATGCCGATGTACTATAGTACAATGGAAAGCTTCTTGCCCTTTACATGTGTCAGTCAACGGGGCGTTGGGAGAGAGAGAGAGAGAGAGAGAGAGAGAGAGAGAGAGAGAGAGAGAAGCAGTTTTACAAAGCAAGCTTCACTGCAAGACTTTTGGGAGGATAGAGAGAGAGTGGTGGGGGATTGTTAGGGTGTGCACATGAGGGAGCTCAGTCTCAAAACGATTGAAAATTTGTGCCACTAAGCTACCACTACTTGGCCATAAAGTAGTGCCCGAATGTATTTGGCACAAATGCATCAATGTCATCATCCTCCACAGTTGGCATGAGACACTGCAAAATAGGTGATCCCGTCCCCCCACCACCATTAAAATTGGCCCTACTATAGGAGCCCCTATTGCTCTGCCTATCACGATGCTTGCTACCCTGAGACGAACGTCGTCATACACTACTAGAAGACGTTGATTGACCACCCGTGGACTGTCGATGAGACTCACAAGCATAGCCTACATACATTCATATATACACGCATTCACATAGATATGTATATACATGCATACATATTTACACACTCACACATGGACACGTGATATACAAGGTTGTATATATATACTTCTAATTAAATACACTTTTTTCACTCTCTCTCTTTTTCTCCCTCTAATCAACTAAAAAATCCCACTTTTTTTCCAATCTTTCTTTAAACTCTCTTTTTTATTTATTTTTAAATGTTTATGTATTATAATGTTTACACTTTTGGTCTATTTTTTCTACTCATTTTGTTATTTTCAAACTTAATGTATACATTTTTTGAGTAATTTTTCACTCAATGAAAAATTAATCTATATGAATTAAGCAATTGTTAAACATTAATTTACAAAACAATTTTTTCCTCCCTCTCTTTTCCTCTCTCACTTACACTAATCACACACGGATCGCAAGCAAGCAAACCACAAGCAAAGCAAGCAAACAAACCACGATTCCATTAAGGATGCATTTCGTAGATCTGTTCTTGTTAGTCAAATCCACATCTTGGAGATCACGGGGGGTCCACCTTTCAAAATACATATAGCACCTACGTTGAAGAGGTATTTAAAGAACCCCTCTACACACACACACTTCACCGTGAATTAAAGCACCCTTCTTCCTTCATAATCTTGTGACTTTTTGTCAATTTTCTATTTTTAAACACCTCTTGTACATGTGATTATGTAACTCTTTGGTATAAAAGAAACCCTTCCGGGTGAACTCACATACTATACCTACTTTGACACAAATAATGATGAGGCTAGGTATTGTGGTACTAATGAAAGGATACTAAAGGTTGATTTTAGAACCTTTTATACCTTCATATTTGAGTACAAGTGGTTTGAAAATGTATCTAGATGGAATGAGAATGGAATCTACATGGTAGACTCTAGTGTGCATCACACAGGGACGTATGACAACCTAGTTCTTCCACGCAATTGTGAGTAGCTGAGTGCTTACTAAATTTACCTTTATTTGTTTGTATCATAATAACAATGTGACTCTCTCACTTTGACCTTTTGTTCTATAGGTCATGTATATCCCTTCAATCCATCAATCAAAACTTTGGCACATAGTTCCTATAACACCTCAAAGAAGAGCCATTTTTGCCACTAAAACATCTTTAACACTCTCCCAAATTTTTCTTTGCATAAGGAGAAGATCGAGGTGAGATAGATTGATGAAACAATTCCCAATGCCAATTTTAGCGAAGAGAATGATTTCCATGATGATGGTGATGAGATGGAAGATGATGAAGCCAACACATCTATAAATGAAAATTCCATTTATCTCTTTGTTGATCTAGGAGCCATGGACTTAGATTTAGATGATGCCACTTGTAGAGATATTTTCAAGATGATTCATAAACATTTTGTATATTTTATTCTATGAGAAGTTTTTGTCGTGTTGCCCCTTCCTCGTTGTCTCTCACTCTCTTTCTTTCTCTCTCTAATTTTATCAAGCATGCTTATTCATGTTAATCAAATTTGTGCGATAAAATTTAAATGATTAATATCTACCATTTTGTATATTCTGTTCTATGAATTTTTTTTGCCATGTCACCCTTTCCTTTTCGTCTCTTACCCCTCCCTCCCTCTCTCTCTCTCTCTCTCTCTCGATCAAGCATGCTAATTTATGTTAATAAAATGTGTACGATCAATATAATAATCAAATATCTATCATTTTTTGTCCAATTTTTATGAGAAATATCAAAATCTTTTTAATGTTTTTTTAGTAAAATTGAAAGAATTTCAAATTTGAATATTTCTAGCCCAAAGCGCTGCACGATAATGCTAGAGGTAGATAATGATGGTTATAATCTCTCTTTCTCTCTCTCTCTCTCTCATGCACACACACATACACATCCAGATTCACACATTTTTGTTTGTGGTTGCTTGAAGAGTAATGGATACAAGTGGAGTCAATGTCTTGTGTTGTGCACAGTTCATGACGAGTGCGTCTTGTGTTGTGCACAATTCACGAGTGCTCTCGTTGCGCTAAAGTGCTTTAATTGAACAAGAATTTATTTATTGTGCTCCTTTCTCAACATGTCTTCACAACAATTGGGTTTGGCGCCACCATTGTGTAAAGCCTTTCAGAATATACGATGAATGTAAGGATGTAGATGCTCGAGCGAAATTCTTGTGGTGTGGAAGATTCGGAGAAGAGTGCGAGCCTCTTTTTTTTTATGCATAGTTTTCTACATCGGGCCACAAATGATTGTCCAACTTCCTAGGCCACGTTGGTGACACAGTGGCTAGATGCCTTATGCAAACTAATCTATTCGAATAACCATTCTTGCATGGTTCAATACCATTTTTTTGCTCATTATTGATGAAAAAATATCATGTTCTTTATTTTTTTAAAAATTAGAAAGAAGTATCCAAATTTGTATATTTGTGGGGGGCAATAGTGACGGAGATAATCATAGCAATAGTGTACATGGTAATAATAGTAGTGGAGAGAGTGGAAAAATACGTGGCAGTAATTTTTAACTTATGAAAACACTCCTTCCCACCCCTCTCTCTCCTCTGTGGCCACCCCATTTTGGACTCTTTCACTACCAAGCACGATAATCTTTTTGAAACTTTTATAGTGGCACACTTATATCGGACTCCCCACCAAAGCTCCATAGCCAACAACGATGCTCAAGAAAAAAACATTGCTAACAATGATGCTTGAGATAATTTTTGCTATTTTTAAACGATTTCTCCTTAAAATCCATTTTCTCTCAAGCATTTGCAAAGAGAAGGTTTTAGGAAATAAAATTTACAAAAAGGCCTAAGAAATTTGTGGAAATTCCCAAAATACCCTTTAAAGCTCAAAAAAATCCAAAAATACCATAGTATATATTCCACAAATTTAGCCAAAAATCCCCAAAATACTTGTTAATTTTTCAAATTCCCCGATATACGCCTTTTTAAGTTCATAAACTTCCATTAAACCCTAGCACTATAAGTATAATCAATATTCTTCACAAAGATAGAATTGTGTTTCTTAAAGTTGTCGTATAAGTTAAACATATCAACAAAACGGGGCACCTATTTCAAGTGAGTGGTTGCAAAAATCTCTCATAACTAGGTTTTAGGTGTCATGAAATTTCATTATGCCATTGTACTATCAAACTTGTAAAATAATTTTATAACAAACTAGAAAAATAATATAAATAGAGCATGTGGTGCATGTTCCATTTAATAACTACAACAATGAACAACTAGTCTGTGACTCGCGTGTTGCTGCGGTTAAGAAAGCATGGCCATTGGGTCACACACATACACATGTTTGTAGGTGTGTGTGTGTGTGTGTGTGTGTGTGTGTGTGAGTGTGTGTGTGTGTGTGTTCTATACACACACACACACACACATAAGCATTCAAGTTGTTCGTTACCCTTTCTATCTGCCTCCATCAATCTTTATCTCCCTATGGACAATTGTAGGCTCATAGGGAGAAGCAATTATTTGTGTGCATGTGTGTGTGTGTGAACGCGCAAGTGAGGAGAGTGGATTGTAATCCCTATACTCACTCCACAAAGAAGAAAATCCTCTCCCTCTCTCTCTCTCTCTCTCTCTCTCTCTAATCTAGACCTCGAAAGTTGAGATCAAGACTCATTGAGTAGATCTTTTTTATCTATTTGGATTATTCTTATGACACCTTCCTTCCCTCTCTCTCTATGTCTTTGTCCCTATTTGTCTTTCTCGCTCTCTCTCTCTAACACACACAGAGAGATGCATGTTCACACACACACACACACACACACACACACACAGTTTTGAGTTCTAGACTTGTTAGCTAGATGTTTGGAATCTCTCTTAGTGAATAAGCATATGAAAAGATTGGTTATCACAATTCCCTCTTGAGTACCATATCTCAAGTTCAAGAGATTTGAAGTCTCTTGATGTGTTCCTTTGGCGTTAAAACCTCTCTCTCTCTCTCTCTCTCTCTCTCTCTCTCTCTCTCTCTCTCTCTATATATATATATATATATATATATATATATATATATATTGCATGATTCATAGAAGCATGGAGCGCTAAGATTGCGTTAAGCTCTTTAAGGTGAAATATCAAAGTGGAGTCACCCATCAAATTTGAGGGCTAGAATTTCTTTATGGCCTTCAATAGGAAAAGTAGAGACACACTTTAAATCACACATGGATGCCTCTAGGGCTCATTTCTCTCTTTCTCTCTCTCTCTCTCTCTCTCTCACACACACACACACACCCACACACATAACAGCTCCCCATGGAAGGTTGTAGTAGATTTTCAATAGGTGTGCCCATCCTTTCTTTGCATATCATGTCCTTGAGGTGGTGAGAGAGGGATCGTGGATATACTAGGTATTCAACTTTTTTATATCTATTATGCTCTTCCATTTTGGGGCTATTTGAGATTCCCAATGTTTGCAATAAGCCAATGTTTAGTGTATTTTATCACTAAAATAGTAAACTTTTTGCTAGATTTCAAGCTTGCCTTGAAGAAAATCAATAAAATTTTGTAAGTTTTAGTGTAAATATCCTCAATTCTTTAAATTTCAACTTAAAATTCAAAAGATTTTGACTGTGCAATTTTGTATTTTAAGATTTTCTCAAGTAAAAATTTATGTTTTGGTAGGTCCTATTTGAGACCTCTCTGTCTCTCTCTCTCTCTCTCTCTCACACACACACACACACACACACACACACACACCAATTTAACTCCGAGACCATTCAACTATGTTCCTTTGCACAAAGCTACAATGTGCAATGTGCACATTCTTTGAGCTAGAAGGACAATTATACATGGAGGTGCCAAGTGCGAGATTTTAACTCAACATTATACAATGCGTGGAATCTTTGAAAGTTCTACATTTTCCGAAGCTTAAGTAAAAATTTCAAGGCTAGGTGTGCATTTGTATAGGAAAAAAAATGGAGTTCTTTATCCTTTGCACTATCTAGCACGGGCACATTCAAATGGGATGGATGGTGGGGGTCATTCGGATCATGAGATTCGAATTGTTGAGTAAATTTAGTGAGAAAAAGTAAATTCAAGCCAATCAAGATTGTCTCACACCTTGCACGTCAAACCCACAACTTGGTCCATTCAAGGTATGGACTCTAACCACCACGCCCGCATGCTTTTATTGAAGTTCATGGTACTCCAATGCATTACATTGTAAGTGCGGGCTGATTTACAAATTTGCGTGTCAGTCGCATGGTCTACAATGCATGCATGTCATGATCCATCACCTCCACCCTTGATCAAAATGGCCTTCAAAATGCAAAGTAGAGAAACCCTTTACAAAAACATAAGTAATCACCCTTTAATTTTGAAGGTTGGAGTCGATGTTTGAAAAAAGGGTATCTTAGATTCGTAGTCTTGAGCGAGGTGAAAACTCAAAACAATTGGTTGAAGAGATGGGGAGAAGAAAAAAATTCGCTTGAAAAATTTAAGAAAATAGAGGTGCATTATAAAAAATACCGATTATTTTGGAAAATTTTCTCTTTGAATCGACTCTAAATAATTTTTTGTATGTTAGTGAAATTGACTTTTTCCAAACGCTTGATGAAGTGAAACTCCATGGCCTTGCCACGGACTATAAATATTATAAATATAGATGAAGTACTAATCTTTTTGTCTTTCTAACAAAACACAGAACTCAAAAGTATATCTTTTCATTTTCTACCATCGTAGTTATTACTACTTACCACTTACCCTTGGCTTTTGTATTTCAAGCTTTCTTTGAAATGAACTAGAGTGTGACATGTGAATGCCTTCTCCTTCCTAGAAAATTTTAAGCTACATTATATAAAGTATAGATTACAGAAAGACATTAAGGAAGCATGACTAGAAAGACATTAAGGAAGCATGACTAATAACCATAGAGACTTCAATCACATCTTGTGCCATATTTTGTTTAGATCCTTTCAAATAGGCATACCGTTTTGATCCTTGCTTAGTTTGCCCTCAAAAGTGTAGATTGAAGGAAATCTTTTTCGAGCCTTGTCAGTCTCACAGTATGGTCGCAAGGCTCACAAATCAATGTAGCTTAAATCTCATTGTCCATGGTAAAATTGTGGTGGAGATTAAATTTTTTGAAGTTAAACCCAGCCTAACTTCAACTCCTTGAGTCTTAGGTACCCCACATGGGAGGGGGTAATTTGTAAGATCAAAGAATTTAACCATACCATGTGGTGGTCACATGTGAAAAGTGAGGTAATTGTTCTTTGGTCACATGTGAAAAGTGAGGTAATTGTTCTTTGGAACCTCAAGTAGTTGGCTCACCCCACTTGAGACATCAACGGTTCCATAATTGATTGACTAAGTCCTTGAAGTATTCAATTCAGCCAAATGACTTAATAAGCATAAAAAACACATGTTCAAATTATCCTCCACATGTGGCCCTCATGATGTGTTTGAATGCTATTGGATAGGTTTGAAAGGGGTCCAATGAGAATTCAGATACATAAAAATAAATAATTAAGCTCTTTCTCTCAAAGAGGAAAAGAGGACACATGTCCAACTGAAATAATAAAACAATACGAGAGAGAGAGAGAGAGAGAGAGAGAGAGAGAGAGAGAGAAAGAGGTGAACCAAGTATGAGAGGGGGGGTATACTCTCCCATACACCACATTCTCTCATTGTGTGGAGTGAAAAATGCAAGAGCTCCATCTCCTTCTCCAAGCTTGCTAAGAAGTGGAGAGCCTACACCGACACTCTTGGCTATGGAATACAAATCCAATCAAGAGCATGCTTCAATGCTTAAGTTTGCCATCTTCTTCATCTTCATTACTATGCTATTATACTATACTAAGCAAAAAGAGTTATGATAAGTGAGGAACTATTTCTTTCTCCTATGGATGATTCTTCTTCCTCTTCCCTAACTTCATTCCGTGCTAGCTCTCTCCACCTTCGAAGGTGTTTGAGACCTTGGGACTGGGATAATTAAAACTTTTTGCAAAGTTTATGTTAATCTCGTGATGCATGAATATTTCCATCTTCATAGCATCACCAAGGTCACAAGGAACACAAAGATTATATTGTAACAAGCCTCTCTTGATGAGAGAATCTATAATACAAACGCCTTTTGGAGGGGGGACAGGCTCCAAGTAAATTCTGCCCTCAAATATTGTCATGTTCTCTAATACTCTCTCTCTCTCTCTCTCTTGCAAAAGTATTGTTCATGCCAAGTTAATTAAATACTATGTTTATGTTGCTACTATCAATTAAGTTCACCCTCCATGTTCTCAAAGTAATCTCACAAAATGCTCACTCTAATTCTCTTAATTTCGCTATTCTCAAAGTTCATAGGCCATTTCCGTTACACTTTATATGCTTGCAAGAGGTTAAAGTCACAAAAGTGTAACCTAGTTTTAAATCTTCAAAGACTAGTATTTGGATATAAATGGTACTATACTAACCATACACATGGGAGAGGTGGTGCAACTTTGGCCATTTTAGAAAAGCACAGTGACCTTGTCTCTAAGATCCATAACTCAAAGAATGAAAGTTGGATATCAATTTCTCGTAGCAGCCCATTCAATTGCACTATTGTATTTTTTTGACATTTTTTTGGGAGGATGTTCATTGAGTTTATCTTATAAGTTTTATTTGGCAATGCATTTGCAAGGATTCCAATTAATGGTGATCATACTCGGGCTTTTTGTTTGAGAAGATATGTTAGGCAAGGATACCCTATATCTCCTTTATTTTATACCATCTATTCAAATGCTTTATGTGGCTTGTACACGATGAAATTGAGAAAGGTCACATAAAAGGAATCAAAATTCCAAGTGTAGATAAATACCTTGTACGACAACACTTTATTGATGACATCAATTCTCTTTTATCAAATGATGTGCAGTCCATAGAAACTTTTGGGTAATTCTTGAATGTATTTTGTATGGCCAGTAAATCTATTATCAACCACTCCAAAATAGGTTATAAAGTGTTAATTCCAAAGTAGTATTTTCTTATTTTCCATTAGGGAAATTTTGGAATCTCAAACGGGCCCTATAAGGAGAACCTACTTTCTAAGATCTTTCCAATGATATGTTTGTTGGTTGGTAGGGTTTTGACAAAGCGTTTATGTACTTCACCATGTTTCCCACTTTGGACAAGAGAGGCAAAGTCAAACCTCCTTATAGGGCCCCTTTGAGAGACCAAATTTTCACTAAAGAATCAGGTGTTTATAGCTCTTACGAGCAATAGTCAATAATATTTTGTAATGGTAAAAGGTTGAAAACCTCTTTAGATTAGGAAACAGGCTTTATCTGGAATGGATGTAATGTTTTGAGCACTGAATGAATAAGAAGAAGAGGACTGTGACTTTGTGCCATGATTATTCTTTGTGTTCCTATGTTTAAAGTTTTTAATCTACAAGCTATTAAGTGTTAATCTCCTCAACTTTGTGTACATACTTAAAGTAGTCTATTTCCAAGTTTTGTTTATGAAATGGCTATAAGATATGTTTGTTTATATTTTTGGCTAATTACCATAAGCCCCAAAAACACTTGGTAATCCCGTTGATTGTGAAGCACATTCAATAGGGACAACTGGGCAATGGGATTGATTGGGACTAATGACTATTGAGCCTAATGAGTTCCTGAGGGAATTTTGTAATTGGACATATAAGGAAGAAGAAAGCAAGGAATGCTACAAATTATTTTTTGAAGACCTATTTGAATCACTCCCTTGATTATCTGAGACTAAATATAACTCTAAGGAATACATCAGTACCATGGTCAACTATGTGCCCGTTAGGACCTTCAATGCTCTTGAGTACTTGCCTTTTTATCATGGAAAGGAGGTTATTGAATATTTGATATCTCACAAAAGAAGAAGAGAAAAAATGCATGAGTGGTTCATGGGACCAACCACCAATTTCCACCTATGGCACCTGATTTTTGAAGAGAAGATGGGATGCTTGGCTTGAAGCCCACATTCAGAGATCAAGTGGGTATTTAGTGCATGTTATCCTTGAATTATCAATTATTAAAAGTTTTCCATCAATTATTGAGGGGACAAAGTCATAGGATCCAATCACATAAGGAGGGACAAGGCACAAGAAGTAGGGGAGAATTCTTCACCCAATACAAAAGATCAGGGAACAACCCCACAAGCTCTTGAAAGGGTTATCCACCAATTGGTTAGAGTTTAGGAAGTCCATCAATTTTTGAGAGCAAGGAGACAATCAAATTTTCATCCACCTCCATGCCAATTACCCCCACTACCTACATTGACATTTAACCCATTGGGATTTCAACCACCCCCTCAATAACCACTAATGGCTCAACTACCACTCAAACCTAAAGTAGAGGTAGCAAAATTGAGTGGGAAAGAATCCCAATATGTTGAGATCCATGTGGGATAGTTTAAGACTAGGAGTTTTGCAACTGGGTATGATGTGCTATACAACGATACAATTAAGAAGGAGCTTTACAATATTAATAGTTTTCTAGACTATGATAATTTGAAAACTAATTTTTTTAGATTCAGGGTATAAAAGACCCATGAGGATGTCTTGAAGAAGATCAAGAATATCATTGTCAAGCAAAAGGATTTATTGGTATAAGACTATGCACAACAGGTCAAGAACTTGATGAACAGACTACAAGCAAATCATAGATCATCCATGGAGCAAAAAGGAGATTATTTTTTAAGGAAATTGAGGAAGCATATCAAGAATACAGTTGCACAGCATGCACCCCTTTCTCAACAACATGATTTTGATAATTTTGTGGATGTAGGAATGAGGGTTGAAAGGAGGTATGGACAAGGGAGCAGAAGAAAACTAAAAAGAAGAAATCTAGTCTAGATTTAATTTCACAAGAGGAAGAGTCAGATGAGGATGAAGATAAAGGCTCAAGAACTGATTCATATGAAGAGTTATAAGACACTGATGAAGATGGAGCAAATACATGGAGTGCAAATAAGAAACAGAGGTCAAAAAGGAAGAAAGATGTCAAGCCAAAGAAGTAGAAGAGTGAAGAAAAGAAGAAAAATGATAAATCAAATTCTAAAGATGCCTCCATCATCAATAAATTGATTTTGGGAAAGCTTAATGACATTCAACCTTCATCTTTTGAAAATCCTTCTAAAACACCATTTTGCCAGGTTTGTACAAGACTTGGGCATGATTATGATAATTTCTATTATAATCCTAATTTTAGGGAAAGAAGACTAGCACAAATTCTTGGCAAGATGGAATTAGGGCCAAATGTGGTGGCACCACAACCCTTTAGGATTAGATTTCAGAATACAAGAACATGAAGGATGTTTCAGTAAGAAAATTGGTTAGAATGTGAAAAGATACTAGGAGCAAAACAATCCATTATAACCTTGCACCTAGTGTGGATCTTTGGGACATAGATAGGGACTTGCATGTGAACTATGGTGCAAGCACAAGAAGATAGGGACATCCCAATTGTGAACTATACACCTGCAAATGAAGGAGCTAGTTCCTCTAATGATGGGATAATGAAGGTATGTGCTCAAGTGAATGTATTACTCTTGGAGGAGAAGATCTCCCATAGCGTTGAGCAACAAAAAAGTCAAGCAAAAAGAGAATAGTTAGAAACAACAGCCTGAAATGGGCCGAATAGAATTGACCAAAAGGAGAAGATGACACCTTACATTGCTTTTTATGTGATTTTCTTGCATGCCTTAAGATTAAGGAGGTTTTGGAGAAACTTCTAGAGGTGGATAGCCTAGCCATTACTAGGTCAAAGTGGAAACTAAAGGAAAAATAAGAAGAGGAAAGGAATATTCTTGAAGGACCCATCAATTGGGAAGACCAAGATCATATTAGAATGGAAGTATTGATTGAAGTAAATTCAATTAAACTAGCACACTTAAGACTCTGCGGTCCATGGCCAACAAGGACAATGCGTGCAATGTGGGATAATCTAGGTAAGAGACCTTCAAAAATTGGGGATTCCTTAGTGAAAACAAATAGTTTTGAAGAGTTAGCTAATGAAGGAATATCATATGATCTCTTTGAAGCTTTGTTGGAAGCACCCATTTCAATAAAAATGGGTCAACTACTATTGAAGTTAGTCCTTCATATTTGGTTAAAAAAAGGCAAAAAACTAACAAGACAAATAAAAGATAGAGAAAGAAAGTAGAAGGTGGAAGTAGTACAATTTATTTGGCTCAGATTGATTTTGGAGATGCAGCTCCAATGGATGTGGACTACAAAGTACTTGTAATCAATATTTGATTAGGCAAGTCTACCTTTCAAACGTGCTGGTGGATGGAGGTTCAGGAGTTAACATTCTTCGTGAATTAGTCTATAAGAAGTGGAATCTCATGAAATGGGATCCAACACCCTTTCAAGTTAAAATCAATGATCAAAGGAGAGTGCAACCTTTGGGAATTCTTAGAAATCAAATAATCACTCTAGTATGATTGGTTTTGAGGCTAGAAGAGTCAACATGTTCTTACCCAATGATTTTGGGTAGACCATGGTGGTGAAAAAATTATGTAGAGTAAATAAAATTATGATCAAACAAAGGAAGAAGAAGGTAAGGATGCACATGGTTTCATAGAAGAGTATCCCACTTGGATTGAAACCTTTGTATTCAAAAGGGATTAATATGGTAGAATCTATTAAGTAGGATGAAAAGGAAGGATTGCTTCAGAGAAATGAAACAATGGTCCCAATCTTTGAGGTAGATGTGCAAAAGATTGCAAAAACAATAGAAAATCATAAAAAATCCCCTGAATTGAACCTTAAGGGAAATAGGAAGAAAGCAATAAAAATAGACAAGGAGTAGAGATTGAAAGAGGAGCAAGAAGCATTTGAGTCCATTAGGCATGCAGAAAATATGTTTTAAGAGCAAATGTCGAAGGGTTATAGAGTGACAGAAGATGAACTGAAAGGTATGAATTTAGAAGATGAAGATGATGGTATCAGATGAACTGGAAGGTATGAATTTAGAAGGTGAATATGATCACTGAAAGTATCTATGGAATTAGATACTGAGTTTAAAAAGGCATTGACATTTTTATTATTAGAATTCAAGGATGTGTTTTGTTGGTCATGTATTGATATGAAAGGAGCATATCTAGTTGTATGCCAACATACCATTAATTTGAAAAAAGATGAAGTACCAGTGAAGCAGCAGCGATACAAGATTAATTTCAATTATGCCAAACAAGTGATAGAAGAGATTGACAAATTGTAATTAATACTATTTACCTAGTGGATGAAGTAACTTGGCTATCAGAATTTGTGTTTGTCCCCAAAGAACAATGGGAAAATCAAGGCATGTGTAGGTCATAGGAAACTGAATGCTACAACAATTACTGATGCATTTCCTTTACCATACTATGACACAATGTTGGATACAATAGCTAGTGAGGAGAATCTGATGTATAGTATTCTAGATGGATTGAGTCGATATAATCATACCAAAATGGCCCTGACGGATAGGGAAAAAACAACTTTCATAATTGAATGGAGTGTGTATGCCTTCACAATGATGAATTTTGGATTGAAGAGTGCACCACCTACTTTTTAGATGTGGGTCATGAAGGTGTTTGGTCCTTACCTGACAACCTTCATGAAGGTATTTTTGGATGACTTCAGTGTTTAATGAAAGAAGAAGGATCACTTGAAGCATTTGAGATTGTTCTTTGAGAGACACAGAGAATCCAATTGTCATTGAACCCTTCAAAATGTGCCTCTTCTATGAAAAGGGGCATTTTATTGGGACATATCATTAGTCAGTAGGCAATAGCAATTGACCAAAGAAAAGTGGAAGAAATCCTAAAGGCTTCACCACCAAAGATAGTGAAACAACTGATGAGGTTTGTTGGTCAAGTGGAGTGGCCTTGGCACATGTATGTTTACCACTCACACATTTGACAAAAAATGATATTTACAGCAATTATGGGTGTTCTCCAAAAGAGGAGATGGACTAGATTTTGAGAAGGTGTGTTAAAATTTTTGAACAAAAAGTAATATTGGCTAAATCACATGTAGGTGATGCTGCAGGGGATCTTTTTCGGGGGATATTACTACAAAGAAAACTTTTCAGGCTACTTTGTGGTTGCCATCAGTTTTTAGGGATGCTCATGAGTATGTAAAGACTTTTTTGACTTGCCAAAGACATGATCAACTCACTAGATGCAATTTGGTTTCATGCATAAGCACATTTATTTAGATGTGGTTGATGATGACCTTATGCAATTGTTGGATGATGCTCTATATGGTTTTGGGCATATACAAACTAGGGGAATGTTTTTTGATCCATCTCGAGAGTCCGATGAAGAGAATTTTTCCAGAGACTTGATGTATCCAGATATGCATGATCAGAATATCAATACTGCAGGGGGTGAAGATGTCTTGCCAATGCTCCTACCTGTGATAGATGATCAATAATTAGATGAGCCAGCTCCATAGGGAATATGACATTATCTAATGATGCATGCTGTTTTATTGGATTTGATGTTATCATATGATGAAGGGTATTTTCTGCTAGCTTTTGATCGACGAGGAGATGGTTTTATGCATGGTCCACAACAATTGATTGATATTCCATTTGATGGGTGGAGATGGATATGTGCATGGTTTGGGGCGATTGACTTATATATCATATGATCCAAGTGGGGTTCATGATGGTTTACAAGTAAATTTATGCTTATGTTCTATTGCTAGGAAATTCTTGTGTTTTCCCAATAATCCTACAGGAGGGTATATTCTAATAATGGCATATGTTGCAAAAATTTTCAAAGCATGCTCACAATGGGGTAGTAGATATGCAATTATAGTTTTTGATTGCATCTTGGAATAATGGTTGGCACATACCGGAGGATGTGCATGTTTAGAGGGGGTGAATATCGTGTCGCTTTGCGGGCATGGGGTGAAAGATGTGAATCTCGATGCATTTTGAGGTTTTGCCAAACTTATGATTTATGCCAAAAGATGCTATGACATCAAGATGATGGAGTGTAAACTAAATGTGATTTTGTTGCCTAGAAATGGAGTTTCTTCCTGCAAGCGGAGTTGCAATGATTTTGCCTAAATATGATTTTAAAAACAAAATTTTTAGTGTTTCACATGCTCTCCATGCTTGTCTTTACGGCTAGTCAATTGGAAGTTATGGCAGTTTGAAGCTGGGAGAGTTTGCAAATCCGGATTGGGCATTTGTAGAAGAAGGGTTAGGGACGGTATGATTGCATATGTTTGAGGTTCTCATCATATGGAGCGCTTGGCGTTTTGGATTGCTAATCAGAGCTCAAACGGCAAAGATATGAGCAATTTAAGTTTTTTTGGGGGTCAGTCTTGTTGGTGTTAGTCCTACCGTAGGATCTGTGCTGATGAAGAAAAATCAAGTTTAACAGGGGTCGGTTGCTAGTTCCTGACATGGGCTACAACATGTGTTTTACAGGGCTCGAAATGGGTGTTAGATTCTTAACTTGTGACTGGATCAGTGGGAGACTCATGAAAAAGAAAAAAAATTGTGCTTGATACTACCTTGGTCGACATGCGATTCACTTGAGGAGATTCCACTCTGAGATGTTAGCTCTTAAATATTATGAATATCATCTCTTCTAATACATTGATTGCATATAAGTCCAATAAGGCCTAGGCTTGGGGGTTCTTTTGGTGACAGATGTTGTGGGTGACGATGATTTGGTGGATATGTAAGTCAAATGTGGTGCCTGTATCAAAGCAGTCCCTCATGTTGTGCGGGGTTCGTGGGAAAATGCTAGGAAATACCTTGGTCAGGGTGCATATCAAATGTGCTACTAGGCAATGCCTTGGCCGGAGTGCATATGCCAAATTGTGGTGTCCTTATAAATCCTAAAGGGGATAGGGGACCCAAAGGAACGAGCCAAAGGCCCACTAAAAAGCAAAGGGGTTGGTTGTTCATTGAGAAAAATAAGGCTAATGGGTGTGAAGAAAGAGAGAAAAATGAGATATGGGGGCGACAAAATTTGGAGCCATTGCCATCTAGTTTGCAATAGGGCCAGCTCACCATGTCATCACCCTACTTATCATGCCTAGCAACAACGGCACCGTTGTTGCTTAGGAAGGGAAGGGGACTATTTTTAGGGGAGGTTTTTTATATAGGTAAAGAGGAAAGGTAGTGGAAAAAAGAGGAGGTAGGGGGGAGGGAGGAACAAGAGGAGAGGACGACTAGGAACATGGGGAAAAGAAGAAGAAGGGGAGGGAGGACTCTCTACCTCTTTCTCTCACCTGGCCTCGAAAAAGGAGAGTCTCTCTCTCTCTCTCTCTCTCTCTCTCTCTCTCTCTCTCTCCCTTGAAGCAACAAAGAAGAAGATCCCTCGGGATAAATAATCTCTCTCTCTCTCTCTCTTGCCCTGAGTTCGGAAGGAGAATCCATATCAAAGTAATAAGAGCTCTCTTGAGTCAAACTCAAGATCCATAACTTCGGAACTAAAAGCCAGCTCTCTCTCTCTCTCTTTCTAGATCTTATATCGCAAGAAAGGTGAAGCTATGGTGATATTGATTGACAAAAAACATTAAAAGCTCAAACAAAGGGATATCTAGCAGGGGTTTGGCTCTATCAAGAGGATATTTGAAGTATTGGAGTCAGACATTGCAGTGGAGATCAAGCAATGCATAAGGGATGTGCTTTGCAAGATAGAGAGTAGGTAAAAGTTTGATCAAGCAAAGGGCATAAGGGAAATTTTGGGAACTGAAGAGCAGGGGAATAATGCAGGTGGGTTTTGTTATGGAATTGATATCTTATTATTTATTGCAGCTGTGACAGGTGGAAAAGGCTTGACCGAGCTAAGCTATTGCAAAAGGATATCATATTTTATTTACATTTTATTATTCAAGTGCTCTTTTATGAGCTTTGGCCATTTATGATCTGCCGGCCAGTTTGTAACCAATTTGACCATTCAAGAAATCTATATAACAAATACGTGCAAGAGGGAATGGTCACTCTTGCACGGGGGGAGATTGCACCCAGTGTTTGCGTTGTTCTTCTCTCCTTTTCCCTCTTCTCTCTCGCCGTGCCGGCGTAGCACTCTGCTCTAGGAGGTGCACCTACACGCGTTCTTTCACTCTCTCCCACTCTCTATCTCTCTCTGTTCGCGTATATTGTCGATTATGTGCTCGTGGATTCGCCAGGTATGGAGATTAGTCCGTTTTATGGTTTGTACTATATTGTTTTTGGTATTTTGCAGGGCAACCACACTTTCGTTTGTAGCAGCTTTTGCTTGGCGATTACAGATTGCATCCATCGGGTTGGGGATTTTTTATTATGGATTTGCACATCACTTGGTATATTAACGATGGAGTATGCAACCAATGTGTAACAGGTTCCACATATTAATTTATTAGAAGTGTCTTTTGATTGCCAGCATCAATTGAGTGTTGATAACTGGTTTTTACTTTATTTTCCACTGGTATTTGTGATCCGAGTCGTGATTTTATTCTGGTTTTTCTATGTAAGTATCTCTTTATCTTCTTACTAACACCAAATTGGTCCTAACTACAATCATTTTTCTTGGTTTATGCCTCGACAGCTTCTTCGTTTACAGCCAGAAGCCCGACACTTTCCCGGTCAACCCTAGAGAGATGTGCACTCCGAAAATTTTGGTGAGCACAATGTGAATCTGGCCGGGATAGACAGAATCAGTCATGTCAACAAGCCAAGAGAAAGAGATGCAGCAGATTACGAGGTTAATGGCTACTATTTTGGAGCAACAGTATGCAAGTCAAGTGCAAAATATGAATCAAAATATGGGTACCAAGTTGAAAACTGAGAATCGAAGATTTGGACCAATCTACAAAAAGTGAATTCGATGGATTTTTAGGGCAGGATAACAGAGAAATTTTTCAAGTACTCCGGGAGCTAGTAATAGAAAATTGGAAATCTAAAGCGTCAGATAATTGGAAACAAGAGATGCTACTACAATTAGCACTTGAAAATGCCATACACTCAATTTTTGATTAGCAGGGGATTTTTGATGGTTACAATCCAGTAGGATACTTGGAGTGATATGACAAGGAGTTGGAGCTCCATGGGGTGCCAAACTAGAACAAGATTCTAAAATTTGACAGGTTTGTGATCTCAGATTTCATTGAGCGATTTTAGGGGCTTCAACAACAATATAGGCATAGTTGGTGCAACTATCCGAGAATGTTGGGATCCAAGCATGTATGAAGGTGATGAGGATTCTGCTGATATGCCTACCTATGCGGAGGGTTGCAAGCAGATTAGGGCTAAGCTAGAAAGTTCTATTGATGAATGTTTTCTTGATGATGATAGGATATTACAGGATAAAGACAATAAAGAGGTTTTCCAAGCTATCTATGCAAAGCTTGGAATTGTAGATTCCATGCTAAAGACTGAAGTTAAAGACTTGTAGGGTCAAGAAAAGCAGGAGGATTTAGAGGATCTGTACACACATGAGGGTTCATAGAGTGTGGATATACATGAGCATCTACAAGACTTGTATATATCATATTTACACGGTTTGGATACACCAAATCTTAAGGGCTTGGATGAGCAAGGGTATGTGCTTGAAGATCCACATGGTGATGATTAAGAGGGGGTGTAGACTCCTTGCTTATCAAGTTTTTGTGATGCAGAGCTCTCAATATGGCAAGGTGATCATGAACTTAATGATGTTTATTTAGAGGGGGTGCATAATGGATTGCATTCTTTTGGTGTTGCATATGATTGGGTTAATTATGCCAATGATATGGACAGGGACGTAGATGCAAATTTCAATATTCTTGCTGAGATTTGTGCTACAAAAGTTACAAGATGTTTGGATGAGCGGGAGAAATTTAATGAGCAGTCTACATGTGGCTAGTATGCATACCATATGGGAAATTCCTAGTTTGCAACCTGACATATGTAGGGTGGAAGATTCTTTTGAAGTGCTGGACCTAGAGCTTATGTGCTTATTGGATGAAGCTTTGGAAGGCTTCTCAATTACAGATGCAAAGGGTACCAAAATTTTTGGTTTCATGCATAAGCACGTTTATCTAAATTTGGTTGATGATGACCTCATGCAATTATTGATTGGATGATGATTTATTAGGTTCTAGGCATGTATACAAACTAGGAGAATGTTTTTTGATGCATCTCGAGAGTCTGATGAAGATAATTTCTTTAGAGACTTGATGTACCAAGATATGCATGATCATAATTTCAATACTAAAGTGGGTGAATATGCATAGCCAATGCTCCTACCTATGATATATTATCAACAATTAGATGAGCAAGCTACATCGGGAATATATGGCAGTATCTAATGATACCTGCTGTAGTATGGGATTTGATGCTATCCTATGATGAAGGGTATTTTCTACTAGCTTTTGATCTAGGAGGAGATGGTTTTATGCATGGTCCATGTAAATTGATTGATATTCCATTTGATCCAGGTGGAGATGGATATGTGCATGGTTTGGGGAAATTGACTTATATACCATATGATCCAGGTGGGGTTCATGATGGTTTATGGTTAAATTCATGTTTACGCTTTGTTCCTAAAAAATTCTTGTGTTTTCCCAATAATACTATAGGAGGGTATATTCTAATAAGGCCACAAGTTGGAAAATTTTTCAAAGCCTACTCACAGTGGGGTTGTACGTATGCGATTATATGTTTTTGCTTGTAGCTTCGAATAATGGTTGGAACATACCATGGATGTGCAAGTTTAGAGGGGGTGGATGTCGTGCCGCGTTGCGGGCACACGGTGAAAGATGTGAATCTTGATGCATTTTGAGGTTTTACCAAACTTATGATTTATTCCAAAAGCTGCTATGACATCAAGATGACAGAGTGTATAATAAATGTGATTTCAATGCCTATAAATGGAGTTACTTCTTGCAGACGGAGTTGCAATGATTCTATCAAAATGTGATTTTATAATCCGCGTGTTTAGTATTTGACGTGCTCTCCATGCCTGTCTTTATGGCTTGTCAATTGGAGCTACGGTAAGGAAGTTATGGTAGTTTGAACTTGGAAGAGTTGTACATCCAGATTGGGCAACTGCAACAGAAGGGTCATGGATGGTATGAGTGCATAGCTCTGAAGTGCTCATCATTTGGAGTGTGTTGGTGTTTTTTGATTGCCAATTGGAGCTCAAATGGTGAAGATATGAGCAATTTAAGTTTTTCTGGGGGGCTGGTTCTGCTGGTGTTGGTCCTATCTCAGGATATGTGTTGATGAAGCAAAATCAAGTTTAACAGGGGTCAGTTTCTAGTTCCCGACACCGGCTACAACATGTGTTTTACAAGGCTCAAAATGGGTGTTAGGTTCTTAACCTGTGACCGAATCAGTGGGAAATTGATGAGATAGAAAATAATATTGTGCTTGATACTACCTTGATCGACATACAATTCACTTGCGCAACTTCTAGTCTAGGATGCTAGATCTTAAATATTGTGAATAGCGTCTCTTGTAGTACATTGACTGCATATAAGTCCAATAAAACTTGGGCTTGGGGGGTTTTTTAGCGACAAATATTGTGGTTGATGATGCTTTGGCTGATATGTAAGTCAAATGTGGTGCCTTTACCAAACCAGTCATGCATGTCGAGCGAGGCTCTTGGGAAAATGCTACACAATGCCTTGGTCAGGGTGCATATCAAATGTTCTATTAGGACTTGGCCGGTGTGCATATGCCAAAGTGTGGTGTCCTTACAAAGCGTAAAGGAGGCGGGGGACCCAAAGGAAAGAGCCGAAGGCCCACTAAAATCCAAAGGGTTTAGCCGCCAATTGAGTGAAAGAAGTCTTAATGGGTGTGAAAAAAAGGAGAAAATGGAGAGATGGGGGTGCAGGTAGCGAGGAGATGGCGCAGGGGAGAGAGAAGAGGAGCTTGTGACGGACGCAGCAACAGGGTCGGGATGGCGACGAGCATGAAACAAAACCTGCTCAGCAAGCTGGGGTGACAAAATTTGGATCCATTGTTGTCAAATTTGCAATAGGTCCAAATTGCCATGCTAAATCATCACCCCAATTCCCACGCCTAGCAACGACGGCACCGATGTTTCTTAGGAAGGGAAGGGGGATATTTTTAGGGGAGGTTTTCTTATAGAGGGAAAAAGGAAAGGCAATGGAAAAAAGAGGAGGTAGGGGGAAGGAGGAACGAGAGGGGAAGAGGACTAGGCTGTGGGAAAAAGAAGAAGAATGGGAGGGGAGGACTCTCTCCCTCTATCTTTGACTTGGCCTTCGCAAAGGAGAAGATCTCTCGAGAGGAAGAATCTCTTGCTCCCTGAATTCGGAAGGAGAAGACATATCAAAGGGATAAGATCTCTCTCAAGCTGAGCTCAGGCTCCATAACTTGGGAGCTAAAATCCAACTCTCTCTCTCTCTCTCTCTCTCTCTCTCTCTCTCTCTCTCTCTCTCTCTCTCTCTCTCTCTTCTCTCGATCTTATATCACAAGAAAGGTGAAGCTATGGTGATAAGGATTGATGACAAACAACATCGAAATATCTAACAGAGGGATGTCTAGCTGGGTTTTGTCTCTATCAAGAGGATATTTGAATTCTTAGAGTAGGTCATTCCAGCAGGGATCAAGCAACGCATAAGGGATGTGTTTTGCAAGATAGAGAGTAGGTAAAAATTTGACCGAGCAAAGGGTGAAAGGGAAATTTTGGGAACTGAAGAACTTGGCAATTATAGATTTCTTCCATAGGGTTGGGAATTTTTTATTATGGGTTTGCAAATCAACAGGTATATCAATGATGGAGTATGCAACCATTTGTAACAGGTTCCAGATATCAATTTATTGGAAGTGTATTTTGATTGCAGCATCAATAGTGTCGATAAATGGTTTTAATTTATTTTCCACTGGTATTTGTGATTCGAGTCATGATTTTATTATAGGTTTGCTTTGTAATCATCTCTATATCTTATTACTAACACCAAATTGGTGCTAACTACAATAGTTATGCTTGATTTACCCTCAAGTGCTTCTCCATCTACACCCAGAAGCCCCACTCTTTCCCGGTCGACCCTAGAGAGACGCACGATGGACCTTGGATATGCATTAAGAAATTAATTTCAACATGCAAGTGCATAAATATTGGCTAGAGAAGATTGTGTTGTATTATGCTATGATACCATGGAAGCACATGAATAAAAACCTTATATTGATAAATGCACTTACTCGTATTCAGGATACAACAGTTTTTCTAGTTTCTCGTTGAGAACTAGTAGGCATAGGCACAATGTTCAAACTACATGTGGAGGAGGACAATCAGGTAGATAAATCTTTTGATGATTTGTACAAGGAAAATTGGATTGGCTAATTCATTATTTCAAATTTTGAACACAAATCTCTAACAAAATAAGAAAAGAAAAGATAGAACCACAAAGATTGCACCTTCATGGTAGCATTGCATGTTCATGCCATCCCCATGCCACGATCATGACAACTCTTTTGAGAAGTACTCCAACCAAAATGGAAATGAATAATTTAGTAGGGAGAGGCTCCTCAATGTTTGAGAGTCAAGCTAAAGGGAGCAAAGATGTAGAAGCAGAAAGGATGAGGAAGGAAAATAGAACAAAATCTTTCCAGGTGGTCAAACAGAGTCAAGGAACATCTTCAATGAGTTGACAAGATCAATAAGAAATCTAGATGTTGAAATGGATACTCTTTTGGCAACCCCAAAAACAGCTCCAAAGATAACACCAAACATCATTTTCTCTACCAAAACTTCTCTAAATCAAAATGTGAAGGAAATGGCCTATGAACTTTGAGAGTAGCGCAATTAGGAAATTAGATAAAGTACTTTTGTGAGATTGCTTTGTGAGCATAGCGGGTGAACTTAATTGATGGTAGCAACATAAACATGGTACTTAGATAACTTGGCATGAACAATACTTTTGCAAGAGAGAGAGTTTATAGAACATGACAACAATTGAGGACCAGATTCATACAGAGCGGGGTCCCCCCTCCAATAGGCATTTGTATTACAGTTTCTCCCATCAAGAGAGACTTCATACAATACAATCTTTGTGTTCCTTGTGACCTTGGTGATGCAATGAAGATGGAAACCTTCATGCATCACAAACATAGCATAAACTTTGTAGAAAGCATTAACTATCCCAAGTCTCAGTCCCAAGGCCTCAAAAACCTTCGAAGGTTGAGAGAGCTAGAGAGGAATGAGGATAGGGAACAGGAAGAAGAAACATTCCATAGGAGAAAGAAATAGTTCATCACTTATTATCACTCTTCTTGCTAGCAAACATAATAGCATAGTAATGAAGATGGAGAAGATGGCAAGCTTAAGCATTGAAGCATGGCTCTTGGTTGGATTTGCATTCCATAGCCAAGAGTGTTGGTATACGTGCTCACTTCTCACAAGCTTGGAGAAGGAGGTGGAGTTCCTTAACTTTCACCAAATGAAAATGCATCCACAAAATGAGTGTGTGTGTGATGTATATCCTCCCAGCACCCCCCTTGCTTGCTTGGGGAGAGTTGTAGCTTTTACACATGTTTCAAGCTCATTGGACCCCTCTCACACTTAGCCAATCACATGCAACATGCATTCAAGTACATGGGTAGTGTTTGGACAAGTGTCCTCCTTACCCCTTAGAAAGGGAGAGAGAGCTTGAAAATATCTAGATATTTGTTGGATGGAACTAGAAGCTCATTGGACCCCTATTTAGCCCAACCAATAGCATTCAAGCACACCATGTGGTTAAGCATAGGGAGAGTTTGACATGTGTCCCATGTGCCGTTTGGGTGAGTGGAAGGTTAAGTCCAAAATTTCCCTAACTTTTGGAATTTCATGCATAGGAAGCTTCTCAAGAACCTTCCTCGTTAAGTTTGTAGGGCCTCTTTTTGACTCAAGCACCTTACCACCCCATGCATGGGAAGCTTCTCAAGCACCTTCCTCATCAAGTTTGTAGGGTCTCTTTTTGACTCAAGCACCTTACCCCCCATGCATGGGAAGCTTCCCAAGTACCTTGCTCGTTAACTATTACAAGTACCTCAAGTACTTTAGTCATCAAGCATGCCAAGCACCTCAAACACCTTAGTCATCAAGCACGCACCTTAGTCATCAAGCACGCACCTTAGTCATCAAGCATGACAAGCACCTCAAGCTTAGGTCGGGTTCCCACCTCAAGCTCGCCTAAGGTCAAAGGACTTTTAACACTAACCATTGGAGGTCTTTAATGAAGCTAACCCTAAGGTCTTTTAAGCTCCATTAAATGCACATTGCTCTTTCATAGACTACCTCATTTTGGACCCTTACTGAGATGCAACCATCTCTCCTTTTGGTCCCCTACTGAGATAAGTCTAGAAGCACTTATTGTGCATTTCTCTTCGGTAGACCATCTCCTTTTGGACCCGTATTGAGATGCAACCATCTCTTCTTTTGGTTACGTGTTGAGATAGGTGTAGAAGCACCTGTCTCTATTCTAACTCTTGTTCCCAATCCAAGTTTCTTCCCTCGATCAAATTTCAACTTTGGTTATACCACGAATTTTGAAACATACTCTTGTATGTTTACTTTTCATGGTAGACCAAAAGAAATACATTTCTACTCCTTGAAGAGTAGATTATGGATTCCCTCTTTGCCCCGCATAAGGAGAAGCATGGGATTCATACATGAATTTCTTATTGTATGGGTGAGTAACACATAGCATAATTCCCACCTCACAATCCCTTTTTCCACCAATTCATGAACTTTCCTCATGATGTCCTCTTGTTGAGCTTGTGAAACTCGATAAGGAGGCTTGTTAGGCAGTGAGCTTCCTGGTAGGAGATCAACTGCATGGTCATCATCTCTCATTTTAGAGGTAGCTCACTAAGGATGTCATCAATGAAAGCATCTTGGAATCCATTTAGGAAATTAGACAACTCTAATTCCTCTTGATTGCCTTTATTGCAGGGATATGGTGTTCCCCAACTCATTAGCATCTATGTACATGCTCTTCTCCCTGTAGGTGAAGTAGATTCTCCTTTCAAGGAAATTCATGTTGGAAGCCATTTGGTTAAACCATGGTGCCCCAATAATAACATTCTCATGTTTGAGAGGGAAGATGAACAAATCCTTTTTGTCCACATAGCTTTGGACATGAAGCCTTAATTTTCCAATTAAGGAAGTAACTGAGACGTCTTGTCTTGTCCTTTGATATCTCCATTGGTTTTCAATGCATCTCCCATCTTGTGGGCTTGTATGCTTGGCTTAGTGGTCAACTCCGTGGATATGAAGTTGTGAGTTGAACCAGGGTCAAACAAAATAAAGGAATCATGCTCTTGCATAGTTCCCCAAGCATAGGAAAGGAGAAATCCTTGGCAATGAGCATTATCTTTTGGAGCTTCAAACATAGAGGCTGTAGGAATCTCATTGCGGGCAATTCTCTTGGGGCAAGGAAGATAACCATGGCCTTGCTCCCCACACTTAAAAAATTTGTGTTCCTTATGAAAAGATTCTAGCTCTTTAGGAGAGAGTTTATATTTACCTTTGTAAACTCCCTTCTCATTGGACTGATTGTTGTTGTTGTTGGAATAGCCTTGGTACGAATTTTGGCATTGGTTTTCCTCTTGGCATCACTTTTGACTTTATTTTCCATGGGCTTGACATTCTGTCTAGCCCCCTTTTTGGAAATTGATGCGTGAAGCAACCATGGTATGGTGGATTACATCGTTGATAGAACTAGGCCGTTGAGAGTTGACATACTCGGCCATCTCTTCATGTAATCCCGCACAAAATTGTTGCTTTTTTCCAGTAAAGTCTATCTTTTGAAAGACATTAGCCTTGAGATGTAAATCCCAAAACTTGTCCACATATTTGTGGATAGAATCATGAGAGAGAAGCCTCAAACTCTGCCATTCGGAGAGCACTTTGTCCTTTGCATCGCTTGCAAGAAATTGCTTCATGATGGAAACTCGTAGAGTTTTCCATGTCTTTGGGGCTTCACCGTTGCCATGAAGGCTAGCCCACCATTGACGAGCCAATTTTTGGAAGTTCATAGCTACATGGCTTAGATTAGAGGACTCCATGAAGCCCTCGTCTCCAAAGTCCACATCAAATTGATGGATGAAGGCCAATACTTTGTCGGTAGCACCAAAGGTGCCATCATAGGTGAGAAAAGAGATACTCTTTCCTCCCTCTTTGAACTTCTTTAGCTTTTGTGACCTTCGCCATGCAGGGTAAGATTTGCGATGTCCTCTCATCTTGTATTCCCTAGGAGAATAGCCATAGCTTTCATGGGTAAAGGGGGAAGGTGAAGAAGAAGGAGAAGATGGTGGCCTCTTTCTTGCCCTTTTCTTCCTTTAGTTCCTTTCTTCCCTTTTGGAGTGACAAGGAGAAGGACTATGGGTTAACCATTTCTTCTTGGGAGGAGTTTGCAATCTTTTAGTCCGCCTTCTTCATGGAGATACACCTTTGGAGGAATTTAGGGATTCATTACTTTCTTGATCTTTGGAATCCTCATGTTCTTATGGGAGAGAGTCTTATTTTGGGGTTCTCATCAAGAGCCTCCTAAGCTCTCTCTCCTCGTGGAGAGGAAAGGAAATCCCATAAGCATGAAGTTGTTGAGTAACTTCGGCTTGCAAAGTGGGGTTGCCCATAGCTTGTTGCAACCTAGTGACAAGATAATTAACAAACTTGGGGGCATCATCATTAGCACCTTCATGTGTAAAATCAATGTCATCAATGTTCATTCTACTCTCCTGGTTATTGTCAGCCATGTTAATTAAACTTATGTGTTTACTAAGTGTATGCTTTGGAAATTCAAAACCTTAGTTGCTACTCCTCAGCCTTTAAAAATAGGCACTTAAGTATCTACACCCACGGCTCGAATTGGTTAATTATAGAGAGTGGTGGAGTGAGTCTAACATAGCAAAGTTGTCAAGGGATAGCTCCTTTCAGACTTCTTATGGCTCAATAATGGTAAATCCATAGGCAAGTCTAAAAGGACTCCATTATTAAGACCAAAGCTCCCAAGGTGTGCACTATGTCCCACATAGTGGGCTCAACAAAATCGATAATAGATCCCAGTCCCACTTACCCTAATATAATTAAAAGAATTCAACCATTAATAGCTACTTAAGGACCTCTCTTCTCAAGCAAGAAAAGAGAAACCAAATGCTCTGATACCAATGTAAAGGAAATGGCCTATGAACTTTGAGAGTAGTGGAATTAGGAAATTAGATGAATCACTTTTGTGAGATTGCTTTGTGAGCATAGCGGGTGAACTTGATTGATGTAGCAACATAAACATGGTACTTAGTTAACTTGGAATGAACAATACTTTTGCAAGAGATAAAGTTTAGAGAACATGACAACAATTGAGGACTATATTCATACTGAGCCGGTCTCCCCTCCAATAGGCATTTGTATTATAGTTTCTCCCATCAAGAGAGACTTGATACAATACAATCGTCGCGTTCCTTGTGACCTTGATGATGCAATGAAGATGGAAAGATTCATGCATCACAAACAAAACATAAACTTTGTAGAAAGCGTTAACTATCCCAAGCCTCAGTCCCAAGGCCTCAAACACCTTTGAAGGTGGAGAGAGCTAGCGGGGAATGAGGATAGGGAAGAGGAAGAAGAAACATTCCATAGGAGAAAGAAATAGTTCCTCACTTATTATCACTCTTCTTTCTAACAAACATAATAGCATAGTGATTAAGATAGAGAAGCTGGAAATCTTAAGCATTGAAGCATGGCTCTTGGTTGTATTTGCATTCCATAGCCAAGAGTGTTGGTGTAGGCTCTCACTTCTCACAAGGTTGGATAAGGAGGCGGAGTTCCTCAACTTTCACCAAGTGAGAATGCATCCACAAAATGAGTGTGTGTGTGATGTATATTCCCCTAGCACCCCCCTTGCTTGCTTGGAGAGAGTTGTAGCTTTTAAAAATGTTTTTAGCTCATTGGACCCCTCTCCCCCCTAGCCAATCACATGCAACATGCATTCAAGTACATGGGTAGTCTTTGGACAAGTGTCCTCCTTACCCATTAGAGAGAGAGAGAGAGAGCTTGAAAATATCTAGATAGTTGTTGGATGGAACTAGAAGCTCATTGGATCCCTCTTTAGCCCATGATGGCACAATCCATGGTGGTTCTATGCTCGTCAATGTGGCGCATACGAAAGTGAGGACCCTTTGACCACATAGAGTTAAAGGAAAGGCACTACAAAATAGAAAATTATATTAATTTATCAAATACATATTAAAGATAATTTCAAGAAATAGCAAGATAATATGGTTTAGCTATATGACTACTCTACCTTTGGTACGCAGCCTCGTGCATACTCCCATTCTTTGTTGGTGATGTCTTCTCTGCAAGCTTTTGCCTCTGTCATTCTATTTTGTAGTGCCTTTCCTTTAACTCTATGTGGTCAAAGGGTCCTCACTTTCGTATGCGCCACATTGGCGAGCATAGAACCACCATGGATTGTGCCATCATGGGCAACTTTGACACAGACGGTGATGAAGCCAGGTATTGTGGAACTATTGAAAGGATACTAAAGGTTAATTTTGGAACCTTTCATAGCTTCATCTTCGAGTGCAAGTGGTTTGCAAATGTGTCTAGACGACATGAGAATGGCCTCTACATGGTGGACTCTAGTGTGCATCACACAGGGAGGTATGAAAATTTAGTTTTACCGCGCAATTGTGAGCAGGTGAGTGACATGTACCTTTTTTGTTCTTATTTACTTGTAGTGTTAGTTATACCAATGTGACTCACTTTGAGGTTCTATTTTATAGGCCTATATCCCAACAATCCACCAACCAAAACTTTGGTTCGTAATTCCTGTAACACCTTGGGGGAGAACCATTTTTTCCACTAATGAAGTGTACACTATCTTTGACCCTCTTCCACCTCCAACTTTGGATGAGGTGGAAACAGAGGAGAGGGAGGTCGATGAATCAAGTCCGGTGGCAGCAAGTCTTAGCGAGGATGATTTTCATGATGATGAAGGTGATGAGATGGAGGATGACAAACTCAAAGATGATGAAGCTGGCAATGCATCCACAAACGACAATTCCGCTTCTCTCTTTATTGATTTAGGAGCCATGGTCTTAGAGTTGGATGATGCTTCATGTAGAGATCTTTTGGAAGATGATTCATAAACATTTTGCAGTTATGAAGTTTTCGGTCGTGTAATCCATTCACCTCTCTCTCCCTCCTCTTCCTCTCTTTAGATTTGAGAATATGCTCAATTATGTTAATCAATTGACAATGATTATTTTAGTTGTAACCAAGTGTAATCTTATATCCCCCGCCTCCTTCTCCCCCCTTCTCTCTCTCTCTCTCTCTCTCTCTCTCTCTCTCTCTCTCTCTCTCTTTCTGTTCTTTTTTATATTTGAAAATTATATACAATCTTCTTTAATTTTTATTGGGAGGATGGAAACACCAAAATTTGAATTGGCGGGGGGGGGGGGGGGGGGGGGGGGGTTAAGCCAGAGTTTGAAAGTTTAGGTGCTAAATTTGGACAGCGGATATAACGACGGTAATGAGCACGGTAATAACAATGGTAATAACAATGGATAAAGTCGCCATAATACTTTTAAAAAAAAAAAAAACCCTCCCTCCTCTCTCTTGTTTCTCTCATTGAATCTACACATTCTCTCTACAAAATGCGGTAAAACAACGCGGTAAACACTTGAAGATTTTCATAGTATCGGGAAAGGTAAGCAGAAGGTATGTATTAAGATGATAAACGGAAAGCGAACATGCAATACAAAGAGTGTGTAGTGGATCGCTATAGAGTTGTACAAAAGAGGCTAGGCTTAACTTGAGAGTGAAGCTTTGTACAAGGAATAGACTAAGCTTGAGAGGAGAGTTCTTCTATGATCATGAGATGCAAGCTCGAATCAAAGATGATTTACAATGAGCCATGACCTTCTTTATATAGAAGGGGCACGGTGGGTTACGGAGCAAGCTAACGCCTTGGTGGGCAAGGTAGTGAATGTCACTTCATAATAGTGGGTATCACTCTAGACTAGTTGGGTGTTGATGTTCAAGGTGTTTTATGGCTTTACAAAAGTGGACAAGTCAAAAGGTGGTGGTACTTTGAAAATCTTATCGCACACGCTTTCTTCTAATCACTGAGTGCTAGCACAACGGTGTGGCCTATGCCATAATTGATTATGTCACTTTTAAGATCCTTCTTGCTTTTCTAAGTGCTTATCTAAGCAAGGATGGTATCCCATCCGACCTTCAGAATGAGTCGGCTTGGTCCATCAAGACATCGGTAATCGAGTTCTCTGTTGGATAGGTTCGATGGTTTCTCCTTTATATTTTTATATGTTTCTTTTTTGAAAAATATGCTTCTGTTATCCAAGTAGGGATCTTCTTATCTTTGGTTTATAGATTCATCTTGGATGGCCACATTGGTTAGGTTGAACTCTTGTACATATACATTTTTCCATTTATGTGAATAAATGGTATATAATATCTGATGTAGGAGAAAAATGAAACAATTCATTTCCTTCTATATTATCCGTTGTCAAATGAGATAGACTACAGTCTATCCAGAATATCATTGCCAATGATCAAATCATCACTCGATTGGAGCAGTGGTAGGCAAAGATAGATATTCTGGTTGCTCCAAGTAGTAGCCACACTTTAGCCTGATACTTTATCAGATGTTCTATTTTGTTAGCACACTTGATGATGATAGGTTCATCTAGTTTTCTCCAAAATTGTTTAGAAATGAACCTTTTAGTTAGTATTGCCAAACTGGCTTCTGTATCCAGTATGTCATTGAGGAAATTCTAAAATTCTGCATTCATGATTATAGAAATGGAGACTCATTTTAATGGTCAAAGATCATTGTCTTCATTTATTGGTTCCTGAATTTCTTCTTGGTGTGACAAGATGAACTCCTCTAGTTGATTTTCAATTCTTGTTAGGCTTTGTTGATTTTATACAATTAATGTCTTGTTGTGACATACTCCGTTTTTGATAGTTTGGTGAGGACCACCTCAAGCTTGTATCATTTTGATCTCTTGACTGAGTGTCTGCTGGGTAGAATAGGCCATTCATGCCTTCACCTTGGGGCTATCATTGAGATTGAAAATAAGGCCCTTGTATCCCTCCAAGAACAAAGTCCATTTAACTTTTGTGCCCTCTGTATTCTTGAATGTACTGTTACAGGCAGAGAGCATATAGCAGATCTTTAGCATCATCTTGCAGGCGATGTCTGGTTTCATTGAGATTGAAAATGAGGTCCTTGTATCCCTCTAAGAACAAAGTACATTAACTTTTGTGGCCTTTGTATTCCTTGATGTATTGATACAAACAGAGAGCATATATCAGATCTTTAGCATCATCTTGCTGGCGATGTTTGGTCTCCCTCGAACTAGGCTGATTATTTGTTTGATGGCCTTTTTCATATATGCGAGTGGAGGTGCCTCTCCGGGTTGAGGAAGACCGGGTAGTTGAGCCAGGTGGGGGGAGAAATAAGAAGCTGCTCAAAGTCATCCCACCTTCTTCTCCTGATGATTGGAAAATATGTTGGGTCGATGTGAGTTGGACCAGAGAAGCTTACCGCGTGATTGCCTGCTTGTTATCACACATTTTTTTTTTCCATTTTGGCCTTGCTTATGTGCTCTGTTTAGGGGTCCCTTCAAAAACATCTACGTCCTTGTATCTACCCTCAACATTCGGTAAAATTGCCGGCAATAGTTCCTTTTTCTTCTCTGTTGTCAGCCATTTCAGTAATTGGTAGGGGAGTTCTGGTTGAAGAACCTCCTCTTGTAACAGCTCTGGACTAATGTATTTCAATAGATCTGAATTGAATAAATGGTGTTCATAGAGGAGGTTCCTAGCCACAGCTTCCCTAGTTACTTTTCCGTGTTCCTCTCGTAGATGGGAGTACTCTTGGGACATTTTGTGTGGTTCAGCTGAAGTACCCATATCTACCGAGGCCTTCGGCTATTTCATCTCCTATTCGATCTCTTATTCTATATTGTCAAAATCTGGCCTTGTGCTCCATGGGTCCTTACTCTCTAAGAGGGAGGTTCTGAATTTTCTCGGTCCTTGAGAGCTGATTTCTCAACTCCTCTACCTCCTTCATGAGCATCTTGATGGTCTCATCTTTATTTTGCCCTTCATTTGTGATGGCTTTGCTCTTATTGTGAAGCACCTCTTCTAAATTTATCCTTGTTGTCTGTGAAACTTCGAGGACCTTCTGCAAGTCAACGATATGCTTCTTGCAGGCATCATTCTACTTAGAGATGCTTGCAAGAATAAGCATGGGGTCCTCAGTGAATGCCTCCAGCTATCGATTTTGATAAGCTATCCGGTCTTTTAGTACCTCAATAGACACCCTTTGTTTCTTTTGAGCCAATGTGGATGACTCTTTGATGCTTTGATGATCTTGTTGATACTTCTGTTCTTTTTTTTCTAAGGCCAACTTGTTACTTTGGACTATGTTTTCTTGCACCTGTGTGGCCATTACTTCCTTCTTATAGAGCTGTCTATACTTTTTAAGATCTCCACTAATGTGCTCTATTTGAGAATCTCTCCGTTGTAGATCCTCCACTAGGCTGGTGTTGGTCGTGAACAATTCTTTGTTCTCAGCCTCTCTCTTGTCCATCCCTTGCTTGATACTTACCACTGCCAGACTTAGTTCTGCATTGTTCTATTTCTCTTGTTTGTACTTGAGTGCTATTTGCATAATATATCTCTTCATCTCCTTAGGTAACCTTGATATCATAGCTAGCCTCTCCAAATTTGACATTGGTTTCTGAATGGTTCGGCCTTGGGCCGCTTCTGTTGTAGCCTTTTCTGCAGTATCTTGAGTTGATTCCTTGGTTTCTTTGATATCCTCTCTTTTTGTGAGTGTGATAGCTGGTTTAGAAGGTATTGCAGCTCTTTGTTCTGATTCTTCCTTGTGTGGAGTATCTTTATAAGAGTGTCTAGGAAAGGGTTTTAATCTTGCCTTCTAATGTATCCTCCATATTTCTTGTATTTTTGACACTGCTGATAAAATTTTTTGATCTGGTGATTTTGATGAGAGAGGTACACCAATCATGCCAAGGTTTTCTTGCACTTTTAGCGAGCCTTCAGGCTGGTCTACTTCTATTGGTACATGTTCTATTTTACCTTTTTTTTCTTGATCAGACGTCATGGGGTTTTCTTGTGTTTTTGGCAAGCCCTCTCACTGATCATCTGGACTTGTTGACTGTCCCTATGTTTTAGGCTCCTGGTTGGGCTGTTTTATGAATGACAATATCAATTCTATCGTAGCATGGCCTCCTCCAAACTGTATTCGGCGGCAATCAGATCTTTGATTAACTCCTTAGCCGTCTCCTCAGGTGTGAGTTGTGAGGTTGAAATCTTATCCCTTTTAATTTCCTCCATGTGTTGGATTGTCTGCTCGAGATGAAATTCGGCTTTAGAGGCCTGGTATTCCATGTGGATCAAGGAGATATGTATTGGATTTGGTATTTTAATTTCTTCAATACGTGATTCTTGTTGCTGTCCTTTTGCTTGCCTTGCCTGGTCCTCTTGTTGATAGATCCTCTCTATCATCTCGATCACGTTGTGTTGCTGGGACTTGTCAAGTGATTCCTCCCTCGGAGTAGTGGTTGTTTGTTGATGATGATCAAGTCTCCTTTTTGGTCCTTAATTGGTTGGAGGAGGCACTCTCTTCATGTTGTTCTTAGATCTTAGCCAGTTTAGATTTCTCTCTCTCTGCTTACTCTTCACTTGGTCTCTTTGATGTTTGACCAGTCTGTTCTTTGATTTTTTCCCTCATCATCTCTGACAAGCTTTGGGCTTGTTCTTCTTTCCTAAGTCATTGCATCTTCCTTCTTTCTTGGGCGGTCTCCCTTTGCTTCTACTTCTGCTTCTGCTTTTCCTTGGTCCAATGTTTCCTGTCCTACTCTTCCTTAATCCTCGTGTCCCTTTTTTTTATTATTTGGGCATAGATAGATGCTGGCTTCCTATCTCTAATGGTTGGGTCCACGTGTTGGAGTTCCACTTCTTCTTCATCCATCTTTGATCCAACAGATTTAGAGCTAGTGGCCACTTCATCTCTGACATATTCAGGTTGTGTCATCGGTTTTGCCTTGGTGGGCCTTGTTGGTGTAGAAGATCCGGTCTCTTTTCTTCTCTTGGGTTGCCTAATCATTTTCACCCACTTATTTGATTCGGGAGCATCCTTAATGGGTCTCTTCTTTGACAAGGCAAGATTCTATCTTAGTCAGAAACTCTATGCCTTGCAAGTGTGGGATGCCTGTCTGTTTTGCCGACTGTTTCTTCTCGGCCACTGCTATTAGTCGATCGAACCCCAAGCTATTATCTTAGTCAAGAACTATGTGCCTCCCATGTGCCTCTCAAGAAACATTCAACTGGGCTAGCTGTGTGGATAGCTTGCTTGGACTGCTTTTCCTTACCGGCTACTGGTTTTGATGTTTTCTTTGTGAAATTTCCATTGGTATCCATATCCAAGACCTATTTCTTTGTGCTTGACATAACTCTTTGGGTAGCCAGATTTGCTTTTTTGACTCGGTTGGTTGTTGAGTCGCTAAGTGGTGCTTTGTCTGTTGGTTTGGCCTCTTGGAGAGTTTAGACACAATGCGCTTAGGTATTCAAATAATCTTCTGTGTTTTTTGAGCTTGAACTAACTTCTTTGGTACCCACACTTTTGTGATAGAATCATGAGTGGGCGGTATGGTTGTATGAGACGGTACCTGAGTCTGTAGCAGCTTGTGGACTTGTGGTCATTCTTGTGCACTTGCTACGTCTTTCTTGACAAGAAAGACGGGCCTTCTTTCTCCCTTATCATGAAGCCAAAAGAAGTAGGTGGCTATTGTATAATTAATTTTCTTCCTGTGAAGCACCAATCAATTGTTGGATAAAAGCATTTAATCAGGAGAGACATAGACATGCTCTGCTAGAAGAGCAGTGAGCTGTGAGAAAAGACCAACATCACCATAGCTTTTGTGCCATCATCTAGGTGATGTTTTGTAGAGCGTGGGTGATTCTAGTATCATTATATCGCCAAGGATCTTTGAGATATTTCTATCATCTAACTCTCTGAAGAGTCTTGTTTTACTATCGAAACGCAATTCTAAAAGCCAAGTGGGTTTCGGCAATATCTCTCACTTGGCCCTCCAAACTTGCGTATCCAAATGCTATTCCTCCAGGCTTGGTGAGGATAATTTACGTGCCTTGAGGACCCCCTAAGTGGCAAGTCATTATCCATCACCAAGTCAAACATAGCCAAAAACTCATCATCTCTCCACTTTGCATGTAAATAAAAACCATGTAACAATCTGTGTTGCAATCTGCTTCAAGTATATACTACAAGGACACGAACAATGCCTATGTTCAAAGTTTTTTGGTGCATATATGAGTCCACAACTTAAAAATTATCCATTCACTAGACTAGTTTTGGAGTTTTCTTCACATGACATAATCTTTCATAAAACATATCTCATAGCCCCATCTATTACTTGGATTCACATTGACTTTTGATACCAATTCAAAAGAAATCCACCTATTCACTATCTGTACAAAAATCTATACAATGTGCTCTTTCAATGGGATCTATTCTTTTATGTGAGCTATAGGGGGTTTCTTCTATTAAGTTTAAAACTAGATGTCATAAGTCTGACAGAGATTGTACAAGAAAGCAAGGAGATAATATATGTGGTAGGTAAAATGCATAACTCAGATGATTGTCTTAGGGAGACACTTGCCATTTGGTCAAGCCTTGCTATTGCAGTAGTAAGTTATTAGGTGTAGTAACCTTCTATCCCTCAAGGCTCGTCATGAGCTTGAAGCTGAATTGTTTACTTCTCGGTGACTTTATAATACAATCACTCACATTAATTGTAAGTTTTGTAAAAACAAAAAAACAAAAAAAACAAGATCAATACAAATAAAATCCCTTGACATTTGAATTTGTAGAGTTCGTCTATCATCATTAATGATATCTCCTTTTACAAATAAGAAAGTGTAGGCTTCAAGATCTTATACTCTATCAATATATTAGTGCTCTCTTTTTACTACATAATAGGGGATAAATGGAAAGATAGAGCATCTAGCTCTTATAAGACTAGGAAGTTATATGTGTGGTCCAACATTTCTTCTCTTATCAAAATAAAACGTAATAAATTTCTTTCTATGTCTCTACTATACAAAAAGGAACCCCCCTTTCACTACTGAAGCATACACATTCCTTTTTCCTTTCACCAATCTTTTCACATCCAGAGTGTCATTAAAAGAAGACAAGAGGATATCTACATCCATACTACACACTGCAATGAGAACAACTACTTATAAAGCATCACATATGTCTGTCTTGACTGACTCAACAATCCTTGCTGTAACATTTTAATGGCCTAGTAACTTGTGTGTAGCGGAAAATAGCATGAACATAGTGATCATTTCATTAGAATATATTCCTAATGAGAATAACAAGAGTGTTTGGGTGGAGAGAGCAACAAAAAGTATAACACCTAGTTAGATAGCATGATCAATACTTCAAAAGAGAGAGAAACTAAGCTATTGACAAAAGTTTCAGACCAGATTTACATGGAGCCGGTCCCCCCTCCAAAAGGCTTTGTATTACGGTGTCTCCCATCAAGAGAGACATTTTACAATACAATCCTTTGTGTTCCTTCAATACGAGCTAGTGAAATGAAGATGAAAACTTCAAACATTAAGTAAAACACTTATTAAACACAACATCAATTTCCTCACGATCTGAAACCCAAGACCTCACACACCTTCGAAGATGGTGAGAGCTAGCAGGGTATGAGAGTAGATTGAGAGGAAGAAGGTGTCATTAAATATCTAATATCTAACCAACCCAAATGATTTTCTCATATTAAAATGATCATTTAATATGGGATAATAAACGGGAACAAGGGTTAGAATATAGACATGTGCTTACGGATCTATCTCAACACGGGGTCAATGGTAAAGGGGCCGAAATGAGAGATGGTCTGTCAAAGAGCAAGGTTAACTAATGAAGCTTAAAAGACCTTAGGGTTAGCTTCATTAAATACCTCCAATGGTTAGTGTGAAAAGTCCTTTGACATTAAGCAAGCTAGGGCTGTGCTTGAGGTGGGAACCCGACCTAAACTTAGGAAATCTAGGGCTGTGCTTGAGATGGGAACCTTAAGCAAGCTTGGGCTGTGCTTGAGGTGGGATATCCACCTAATGTGCTTGTCATGCTTGATGACTAAGGTACTTTAGGTACTTGTCACATTTAATGAGGAAGTTGCTTGAGAAGCTTCCTATGCATGGGGGGTAAGATGCTTGAGTCAAAAAGGGAACCTAATCACTTAACGAGGAAGTTGCTTGAGAAACTTCCTATGCATAAAAATCTCAAATTTAGGGGAATTCTAAAAGAGCACATGGGACACATGTCCGACTCTCACTAAGCTTAACCACGTGGGTGCTTGAATGCTATTGGTTGGGATAAAGAGGGGTCCAATGAGATTCTACTTCCATCTAGCATATATCTAGATATTTTCAAGCTCTCTCTCTCTAAGGGGTAAGGAGGACACTTGTCAAAATACTACCCATGTACTTGATTGCATGCTACATGTGATTGGCCAGGGGGAGAGGGGTCCAATGAGCGTGCAACATGTGGAAAAGTCTCCACTCACCCCAAGCAAGGAAGGGGGGTGCCAAGGGGATATACACCATCACACACACTCATTTGAGACACCATTATCACTTGGTGAAAGTTGAGGAACACCACCTCCTTCTCCAATCTTGTGAGAGTGAAAGCCTACACCAACACTCTTGGCTATGGAATGAAAATCCAACCAAGAGTCATGCGAGTCAATGATTAAGCTTGCCATCTTATCCATCTCCATTACTATGCTATTATGTATGCTAGAAAGAAGAGTATTGATAAGTGAGGAACTACTTTTTTCTCCTATGGAATGTGTATTCTTCCTCTTCCCTATCCTCATTCCCCGATAGCTCTCTCCACCTTCGAAGGTGTTTGAGTCCTTGGGACTGAGGCTTGGGATAGTTAATGCTTTCTTTAAGTTATGCTATGCTTGTGATGCATGAAGCTTTCCATCTTCATTGCATCACGTAGGTCACAAGAAACACAAAGATTGTATTGTACCAAGTCTCCCTTGATGGGAGAAATCATAATAGAAATGCCTATTGGAGGGGGGACTGGCTCCATATGAATCCGGTCCTCAACTATTGTCATGTCCTCTAAACTCTCTGTCACTTGCAAGAGTATTGTTCATGTCAAATTAACTAAGTACCATGTTTATGTTGCTACCATCAAATACGTTCACCCGCTATGCTCACAAAGAACCTCTCAAAAGTGCTTCACCTAATTTCCTAATTCCACTACTCTCAAAGTTCATAGGAAATTTACATTACATTGGTATCAGAGCATTTGGTTTCTCTTTTCTTCCTTAAGAAGAGATGTCCCTAAGTAGCCTATTAATGGTTGATTTTGTTAATTATATTAGGGTAAGTGGGACTGGGATCCATTATCAGTTTTGTTAACACTAGGTTGGTAATGGGACACATTTATGTCCTGGGACATTTTTATGTCCTATTAAGTGACCATTTTCCTTGAATTATGTCAAGATTTTCAAAATGGATTTTGAGGTGCTATCTGTCTAGAAAGTTGTCTCATGAGCTGAAAAAAACTTGACATTTTTTTGAAATATCAATTCCATCTTTAAAATTTTCCTTGCACAACATTTCACAACCTAAACTGTGTGAAAAAACGGGTCCTGTTTTTGTCTTTTTTCAACTTTTTGCAACTATACCACTCTAGAATTCATGTTTGTGAGGTCTATAATGCTAGAGAACTATCTTTAGTAGTCCTCAACATCTCCTGATGCTTCTAGGGAGGAAGAAATGTTAAAATTGTAAGTTATGACCAAATTACAAAAATTGTCAAATCCTGTTTTTTAGCCAATTTTAGCTCTTCTATGATTTTTTTGGTGGCTTTCATGATATCCAAATGCAGTTTTGATTTTCTATGTCGGATATTGTAACATAAAGCTAATATTCCTTGAGTTTTGGGGCACGTAATACCCTATTTTGCATAGTAGACAATGATGGTTGATTTTTTCAATTATAGAAGAAAACGAAACATTCTAGTATATCAAGTATAGTTTTTTCAAGACTGTTAGTTTCTTGTGACAACTACATGCATTTTGTAGGTAGTAACCATATCTAGTCATAAGGATCAAATTTGGCTAGATATTGAATAGTTTCTATGGGATTCTACAACTCATAATGTTGAACCCAGTTTTTTCATGTTTGCTATATTTAGCACTTCATCTTTGTCCCCAAGATTCCCCTTGGTAAGAGATGTATTATTCTTTTGACATGCTCCATGGCTCCTTATGAACCTAAATGACAATAGGGAACTAAGAAAACATGAATATATTATTTGTAATTGAGTGTGGCTATAGAAGCTTTGATGATAGGTTTGCAGAATGGTAAAAAATCAACTTTTTTGTACCTATTTCTTTTGGCAAAACAAAAAATAGTGAGTGAGAAGCAATTATATGTTCTGATCACCAACCCATTGAAGTTAACTAGGGAATTTATCTCAAGTCTTACAAAAATTCCTAATCTTATTTTTATGCAACAAAACGTAAGAAATGACTGTTTTGATGAAAATGTACTGGTCCATCAACTTCGGAGGCTTGGTGTGACCAAAAGATGAGAAACTTTACAAGTTTCTTATTTTTCCATGTGTAGTAGGCCTTGAACTATAAGCTCATGAAAGGATTTTACAAAATGAGTGGATCTACTATGGTTTTGGAGGTTTTTTTCAAAACCTTGAAAGGACACTTTTATGTCCTGTTAGGTTAGCAACCTAGTGTTAAGCCCAATATATGGGATATGGTGCACACCTCGGGAGCTTTGGACTTAATAATGGAGTCTTTTTAGACTTGCCTACGGCTTTACCATTATTGAGCCATAAGAAGTCCGAAAGGAGCTATCCCTCGACAACTTCTCTATGTTAGACTCACTCCATTACTCTCTATGATTAACCAATTCGAGCCGTGGGTGTAGATACTTAACTGCCAATATTCAAAGGCTAAGAGGAGTAGCAACTAAGGTTTTGAATTGCCAAAGCATACACTAAGTAAACATAAGTTTAATTAGCATGGCTGAAAATAATAAAGAGAGGAGAATGAACATTGATATCTTTGATTTTGCACATGAAGGTGCCAATGATGATGCTCCCATGTTTGTTAATTATCTGGTCACTAGGTTGCAAAAAGCTATGGGCAACCCCACTTTGCAATCTGAAGTTACTCAACAACTTTGTGCTTATGGGATTACCTTTCCTCTCCAAGAGGAGAGAGAGCTTACGCGGCCTCTTGAAGAGACCCCCAAAAGAAGACTCTCTCCCATACAAGAGGAGGAATCCAAAGATCAATAAAGCAATGAATCCCTAAATTCCTCCAAAGATGTGGCTCCACGAAGAAGGAGGACTAAACGATCACCAACTCCTCCCAAGAGGAAACGGTTAACCCATAGTCCTTCTCCTTGTCACTCCAACAGGGAAGAGAGGAAACCAAGGAAGAAAAGGGCAGGAAAGAGGTCACCCTCTTCTCCTTCTTCTTCACCTTCCTCCTCTACTGATGAAAGCTATGGCTATTCTCCTAGAGAATATAAGAGGGGAGGACATCGCAAATCTTACCCTGCATGGCGAAGGTCACAAAAGCTCAAGAAGTTCAAAGAGGGGAGGAAAGAGTATCTCTTTTCTCACCTATGATGGCACATTTGGTGCTACCGACAAAGTATTGGCCTTTATCCAACAATTTGATGCGGCCTTTGGAGACGAGGGCTTCACGAAGTCCTCCAAGCTATGCCATGTAGCTATGCACTTTCAAAAATTGGCTCGTCAATGGTGGGCTAGCCATTGAGGCAATGGAAAAGCTCCAAAGACGTGGAAAACTCTACGAGTTTCCATCATGAAGCAATTCCTTGCAAGTGATGCAAATGACAAAGTGCTCACCGAATGGCGGAGTTTAAGGCTTCTCTCTCATGATTCTATCCACAAATATGTGGACAAGTTTTGGGATTTACATCTCAAGGCTACTGTCTTTCAAAAGATAGACTTTGCTGAGCAAAAACAACAATTTTGTGTGGGATTACCTGAAGAGATGGCCGAGTATGTCAACTCTCAACAGCCTGACTCTATCAGCAACTATCAGCAAAGTAATCCACCATACCATGGTTGCTTCATGCATCAATTTCCAACAAGGGGTGAGACGCAATGTCAAACCCATGAAAATAAAGACAAAAGTGATACAAAGGGAAAAATTAATGCCCAAAATTTTTTCCATGGCCATTCCAACAACGACAGCAACAATTGGTCCGAGGAGAAAGGAGTTTACAAAGGTAAAAATAAACTCTCTCCTGAAAAGCTTGAAACTTTTCACAAGGATCACAAATGTTTTAAGTGTGGGGAGCAAGGACATGGGTATCATTCTTGCCCCAAAAGAAATACTCGCAATGAGACTCCTAGATCGTCCACTATCAAAGCTCCAAAAGAGGATACTCATTGCAAAGGATCACCTCTCTCCTATGCTTGGGGAAAGGTAAGGGAGCATGATGTTTTCCTCTTGTTTGACCCTGGTTCTGCTCTCAACTTCATATCAATGGAGTTGGCCACCAAGTTGGCCATTCAAGCTTTTGAGATGGGAGATGCTGTAACGGCCGATGCCGCTTTCAAGGGACAACAAGCCTCCGTTACTCCCTTGATTGGGAAGCTGAGGCTTCATGTACAAATCTATGTCGACAAAGAAGACTTCTTCATCTCTCCTCTCCAACATGAGGATGTTATCCTAGTTATACCATGGTTTAACCGGATGGCTACCAACATGAAGTTCCCTGAAAGGAGAATCTAATTCACCTACAAGGGAAATAATATGTATATAGATGCTAATGAGTCTGGTTGTACTATACCACTTGTAAATCCTCTCACCCTTGATAAATCAATGAAAGGATCAGTTTCATGTTTTTTGTCAAAGAATCCCTAAAAGGTCCTAATGTTTCATCAAAGGTGAATGGTAGGAATCAAGAAGAGTTAGACTTGTCTAACTTTCTAAAATGATTCCAAGCTGTGTTAATTGATGATATCCCTATGGAATTACCCCCAAAACGAGGGGATGATGACCATCAAATTGAGCTCCTATCAGGAAGCTCACCGCCTAATAAACCTCCCTATTGAGTTTCACAAACTCAATAAGAGGAGATCGTGAGGCAAGTACAAGAACTCGTAGACAAAGGAATGGTGAGGCCTAGCTTCTCTCCCTTTTTCTCTCTAGTCCTTTTAGTGCAAAAGAAATATGGTACATACCGCATGTGTGTGGACTATCACGCACTAATCCATATCACTATCAAAAATAAATTTTGCGTACCCCGGGGAGAAGATATACTTGATAAGCTACAAGGTTGTACCTACTTCAGTAGGATTGACCTTAAAAGTGGCTACCATCAAATAAGTATAGTGAATGAAGGAGAAGATATATTTGATAAGCTACAAGGTTTTACCTACTTCAGTAGGATTGAACTTAAAAGTGTCTACCATCAAATAAGGATAGTGAATGAAGATATCCTAAAGACCGCGTTTCATACAACGTTTGGCCTTTATGAATATCTAGTCATGCCTTTTGGCTTGACTAATGCACCAGATACATTCAATCGATTAATGGAGAAAATTTTTAGACCTTGCCGCAAATTCACTGGAGTGTTCTTTGATGATACCATCATCTAATCCAATTCCTTGGAGGAACAGAAGCAACATATCATTTTTCAAACATTAAGGGAGAATAAGATTTTTGTCAATCAAAAGAAAAGCAAAATTTTCCTTCAAGAGATTCAATACTTAGGTCATATTATCTCTCGCGATGGTATCCATATGGATCCATCAAAGTTGGAGGTAATAAAAGCATGGCCTAATCCAAGGAATCTACATGAGCTAAGAAGCTTTATTGGTATGTGTGCATACCGTAGACGCTTCATAGCAAAATTCTCTCAAATAGCAGGACCATTATATGACTTAACAAAGAAAAACGTTAAGTATTCATGGACTGCTAAGGAGAAAAGTTCTTTTGACAAGCTCAAAGAGAGGCTTATCTCCCAACCAGTCCTTATGCTTCCGTATCTCTTAAACCCGTTTGAGGTTCCATGTGATGCTTGTCGTGATTGCCTTGGAGCAGTGTTGCTTCAAGAAGGGCATGCCATAGCCTATGAGAGCCAAAGGCTCAACACGGATGAACAGGTCTTAGGCATTTATGAGAAAGAGATGTTAGCTGTTCTACATGCCCTAGACACATGGAAGCACTATCTATTGGGGACTCCATTCATCTTACGAGCAGACCATCAAAGTCTCAAGTACTTCATGACGCAAACAAAGCTTTCCGCCAAAAAAATGAGGTGGGCACATTTTCTTTCACAATCTAATTTCCACATTGCTCACATTGTTGCTGGTAAGCACAATCAAGTGTCTAATGCACTTCCACGACGACCAAAAGTTCATGTTGTGTCAATAGCAACTCACAATGATCTATCTTCTATGATAGATGAGTATGCTACTGACCCTGACTTTAAAGACATAATGTCAGCCCTTGCTTTGGGGAAGAAAGAGGAACATTCACCTTGCAGGATGGTTATCTTCTCACTGACAATAGGCTATGTGTTACCCACTCCCTTCGTGAGAAAGTCATGTATGCTCCCTATGCGGGGCATAGAGGCATTCAACCTACTCTTCGAGGAGTAGAGACGTACTTTTATTGGCCTACCTTGAAAGTGGACATACAAGAGTATGTTTAAGTATGTGTAGTATACCAAAATACCAAGTATGATAGAGGGAAGCAACCTCGATTACTCCAGCCATTGCCAATTCCTAATTCACCATGGGAGAGTATATCCATGGATTTTATCTTTGGATTACCAAAATGTATCCATGGGATGTTTGGAGGTGATAACAATATACAAGTGCCCACCTAGCCAAGGCGCCCGTTGGGTCATTGGGCCAAAGTTTTGATGTGGTCACATTATTTTTCCGATGTTTAATACATCAAACCCTATAAAAGCCTAATGTCAATCGTCTATGTCAAGTCTGAGTCAAAGATGTAATTTTTCCAGTGAGATGTATGTAAAGGTCCATGAGGAGTTGGCCGCCGGCCACTTTAGAAAGCCCTAGGTATATAATACACTAAGGCTAGTGGGAAAAAGGGGAGATTATTGTTTGAAGATAAGGGACTACTGTGTTACGTACAGAGAGCTACCTCTTTGCTCCAACTTGTAATCATCGCTTCTGTGGCTATTGTAATCCAAATTCAGTTTTGTTTCTTGCATTGTGTTCCTCTTACTCTGCTCTTTCATTCAAGTGTAAGCATTCAAGATTCGGTGAAGGTTTCAAACGCATCCGTTTAGGCCTTAAATCGCTGTTTTGAGTGTTTATATGCGTATTTTATGTTGTTTTGACCCTAGGAGAGGCTTTAGGGACCCAAAAACAACCCTTTAGGATCATCCGTTTACTGTTTTTATTCACTGTGAGACGAACGATCGTGATCTTTGTACCTCTCGAGAATGCTGTGACAGTGATAGGGTATGTTTTTGATAGACCCCTGTAGCTCCCCTTCAAGTTTCGAGCTATTCTGATATGATTTGTTGTTGAACGGGCGTGATGACTGTGGAGCTGTGTAGAAGGACATAGGCAGATTACTTGGCTTTAGTGCGATTGATTTGCTTGTAGAGTTATAAGTTGCATCTCTTCGAGTTCACTTCATTAGGATTGACACCCTAGTGAGTTTCCATGCTTCATCCGAGTCGCTTCCCCTGTATCTATAATTTTATGTTGATGCTTGAGAGCTATGCTATGGACGTCCGTCACGGTGACCCGCAAACATTGGCGCTGCTGCCGGGGAATGAATCTTAGGTGATGAGTGACCGAGTGCGTACTCAGAGTTTTCTTATTGATCCAAAAGATAATTATCATTCCATTTACATTTCAGTGAAGCATCTAGACAGGGGTTTAGTGCTTAGTGGAGTCTAGGGTCGGTGGATTGTCTACTCTTGAGAGATATAGGGAGTTGTGAGTGAGGTTGCTTTAAGCATTTTTACTCTTCAAATTTCTGTGTATTGATTGAGTACTAATCCATCATTCGTTTTTATCTTGTTTGTTTTGTTTGATTCATTTTCTTATGTTCTTTCATTTCTGTACTTAGGAGTAGGATAAGTAAATCACATTCTAGTCAGATTTGGGACAAAAGTCAGAGCCAAAAAACCAGAAAAACCATAACTTTGGCAAAAGGACCATAAGACTCTGAAATTAGAAAATCTGACCAAACAGAGCTGAAATTGATTCAAATCACAAAATGATAGCACCAAACACTGGGAAATACTTGTCAGAGAGAGCTTGTAAAATTTCATCAAATTTGGCCTCTGTACTACGATCGGGATCGGTGTACCTCAGTTTCAGAACTGTACAAGATTTGACATGTGCCTTCCTGATAAGATTCTAAACAAGTTTGTCTAAAGCAACCACACCCAAAAACATCAAAAAACAAGAAAATCAGGCCACTTGGACAAAACCAGCTTGACAGACCCAGAAAGTGAAAAATCTTGGCTTTTAGTGATCCAAATGCGAAGTGACTTGGGGAATAGCCTTAGAACACCTGTGTCTACAAACACACCAAAAGTGGTCTGATTTGGCCTTTGTACTATGATTACGATCGGTGTACGTCAATGTCAGAACTGTACAAGATTTTACATGTGCCTTCCTAATAAGATTCTAAACAAGTTTGTCTAAAGCAACCACACCCAAAAACATCAAAAATCAAGGAAATCAGGCCACTTGGGTAAAACTAGCCTGGCAGACCCAGAAGCTGCAAAATCTTGACTTTTGGTGATCCAAATGCAAAGACTTGGGGGATAGCCTTAAAACATCAATGTCCACAAGCATGCCAAATTTAGTTGAATTTGGGCTCAGAACTACGATCGTGATCGATGTACCTAAGTACCAGATTTTGACCAGATTTCATATGTGGGATCCTCAGGTGTATACAAACATAAAAGTCTAAAGGACCTATGGTCAAAAACCACAAGAAACTGGTCAAACTATCTGAATACATATCCAAGTCAAAAACTGCTAAACTGGCATAGAAATTGACTTTCAGTAGACCAAAACACATCAAAACTGGAAAGAAACCATATAGAGGGATAGCATGTACACACGACAACCCCAGATAGCTTTCAAATCCCAAAACAAACACCAAAATCAAGTCAAATTGACAGATTCACAAAATCAGGCATTGCAAACCAAGAAACTGTAAATTCTTGACTTTTTTGAGTCCAAATTCAAAAAGATTTGGCAAGTAATCTTAAAATAGCCTAGTGAACAAGCTAATGAAGTTTCATCCAATTTGGGCTCCAAACTACGATCGTGATCGTTGTACCTCAGTGCCAGATTTTGACCAGACTTACCCACACATACACCTAGGTTATATAAGATACCAGGAGTTTTCAAAATTCAAAAAAAAAAACACCAAAATAGCCAAAAATAGCAGATAGTGAGGAAACCACTGCAGCAGACCAAGATCTGGTGAAAACATGACTTTTTATTGTCCAAATTCAAAAAGATTTGGGGAGTAGATTGTACACATCATTGTCTACCATATCCACAAGTTTCATCCAATTTGGGCTCCAAAGTACGATCGCGATCGGTGTACCTCAGTGACATTTTGAGTTGAGACTTGGTGAGTAGGTAGCTGATAACTAGACAAACAACTTTCTCAAAAGAACTAGGGTCAAAAAACCAAAAGACAGTTGTCAAATAGGGAAAACACTGATCACTGATCCTTCAGACCAAAATTTTGAGAAAATTCAAGTTTTTGTGATCCAAATGCAAAGTGGGTTTGGGAATAGACTAATCATACCCATGTCTATGAACTCCTAAAATTTCATGCAAAAAGGAGCTGGAACTACTATCACGATCGGTGTACCCCAATGACATTTTGGATTGAAAATTTATGAGTAGGTAGCTGTCATCTAGTGCAACATATTTTCCAAAAGGAGCAAGGTCATAAAAGCAAAAGAAAGTGGTCAAAAGTCCCAGTTACACAATCAGGCCAATAACCGGAGAACCACCTGGGATTTGAGTTTTCATTGGTCAAAACATCTCCAAATTCAAAAATACAAAGAAAGTTGGTATCAAGACATCAAGGGCTAGCTACTGTGCAAAAATCTTCCAAATTTGTGACATGGGGTCAATGATCGCAATCGGTGTACCTCTACATAGTGAGGGTATCTAACTTCATAAGTTTTTAGACCTACTTGAGTACATCCCAAATCTCAAGTTTGAGTTAAAAATACCCTCTAGAAGCCAAGATACAAGCCAAAGTTTCTGTATGCTGGTCCTGAAACTTTTTTGAGTGTTGTTTCAAGTGCAGTTCACTAAAAGTGCTCTAACTTTTGACACAACTCCAAATTGAGTCATGTATAGCTAGGAAGAAAGCTTGTGGGCAATAGCTTGTGGGTTTTGGTTTTAGAGATGAATTTTACTAGGTTTCCTAATTCCAAACTTTCAGGGTACCTAGAACCAATTTCCAGAGACCAAAAAAGTCACAAATTCCTGACTTTTTAGAGACTTGACCAGGGGCAAAAAGGGATTGTGTGCACTAAGCCAAGGTGTTCTTATCAAGGACCATCTTGAGAGTATTGAGTGAGGCTTAATCATGACAACTCATCCATCATTAGGGTTTCCCACTCAACTCAGAGCTATGCCACCTACACAAACAACCAGAAATACTGCAACACCTATAACCAGAGGGTTGAGACAAGACCATGAGGCTTATCAATCATATCAAGCAAAACCTCAAGGCATGGATCATGGATATTTGTCAAGTGATCATGTAGCTCAGTAGAAGCCAAACCAATCAACTCAAATGCGAGAGTTTGAAAGAGCAGAAGTGGAAATTGTTGGAGACTTAGAGGAGAAGCATCCTCTAATCAACAAACCCAACGTGAGGTTCATCAAAACCAATGAATCCATGAGAGTTCTAACGGATTACACTTATGATGGTCTTTATAGGTTACATATTGGGGATCAAAACAACTTCTATAGATGTTTAAATTCCATCATTGAAGAGTCGACAGACTACAAGAACCTCTATGCCTTCACATACACAGATGACCAGGGAGTGCAAGTTCTAATGGTAGATAAGTATGGATGAGAGTACAAACTTATCAGCCCAATTGATCTAGAAAGATATACATACATGGGTACTCCAATCTCTGCTTACTACTTTCAAATGAGTGTAAGCATACTAGGGTATTTTGAGACTGATTTGCAAGAAGCGAACATTGAAACTATGGAATCAAATGGACCTCAAACATCCAAAATAGCTATTCACGGGAGTGTAGCTCCTACCTCATTGAGTGGAACCAAGAGACCACCAATTAGACTTACAAATCCATCAACATTTCCAAAACATGTCTCAAAGGGGATTCCACCAGGATTTGCTCCAAGACGAGAAGAAGGAACGAGGGATGTCCTTGTGAGAGACCCCAACACGCTAAGATACATGGTTGAACCAGAACCAATGAGAACATATCAATTGGCCAAATGTGTCAAGAAGAAGTATGATGGGTTAAGGGATCCCTATGTACATGAATCCTTGTTCAAACAAGTGCTAAGAGCCGAACGAATATTTTATTTTCATACACAATATGAGGGATTTGGCTTAACCTTGGAAGGGATAGCATTGAATTGGTTCCAACCATTGGACAAAAGTGCCTTCTCAAACGTTGAACAACTGTTGCAAGAATTCATTGTGGAGTTCTCTAAAAGGGGAATCAAGCATAACACAGTGTCCCAAATCTATTCATTCAAGCAAAAAGAAGATGAGAGAGTGAAGGAAGCATCGCTACACTTCAAACAATATATAGAGAGATGTCCAAAACGCGAGTTACCACAGGATGAAAGATTATCAATTCTCTTCATAAAGGGTTTGAAAAATGAAACTCTCAAGAAATATTTTCACTTAAAATGATGTACTTCCTTTGAACAAGTCAGGAGAGAAGCGTTATACCTAGCTGACAATTGTAAAGCCTATGGCGAGGAAATTGGTGATACAAAGATCACTATGGATAATGCTCCTTTAGCGTCTAGTGAAACCAACACAAGGCAAGTGGTTATGTATCAATTAATAACCAACCTAGATGAGCTAGCAGTGTAGGTAGCACAACGAATAAAATGGTGTGCCATTAAGAAAAAATGGACCAATCATGAGATGAGTGGGTGCTACTATAATCAAACCGACACGAAGGGGATACTATTTGGACATCAAATAGAAAAACAAATTCCATTATCAATTCATCCATTATTTCAAAATAGGGTTGTATCAAGGGATTTACAAAGAGCTGAGGTATCACAACCTAGGCTAGGGCAAGAACCTATGAGAAATCTCTATTCATTGAATGAGGACACTCTGATGTTCATAGCCAATCAAGAGAGTAGACCAGAGACCATTCTGGCTAAGCAAGAAAAACCATCAATTGTGCCATCAGTGACTCAACAAGATGGACCATGCTACAAGTGTGGAGGTAATCATTGGGCCAAGAATTGTTCTCGTGTGGAGATAATTGGATATTGGTTGGAGTGTGCCATTACACACGTTGTTCCTAATTGTCCAAAACACCCAAACAAACAGGGGAAAACAACAATGAATGTTGTGGGAGTGTTACCTTCTCCAAGTGAATCAGAGACAGAACCCAGAATTCGTGTGAAGGTAGTGACTAGAGCCCAAGCAAAATAAAATGCTGAGCACCAAGCTAATGAGGAGAAAGATCAACAACCCAAACAAGGGGAAACAACTAGTGGGTCAGTGAGGACTGGGAGAAAATCCTGGAAATCCAAAAGAGACAAAATTAAAGCAAAAACAATTATAAATCAAACTGCACTATAAACAGAACTACAAGAGACAAAGGAGCAGTTAAAACAAGAACGAAAAAACAAAACGGTGGTGAGCAATAAGAAACCAAGGAAGACGTCTTCCGGAGGATCTGTGTTGGTAGACAAAGTCCTAGAGCCATTAGATATTGCACTGGAAGCATATGAGGCTAGATTGAAACTCAACCAAACCCTAGAGCAACGAGGGATGAAATATCCTCATGTTGAGGTAGAGACTGAGAGGTTGCAAATGTGTAAGGAATTGGTAAAAACTGCACAAGCAATGATGGAGCCTGAAGCACCAATTCCACCTCCAGAAACAAAACCAAAAAATGTTGGATTTGAAATGCCTAAGGCAAAGGTTGTTGAAACATTAACTCAAAGAAACATTGAGCTAGAATCACAAAAGGATGTGCAAGCAAGAACTGCAGCACAAGAAACAAACAACCTAGAAATTTAACTAGATGATCAAGTAGTGGCCAACACCACTAATGATGCAAGGTCAAGATCACAATTTATGGAACCTATCCCAGAGATAGATGAGCCGTGGCCAAATGAATTGTGGGAAGCAATTAGAAGTGCAAAATATGTAAGTGCAACTTTCCAATCTGCACCCATAACTAAGGTCAATATAGGACATGAAGTCTATCAGGGAGACATTCAGTCTCTAAATGGATATGCAGGGACAGAAGTTTCAATTGAAAGCAAACCAGAGTCCTTGAATACCTTACCCTCATACATAGGAGAACATGAGGCAGACTCGGAGACAAGAGTGGTGCCATCTCAGAGCAAAACCATATCCAAGATGATGGATACAAAGAGTATGCAAGAGTTGATGTCAGCTCCAATACAGTGCACCATTACTCTATCTGAACTGCTTAAGATTAGACCACATGTATGGGATGAAGTAGGCAACAATTTGGGGAAGATGGGATTAAAGATACCTCTTCAAGATCTACCCTCAAATGAACAATCAAACAAAACTCAACAAGAAAGTGAAAACGCTAAACCTGTGCCAATAAACAAGGTGGGGGAATATTGCGAAGGAGAAGAAGGAAACACCACCTTACCTGTGGAACACAAAGGAGTTAAAACATTGGCTATACTTGATAGTGGGGCTGGAGTAGCCATAGCCACAAAAGACATTTGGAAAAAATGGGGTAGACCAGCTCTTAGGAAAACTAGAATAAAGCTGCAACTTGCAGATGGATACACGGAAAAAACTCTGGGTATCTTAGAGCAAATTATTGTGACTTCTTGTGGAATTGAATATGAACATACATTTGCAATAGTAGATTTTGGAAAAGGGAACAATTTTGATATCATTTTCGGAAGACCTTTCATGCGTCAACTTAAGATGGTTCAAGATTGGGGCTATGACTATATCTACTTGAGACATAAAAAGATCACCACAAAAATAAGCATAAAAGACCACAGATATAGAGATGTGAATAGAACTCCTTTAGAATAAATTGACTCTACTATAGTCAATGGGAAAGAGATACTTGTGTGGCTACAAACCAAACAAGAACTTTGGATGTGTGGTGCTTCAAGTGGAAGCTCAGTGAAGGAGGATTGCATCCTAGAAAGATCAATGGACGATAGAGCTTACATACCGGAACCCTTTCCAGAGAAATTATTTGAGCCATTTGTATGGACTCAAATATTGGCAACCTTGGATGTGTGTGTAAATGAGCTAACTCCAACCAAGTTTTGTAATGAAGAAGGCTACGACCTAGTTTCATGTTTTATGTTGAAAGTGTTGAAGGAAGCTAATGAAGTTTTTGAGTGTGAAAGCAGAAAAAGTGAGACAGATAGCTACATCCTGGACCATGAGGCAAAATGGAAAACGAAGGAAGCAGAGCAACCACAAGAATATTTCATTATTGACATACCTGAAGAAACAACAAAAGTTGTTTCAAAGAAGACGACTCCCGAAAAAGTGCAAATGAAAGTAGATGAAGGAGAAAAGCTTCCAAGTTCAACGGCAAATCTTCAACAAATGCAAGATCAAAAGAGGAATAGGGACAAGGAAGAAGATGGACTATCTCCTACGATGATCAAATTCAATTTATGCGGACAAACAGGGCTCAAGGTTACATGTTTGACCGCAATAGATCCAGAAGCAACAAAGAATCTAATGACTTATGGAACGTGGATGATGATGGGAAAGCCACCAATCAATGAGCTAGAAGAAACAGTTTACACAAGTCAAGTCAAAGACCCAGTTTGGATACATGAAACACGGGTTCAACCACAACAACAAAAGGTGACAGGATGGATAGCATCGAATGAGTCAATCACTGCTCAAGGCTACTTCCAAGGAAACACTAATGTTTGGGCCAAAAAGCCTAAAGTAACAGCTTGGACCTACCCACCTCAACCAACGAGTTCTACAAGGAACAAGACGCGCTATCAACGGAATACAAAACACTCAGGCAAGCGAAAGAACACCAACAAAAGGCAAACAAAAGACCTTCCAAGCGGGCAATGCGAAAAGTTTGGGTACCGAAATCAGACTTCAACGAAGATACCCAACACAAATAGGTGAATCAGCGGATGATTCCAGTGAAGCTACTTGAAGCACAAGGTTTCTATGAAGGTAACACCCAAATATGGTTACCCAAAGTAGTTGCTCAACCTAGAGCCACTAAGACAAACCAAGTAGCAAAGGAACCCACACAAAGACAATCAACAACAACAAAGATCCAATGGAGACTAATCACAACCAAGGGAGAAACAACCTCAAAATGGATCCCTCGTCTTCTACTACAAAAGCAAGGCTTTTACAATGGTAATAGCCAAGTATGGATACAAAAGCCTAGTGTCCATCAAGTCAAGGGAGAAACTCATGAAACAAGAACAAAGTGGTCCCAAAACCACTGTTGAAAACTCAGGCTCCTCACAAAGATGAAAAAGTAAAGGTACAACAATGCGGCCTCCTTACGGAACATCCCATGCACCAAAAGAAGCTAGAGGAGTCAAAGTATGCCAACTTACTTGAAAAGATGGTGGCATCCAGGGACCAAAGCAATGATAGAGGCCTTAATCTCAAGAACTTATGGCATTGGGTTTCAGAATATTAACAGGTAAGTCCAAGTCGCCGTTAAAAATACATGGCATAAAAGTCCAAAGTCGGGCAGCTGAGCCACTAAATAAGCAAGGCATTAGTCCCAAAGCTTCAAGTAATATTCTCTGTGTCCTAGGAGTCTTAGCTATTCTAGGTATTGCTCAAGGTGGAGGAGTTGAGTATATTTATGTTGTGTCGCTCGTGCTGGTATAGGTGAGCATAAGAGTCCAAGTCTATGTATTTTAAGTTTGGTAAAGTGATGAATAGAGTCCAAAAGACACTCACGCACTATGCATAGTGAGTAATGAGTGGAGAAGCTTCAACATCAAAAACCCTTCTTGGAAATGTGGAAGCTATTGAGATGTCCTTGGATATCACATGTGCTACATTTGTTCCTTGAAGCACCCAACAACTCATTTTTCACACAGCATGATTTTCTTGAAAGAACTCTTGTGTACATATAGAGTGTCCCATAATTGGCACTTGCATTACGCATCTTACTTTATTTCTCCCAAGCACTCACCTTGCATGAACATGTACTCAACTTCCAAGTGTTCAACCCCAATAAGAGCCTATACCAAAGGCACTTTTTTCCCACCGGGTTTTTTCCCTTTGGTCATCCAGGTTTTAAGACCCTAATCTAGACCTCATCATCAACTTCTTGTATATATACCTTCTACATCAACAATAAGGAAAGGGCTACCCAAATCAATCAACAACAACTTGGAGCAAAAACAACACGTCTCCATATGCTTATCAAGAGCATCTTTTATCTTCAAGGGTGACAAAAAATCTCCATCCAACAATGGCACATCAAAGAATGGCCTACAACATCAAGCAATGAGAAATTTAGCAAGCGAGCTATCCACAACAATCAAAAGTAGCTCACACAATGCTTCAACATTGGTGACCTATTGCAGACAACTCAAATTGCAGTGGACCTTGAAAGAATGTCCATCATAAAGTCCACGCCACAAAGAGGACGAGTTCTACATGATCAAACACTTCAACATCCATCTTTACGGCGGCTAAGATTGGGAACGAAGAGGCAAATGCACAACAAGAAGGAACGTTGCATCGATAACCAAAGCTCAAATCATGTATGAACAACATGACAGCTATGCATCACTCAAGGAAGGGGGGAGTGTCATCAATGACAACGCGCTTCCCAAGATGAAGACCAACCTTGAAGACAAAGCTGAAGACAACACTATGACAAGAATTCACAAGGTCGTGTCAAGGGACGACACGAGCTAGGAAGGGGGGAGTGTTTGGAGGTGATAACAACATACAAGTGTCCACCTAGCCAAGGCGCCCGTTGGGTCATCCGGTCAAAGTTTTGATGTAGTCACATTATTTTTCCGATGTTTAATACATCAAACCCTGTAAAAGCCTAATGTCAATCGTTTATGTCAAGTCTGAGTCAAAGATGTAATTTTTCCAGCGATGTATGTAAAGGTCCATGAGGAGTTGGCCGCCTGCCACTTTAGAAAGCCCTAGGTATATAATACACTAAGGTTAGTGGAAAAAAGGGGAGATTATTTTTTGAAGATAAGGGATTACTGTGTTATGTACAAAGAGCTACCTCTTTGCTCGAACTTGTAATCATCGCTTCTGTGGCTATAATAATCCAAATTCAGTTTTGTTTCTTGCATTGTGTTCCTCTTACTTTGCTCTTTCATTCAAGTGTAAGCATTCAAGATTCGGTGAAGGTTTCAAACGCATCTGTTTAGGCCTTAAATTGTTGTTTTGAGTGTTTACATGCGTATTTTATGTTGTTTTGACCCTAGGAGAGGCTTTACGGACCCAAAAACGACCCTTTAGGATCATCTGTTTACTGTTTTTGCGTACTGTGGGACGAACAATCGCGATCTTTGTACCTCTCCAGAATGCTATGACAGTGATAGGGTATGTTTCTGATAGTCCCCTATAGCTCCCCTTCAAGTTTCGTGCGATTCCGATATGATTTACATGGTGAACAGGCATGATGACTGTAGAGTTGTGTAGAAGGACATAGACAGATTACTTGGCTTTAGTGCGATTGATTTTCTTATAGAGTTAGTAGTTGCATCTCTTCGAGTTCACTTCATTAGGATTGACACCCTAGTGAGTTTCCATGCCTCATCCGAGTCGCTTCCCATGTATCGATAATTTTATGTTGATGCTTAAGAGCTATGCTATGGACGTCCATCGTGGCAACCCGCAAACATTGGCGCCGTTGCCGGGGATCATAAATTCCACGCCACAAAGAGGATCAGTTCTACATGATCAAACACTTCAACATCCATCTTTACGGCAGCTAAGATTGTCAACGAAGAGGCGAAAGCACAACAAGAAGAATCGTTGCCTCGATAACCAAAGCTCAAATCATGTATGAACAACATGACAGCTATGCATCACTCAAGGAAGGGGGGAGCGTCATCAACAACAACGCGCTTCCCAAGATAAAGACTAACCTTGAAGACAAAGCTGAAGACAACCCTATGACAAGACTAAACAAGGTCGTGTCAAGGGATGACACGAGCTAGAAAGGGGGGAGTGTTTGGAGGTGATAACAACATACAAGTGCCCACCTAGCCAAGGCGCCCATTGGGTCATCCGGCCAATGTTTTGATGTGGTCACATTATTTTTCCGATGTTTAATACATCAAACCCTGTAAAAGCCTAATGTCAATCGTCTATGTCAAGTCTCAGTCAAAGATGTCATTTTTCCAGTGATGTATGTAAAGGTCCATGAGGAGTTGGCCGCCGGCTACTTTAGAAAGCCCTAGGTATATAATACACTAAGGTTAGTGGGAAAAAGGGGAGATTATTTTTTGAAGATAAGGGACTACTGCGTACATACAGAGAGCTACCTCTTTGCTCCAACTTGTAATCATCGCTTCTGTGGCTATGGTAATCCAAATTCAGTTTTGTTTCTTGCATTGTGTTCCTCTTACTCTGCTCTTTCATTCAAGTGTAAGCATTCAAGATTCGGTGAAGGTTTCAAATGCATCCGTTTAGGCCTTAAAACGCTGTTTTGAGTGTTTATATGCGTATTTTATGTTGTTTTGACCCTAGGAGAGGCTTTAGGGACCCAAAAACGACCCTTTAGGATCATCCGTTTACTATTTTTGTTCACTGTGAGACGAACGATCGTGATCTTTGTACCTCTCGAGAATGCTGTGACAGTGATAGGGTATGTTTTTGATAGACCCCTGTAGCTCCCCTTCAAGTTTCGAGCGATTCCGATATGATTTTCTGTTGAACGGGCGTGATGACTGTGGAGCTGTGTAGAAGGACATAGAAAGATTACTGTGCTTTAGTGCGATTGATTTGCTTGTAGAGTTAGAAGTTGTATCTCTTCGAGTTCACTTCATTAGGATTGACACCCTAGTGAGTTTCCATGCCTCATCCGAGTCGCTTCCCCTGTATCAATAATTTTATGTTGATGCTTGAGAGCTATGCTATGGACGTTCGTCGTGGCGACCTGCAAACATGGGAATATGGGAATATGGACAATAGTTGATAGGTTTAGCAAACAAGCACACTTTATCCCTGTGAAGAAGACTATTAAGGCACACCAAATGGAAACTGCCTTCATATCACAGATTTTTAAACACCATGGATTGCCAATATCCATCATGTCAGATAGAGATCCTAGAATGACCAGTAATTTTTGAAAAGGTCTCTTCAAAAATCTAGGTACAAGATTGAATTTCTATTCGGCCTATCACCCACAAACGGATGGCCAAAGTGAGATAGCCAATCTTACGATTCTTGATCTACTAGGGACCTATGTCACAGAAGTAGATCAACGCTCACAATGGGAAAAGTACTTACCTCTTTTAGAGTATGCATATAATAATACTCTCCATACTTCTACAAGAAAAGCACCTTTTGAATCATAGAAGGAAGACCTAAAAGTCCCTTGCTACTTAAAGTCCATGGGAAGATCTTGGTAGTTCGATGAGTATATCCGTGACCTGTAAACATCTTTTCAAAAGATTAAGGAGGCCATATCCATCTTCCAACTAAGGCAAAAAGATGTTGTTGATAAGCATAGAAGGGCCTTAACATTCAAAGAAAATGATTGGGTCTTACTTAAGTTTCCTAAGGCTCGATTGAGGCAAGGAAAAAATCCTACGGGCCATCAAAAGTATTACGCTAAACTAGCAAAAAGATACTATGGTCCTTTTCAAATTTTGAAGCCAATCAATGAGGTAGCTTATCAACTCAGGTTACCTAACCATTGGCTCATACAGAATGCTTTTCATGTCAGTCTACTCAAGACCTACAAAGGAGAGCCTCCAAATGAACCAATTATTGAAGACCCTCCCGAAATCGAAGATCAAGAAGAGGTACTACAACTCGAAGCTATCCTTTGGCATGAAGACAAGGTACTACGACATGGTAAGATTATCCGACGGTATCTTATTAAGTTCAAAAATTATCCTTTTGAAGATACTAGTTGGATGCAAGGAATCCAGCTTAAGGATAGTATCAACCTTGTCAACGCTTACAATGCTACATTAGAGTAACCAAATGTACATGTTTCTTTTAAATGATCAATGTTTTTGTCTTATAAGACTAATTCTCTCTTTATTGTGCACAAATTTAAAAAGTATGCATACATTAGAATCATATTTGGGTTGACGAAGTCTCTCAAACACCATGTAGAATTTGTCACTCTACTTGGGAGGATGAAATGGACTAAAGACCAGACATGCTTGCGGCAGCTATGTCTACCAAGCACCAAATGGATTATTCATCCAGCTTGGAGTGATTTCGTAGGGTAAAAAGGGATCCTCTACCTGCTAAGAAAAATTGACTAATGACTATGAATTTATCTCTTTTACCTCATAGTCGAGAACGACTATGATTTCAAGAGAGAGATAATGTCATTAAATATCTAATATCTAACCAACCCAAATGATTTTCTCATATTAAACTGATCATTTTATATGGGATAATAAACGGGAACAAGGGTTAGAACATAGACATGTGCTTACGGATCTACCTCAACACGGAGCCAATGGTAAAGCGGCCCAGGGGGGGTGCTAGGGGGATATACACCATCACACACACTCATTTGAGACACCATTCTCACTTGGTGAAAGTTGAGGAACACCACCTCCTTCTCCAAGCTTGTGAGAGTGAAAGCCTCCACCAACACTCTTGGCTATGGAATGCAAATCCAACCAAGAGTCATGTTTCAATGCTTAAGCTTTCCATCTTATCCATCTCCATTACTATGCTATTATGTATGTTAGCAAGAAGAGTAATGATAAGTGAGGAACTACTTCTTTCTCCTATGGAATTTTTATTCTTCCTCTTCGCTATCCTCATTCCTTGCTAGCTCTCTCCACCTTCAAAGGTTTTTGAGGCCTTGGGACTGAGGCTTGGGATAGTTAATGATGTCTTTAAGTTATGCTATGCTTGTGATGCATGAAGCTTTCCATCTTCATTGCATCACGTAGGTCACAAGAATTTTAATCTAGCCCAATTCGCATTGGTCCACCTCCATGGCCATCCAATAGGATTTGAGTACACCTTGTGGGCAATCTGGGCTAGGGAGCTGACATGTGTCCCTCTTTCCCTTTGTGTAAAGGAAGCTTGTGAGTGTGTGTGTGTCTCTCTCTCTCATCCCCTACTTGCAAGGCTTGCCCCCTCCTATGTAGGGATTATGAAGACTTTTTTACACACACAGAAAGCATCCAATTTTCCTAAGATTAGCCATTCGACACAACCTTTGAATTTTGGAACCTTAGCGTTTTGGAGGTCTTAATGGACTGAACCTTAGGGTCTTTTAAGCCCATTGTTGAACATTTGTCTTTTGCAGATGTCCCCCCTTTGGATCCCTATTTTCCCTCCTTTGGATCCCTATTGTGGCCTATCTGTCAGCTTAACCAATATTCTAGCTTTTGGTCCCCTGGCACTTCCCCATATTAAATGATGACTTTAGCAAGAGAAAATAATTTAGGAGAATTAGATATTAGTTATTATGACATTACCTCTCTGTTGAAATCATAATCGTCCTTGACTATGGGGTAGAGAAGATAAAGCATATTCATTAGTCCTTTTTCTTGTGGGTAGAGGATCCGTATGTTATCGTACAACATCGTTCCAAAATGGATGACTAGTACATTTGGTGCTTGAGAGCCTAAGCTGCTGCAAGCATGTCTACACATTAGTCTAATCATTCTTCCATAGTAGAGTGACAAGCTATACTTGGTGTTCCGGGAGACTTCGTCTCTGCAAACTTGATCTAAGTAGGCATACTACTTCATTTTTGTGCACAATAAAGAAAAAGAGAGTCTTATAAGACAAAAACTTTTCTCATTTTTACCATTTGTACATTTGCTTACTCTTGGAAAGCATTGTAAGCATTGACAAGGTTTAGGTTACCCTTTAATTCTATGCCTTGCATCCATCTAGCATCTTCAAAAGGATAATTCTTGAACTTAATAAGATATCGTCGGATAGTCTTACCACCTCTTAATACCTTGTCTTCATGTCGGAGAATGGATTCGGGCTACAACACCTCTTCTTGGTCCTCGATCTCCAGTGAGTCTTCAATAGTTGGTTCTTGAGGTGGCTCTCCTTTGTAAGGCTTTAGTAAGCTCACATGGAAAGTATTGTGTATGAGCCAATGGTTGGGAAACTTGAGTTGATAGGCCATCTCATTGATTGGCCTAAGAATTTTGAAGGGACCATAGTATCTTTTTGCTAACTTAGCATAGTACTTTTGGTGTCCAATAGGATTCTTGCCTGTTGTGTGCCTTAATCGAGCCTTGGAAAATTTAAGTAAGACCCAATCATTTTCTCTAAAGGCTTGGGCTCTTCTGCGCTTATCAGCAGCAACCATTTTGCCTTTGCTGTGAGATAGAGATAGCATCCTTAATCTTTTGGAAAGATTTTCATAGGTCTCGGCTATACTTGTCTGCAGCGAAGATCTTCCCGTTTACCTTAAGTAGCCGGGGACTTTTTGATCTTCCCTCAATTACCTCGAAAGGTGATTTTTCCGTGGAAGTATGTACAATGTGATTGTAGGCATACTCCATTAAGGGTAAGTACTTCTCCCATTGGGACCTTTGATCTACTTCTGTTACATAGGCTTTTAGTAGATCAAGAATTGTTAGGATAGCTATTTCACTTTGGCCATCTGTTTGCGGGCGATAGGCCAAAAAGAAGTTTAGCCTTGTCCCTAAATTCTCAAAGAGATCCTTCCAGAAATTACTGGTCATGCTAGGATCTCTATCCCACACTATAAACATTGGCAAGCCATGGTACTTGAAGATTTGTGAAATGAAGAGGGTTGCCATTTGATGGGCTTTGATAGTCTTTTTGACATGTATAAAATGAACTTGTTTACTGAACCTATCTAGTATCATCCATATTCCCGTATTGACATGGATAGACTTAGGCAATCCAAAGATAAAATCCATGGATATGATCTCCCATGTTGAATTAGGGATTGGCAAAAGTTGAAGAAATCCAGGTTGCTTCCCTCTATCAAACTTCATCTTTTGGCATACCACACATTTAGAAACATACTCTTGTATGTTTGGTTTCATGGTAGGCCAATACAAATATGTTTCAATCTGTTTTAGGGTAGACTAAATCCCTCTATGCCTTGCATAAGGAGGAGCATGAGATTCATACATTACTTTCTCATGTAGCGAGTTGGTAATGCATAGAGTTAGTAATGCGTAGTATATTACCATAGAGAAGATAACCATCTTGTAAAGTAAATGGTTCCTCTTTCTTCCGTAGTGCAAGGGCTGAAATCACTTCTATAAAATCGGGATCAATAGCATACTCCTCTATCATAGAAGATAGATCATTGTGAGTTGCTATCGAAACGACATTCACTCTCGTCTATCTTGAGAGTACATCGGCTATTTGATTATGCTTGTAAGAAATGTGAGCAATATAAAATGAAATTGCAAAAGGAATTTTCCCACCTCATTTGTTTGTGGAGAGCTTGGTCTGCATTATGAAGTACTTAAGACTTTGGCGATCCGTTCGCAGAATGAAAGGAGTCCCCAATAAATAGTGCTTCCATGAGTCTAAGGCATGTAGAACTGCCCGCGAGGAGTTCGTTTTCATAGATTCCTAGAGCTTGATCAACAGGATCGAGCCTTTGAATTTCATAGGCTATGGTGTGCCCTTCGTGGAGCAAAACAGCTCCAAGACAAGTACCACAAGCATCACATTGGACCTCAAATGGCTTTGAGAGATCCGGTAGTATAAGCACAGGTTGAGAGGTAAGCATTTTGAAAGAATTTTTCTCAATTTTTTTTTTCTCAATTGAGCTTCTTCCAGGAAGTTTTCATGTGCTTCAAAAAGTGAAATTAAGACAATTGAGTTTTTATTTGTTAGGTCATGTAATGGTCCTGCTACCAGTGATAACTTTTCTATGAAGCTTCTATAGTATGCACACATACCTTTAAATCTTCTTAGTTCATGAAGATTCCTTGGTTTAGGCCATCCTTTTATTACCTCTAACTTTGATGGATCCATTTGGATGCCATCTTGAGAGATAATGTGACCTAAATACTAAATCTCTTGCAAGAAAAATTCACTTTTCTTTCGATTAACATAAGTTTATTCTCTCTTAGAACTTGAAATATTACCTGGAGGTGTTGCTTGTGTTCATCTAGTGAATTAGAGTAGATGATAATATCATCAATGAACACTCGAGTAAAGGTTCGGTGAGGCCTGAATAGCTTCTCCATCAACCGATTGAATGTGGCTGGTGCATTGGTCAAGCCAAAAGGCATGACAATATATTCGTAAAGATTGAACGTAGTATGAAATGTGGTCTTCACGATGTCTTGATCAACTATCCTTATTTGATGATAGACACTTTTTAGGTCAATCCTACTGAAGTAGGTGGACCCTTGTAGCTTATCAACTTGGTCTTCTACCCGTGGAACGGGAAACCTATTTTTAATAGTGATCCTATTTTTGTGCTCTATAGTCGACACACATACGATCTGTGACGTCTTTCTTTTGCACTAATAGCACCAGTGAGCAAAATGGAGATGAGCTACGCCTAACCATGCCCTTCCGAACTAACTTATGTACTTGCCGCATAATCTCCTCTTGTGGAGCTTAAGAAACTCTATAAGGAAGTTTATTAGGTGGTGAACTTTTTGGAAGAAGCTCAATTGCATGGTCATCATTGCCTCTTTTAGGAGGTAGCTCGCAAGGAATGTGGTCAATAAAGACATCTTGAAACCCCTTGAGAAAATTGGATAACTCTAATTCCTTGTGATGGTTTATATTCTCTTTTGCTAAAGCATCAGGTTCATATTGAGAATCTTTAACAAAAATCATCTACACAGAAATAGAGCTCTTTATTGACTTAGTGAACGCTTGCATATGTAAAATGGGTATGGTGTTACCCATTTGCTTAGCATCTATGTACATATCTTTTTCCCTTAACCTAAAGTAGATTCTTCTTTTTGGGAAATTTAACATTGGCAGCCATGCAATCAAACCATGGTGCCCCTAGGATTAAATCCTCATGCTTGAGAGGAGAGATAAATAAGTTCTTTTTTGTCCACATAGCTTTGGACATGGAGCCTCAATTTTTTGAATAAGGGAGTGACTGAAGCTTCTTGCCACTTGAAAGCACCATTTACGGGTAGGACATCTCCTATCTTGTAGGCTTGTATGCCTAGCTTGGCGGCCAACTCTATGGATATGAAATTGTGAGTAGAACTAGGGTCAAAGAGAATAAAAGCATCATGTTCTCTTAACTTTCCCCAAGCATTGCAAAGAGGAGATCCTTTGTGGTGAGTTTCCTCCTCTTGGATTTCGACCAAGGTAGCTCTAGGAGGCTCCTGGCGGGTGTTCTTTTGGGAACAAGCACGGTATGCGTGCCCTTGCTCGTCGCACTTGAAACAATGGTTATCCTTGCGATAACGCCGAAGCTCTTCAGGAGAGAGGTTATTTTTATCTTTGTAAACTCCCCTCTCCACACCTTTGTTGGAATCGCCCTTAGGAACTTTTGAACATTGTCCTTCCCCTTAGGCTCATTGGAGCCCTTGTTTTTTGTGGTCTTAGAATTTCTTTTAGCCCCTATTTGGAAATTGATTCAAGAAGCCACCATAGTATGGTGTATAACCTCCGATAGGGTGCGTGGCCTTTGGGAGTTGACATACTCTGCCATTTCTTCAGCTAAGCGTGCAAAAAATTGTTGCTTTTGCTCTCCAAAATCCAACTTTTTGATCACAGTGTCTTTGAGTTGTAGGTCCCAAAACTTATCTACATATTTGTGAATGGATTCGTAAGGAGAGAGCTTCAAGCTTCTCCATTTGGTGAGTACTTTGTCTTTGGCATCGGTCGCCAAGAACTGCTTTATAATGGAAGCTCTTAAAGCTTTCCATGTTTGTGGAGCTTCACCGTTGGCCCGTATGCTAGACTGCCATTTCTTGGCAAACTTTTGAAAGTGCATAGCTACATGGTGTAGCTTAGAGGACTCTGTGAAGCCCTCATCTCCAAATGCCGCATCAAATTGTTGGCTAAAGGCCAAGAGTTTGTTCGTAGCACCAAAGGTGCCATCATAGGTAAGGATGACTGCATACCTGGTGATCCCTCTTGGTTTGCCGAGATTGCTTCAGATTGTGGTAATGTGTTTGGGTTTTTAAGAATGACTCCCATTACTTTGATTCTACTGTCACTCCTATCGGTGGTGGTTGTGTCTTCTCCTAAGGTAGACGAGTAGTCGCTGGTGGACTCAACTTCTGAAGCTTCCAAGATCATATTGCACTTCTTTCCAGTCCTCATGTCGTAAAATATGGACTTCCCTTTGGCATCCTTCATCTGGATCATCCTGGTGCTCCAGTCTTGTTTATCTTCCATAGCCATAAGCCAAGGCCTTCCAAGAATGATGGGGTAGCCCTCCCCTTTGTGTGGCATGACAAAGATGTCTACCTCCACTTCTGTATTGAATGATTTTACTTTGACTGCATTTACAATGCCTACGCATTTTACTCTTACATTGTTTGCCATCTTGGCTCGGTAGGGTGCCGGCCTACTTACCTCTGGACCTAGATGGTGCATCATCTTTTCACTCATGACGCATATTTGTGCGCCACCATCTATGTAGACGTTTGAAATCCGCTGCCCTTTGATGTGAGCGTCCATGGTTGGCACGATGTCGTCGAGATCCCTCCCAGAGATAGCCCCAGCTATCCGTGGTCTTGATTTCCTGGTACTTACCATTTTCGTCCATTGCCTCATCATTCTGGGTGCAAAAGGTGGAGTAATTGGGGCCAAGTTATCTTCGGGCCCTGCATTAACACATCCTGAACTAAGTCATAGGGGTGTGCATCCTCACCTAGTGAGAAGTCCACGATGTCTATCTTCCGCCGCGGTTTAGCTGCTTGCTTGCTAGACTCGGCCTTCCCTTTCATCTTCTCTTCTTTTTGAGATGCCTCCTCATGCCTCGCACGCTTCACTCCCATAGCATCCACTTCTTCTACCTTCGATTTTCCTTTGTGCTTCTCTCGAGCTGAGTCTTCTACCTTCGCCTTCCCTTTATCCTCTAAGCTAATAACACTCACCGCTTGGTTCACAGCAAGTGGTGGGGGTAGTGGTGGAATGAGAGGTTGAGGTGGTGGTTGTTCTTGTACAGGTGGTCGCAGGATTTGGACCGGTGGAATTGGTCCCGGTTACCTAGGTGGTGGTGGTCTTGCTCTTGGCGGAGAGATCTGATTTTGTCTCCCCCCCCATTGAAATTCTGCCTCCTTGGGTGTGGGCAGAAGTACATTCCATGGACGTCTTTCCCGCAGTTGTAACAATGGTATGTTGGGTTCTACCTTCATTGTCCCCTTCCTTGTTCTAGGTTTTTGCCAGATGCATGCCCTTGCTTCACCAGATGCACAAATAAACTCTCTAGTTGGGTGGTGATGCGACTTAGCAGGTCTTGCTGTTCTTCGGATCCCTCCTGTGGTTGGACTCTATGATTGGCTATTGCAGCCACTAGGGTTGGTCGGGCCGAGCTTGTTTCCTCTTACTTGTTTACTCTTGCTTGCATGCGTAGCTTCTTCTCTTTAAGGCGGTCTACTTTGACTGCCAACTCATATGTTGCAAGAAACCTTCCCTTCACCTTCTCTCTAAGCGGAGACCATAGACCAGCAAATGAAACTGCCAAAGCTTCTCCGCGGTTGTGCCTCCACCAAACCTCTTTACAAAATCATCCCTTAACACATCCCATGCATTCTTGGTAGCCTGGGGCAATGCATTATACCAGGACTTGGCCTCTACTTTCATCAGTAGAGGAAAAATTCTAAGCCGTGAAGCGTCGTCATCTTTGTTGGAGACGACACAAGCAATGTCGAAATCATCCAAAAAGTCAGTGGTGAGATCCTCTCCCTTCTTTCCATTGAACGTGGGGAAAGAAACACTTGCCATGGTGGTGACTCGGGAAATTACAAACCTTTTTTTTATCTCTTTTTTTTTACATCAACAGCAGCGGCTCATAGCGGCTTTTTACAGGGGTGGATGGATAGGTTAAAACAGGATAAAAATAGAGACATTAAATGAATGATGGCAATCTAATATGGGGAGAATGATAGGGTTCGGGGAATTGAGGATTTCTCCTACCGCCGCACCGAATAGGTAAACGATCTTCTGTTGGTAGAAGACTTTCCTATCTACATAGATATTCACATGCATATGCTATAGGAATCGGAACGGGAATGCCGTCGGCCCGTTTTCCATCATGCACAGAGGGTGGAATACTTACTTATACTCTTACCGTGCTAGTGTTGATGAGTCGGCACATCCATAAGAGGTCATCGCCTTTCATGGGCACTACCTTTCCTTCATTGCTCAGCATGTACGGGGTGATGGCGACGCGTCTGACCACTCCCAGCCTTTTGACCAACAATAACTGTAGGTAATTTCCGTAATCTGCGTGTTGCATGAATTCTACTCCATTCAGCTGCAGCTCGTCTCCAGCCCACTGGGTCTCTCCCGTGGTAGAGAGCTTCTTCAGGATAAGTTGTACAAGGAGAGGAGGAAGGTCCTACACTCGCTTCCCAAAACAGTGAGACCAGTAGCCGAACCACTCTTCCCTAGGACATGGGAATCTTCTCACCATTTCTTCTTCTGGATTGTTGAAGTGGATTGGTAGCACTCGCATGCGTCGTGCAAATCGATAGGCGACCTTCCTTCGCTTAGCTTCGGATGACTTCTTTTTTGACAAAGTGGGTACAACCCGGCTCTCTGAGCTTGAAGCACTTGCTTAGCTAGATTCCTCTCCCTTCGGGGTCATGTGTTTCCAGGCTAGCCTATCTTCTCCTTGCCCTTGGCTCGAGCAGCCCCTTTAGGCCACTTTGGAGTGATATCTTTGTTTGCAGTTTCTTTAGGGAAAAGAGGCCTCACCGTTTGCTTCCCTTCCTTGACGTGAATGACTTCTTTGCGACGAATGTCGATGTAGATGACTTCAGCCCTTCCGCTACCTTCGTTGTTAGCACTCATCAACCGTGTGCCTTGGTTGACAACAGTGATGGCACTTCACAAATCTCCCACCTGATGCTTTTGATTTATAGTTAGAACGAGCCATACGAGATGGAGAATT